>NC_142048.1:57387017-57735767 GCF_982192425.1 Myodes glareolus | reverse complement strand
TTTTCACCCTGTACTGGGTTTTCCTGCCCTTGTTACCACACCAAAGTTCTCCCATTGACTCATACTCAATCAATATAATTTAAAATTTCTTAAAGGTATTTGTGATCTGGGTACTACTTAATGCTGTAGCTAAATGTATTTTGATACTTTGAACTTATTGCCACAGGGTAAAGTTCATGGTCTGTCCCAGAGCCTCTGGGATGGGAAATGTCAGTGTCTGGTCTTGAAGCATTTGTCTGTACTTAAAAATCAAACTAGGGCCAAGGGGTCTAGATCAGAGGTCCAGGGTTCGCCTACCATGCCCAAGTCCCTAGGGTTGAATTCCAACTCGAGAAAACAATAAGTGGGTAAATAAATAAGTAAAATAAGCACCCCCCAAAATGGAGCTGCAGCATGAGTCATAAGACAGAATGTTTTGTGAGACCACGTCACACCACACCTGGGTGTTTGCCCTAGAGAAACAGAACTAGGTCTCCAGAGGAGAACCTACTCTGGAGCGTGTGTGGCAACTCTAGACATAATTGCCCCACACTTGAACAACCAAAGTGTCTCTCCACAGGTGAATGAATGAAGACGCTCTAGGCCTTATGGTCATTGACTACAACTCAGCCGTGAAAGGGAGTGTGCTCACAGGCCACGGCTTCAATGACTCTTAAAGGCACTCCGGTGAGTAAAATAAAGCCAGCCAGTCCTTAGAGCCCCGTATCTGAGGATGACAGCCTTGAGAAGACAGATTGGCAGTGAGGCTCCCTAGTGATGGTTGCCAAGTCCAGGGTGGTGCAGAGGGGGTCCAATCAGAGCAGTGGCCGGAGGGTGTTTGGGACGAAGGAATTGTTTAGAACCCTAATTGTGATAGAGCACACCTATCCGTATGTGTACCCAGATTGACAGACGTACATGCCAAAAGAAACCAGTCTGCCTTCTGCGTGGCTGAAGGGCGCGTGTGCCAGAGAACAGATACTTGAGGAGCCTAGAAGGTGTGCTTTGAAAGGCTGTGGAGGGCTTCCAGAATAACTCTGAGTGCAATGAGGAAACCAGAGAGTTGTAATCAGTCAAAAAAAAAAGTGATTAGATTTGGGTTTTAGCAGGACCGTTCTGTTACCAGGGCAGATGGACGGGAGGTGACTCTGGAGGGAAGGAAAGCAGTATTTTTATCACAAGGGATCAGTTACAAAGAAAGGTCACAAATTCAACTCTTTACACTTGGAGTGAGAGGTAAGATGTTGGGGCAACGATGCCCATGGGGGCTGAATATACAGCTCTCCATAAAGACATCTGAGCTTGCAATAATAACAGGTTGATAGCCGATGCTTGATGAACAACATGTAAGACCAGTGAGGGGCATAGAATTTTGGGTTTGAACTGAGGACAATAAAAATATCTAAAGAGAAAAGAGAACAAGATGAGCAGCCAGAGGACAGGGCGCGGCAGGTAGCTGCCGTGTTCCCAAAGCTTGTGGAAAGCAGGAAGGAGCCTGCAGGATCCTCCACCATCACGAAAACTCCAGAGTGTCTTGAGCTGATCGAGTCCAATGAGTCCCTGAGCTTACAAGGGATTCCATTGACAGAATGGTGTTCACCACAAGAAAGCTGTGTTACCCAGGCTAGAGTCTCACTTCTCAACTGAGGAGCCACCTGGGAGTCCTCCTGGAGTACTACCAAGCCATAGCTGGGAATACAACCCACACCCCCACTGTGGAACCCACAGCAAAGCCTCTTAGAAGATTATGCTGTTCACCCTTGCTTACTTCTCTTTGGTGGGGAAAATCGCCCTCTGTCCAACCAGAGTAAGACAGAAAAGAGTGAACTCGGTCCACTCTCCCATTCATTCACAGCGGCTTCCAGTCCGTTGATCAGCTCCTCGGCTCCTTCCACACCCAGCAGACCTCAAGCGCTGCCCTTGAACTACCTTAAAGCCTGAGTTGAGTTCCCAGACAGACTTCTTGCCCTGCCCTTAACCTCCCCATCTTCTTTCTCCAAATACTGGCCATTTGCTCGCTGGGATTCGGGTTACACATTAGACACGGGATTTCCCACAAACGCGGCAACTCATACAGGTTTCCCAGCAGCCTGAAAACTGGAGAACATAACCCTCTTATCAATCTGTGAGCATTTCAAAAGCTGAAAATAAGTCCAGTGACATGGCCAACGCCGTCTTTCTCCCAGAATAAAGTGGACACCCCGCGTCTGAGTCCTAAATCACACCTTCTTTTCTAAGTAAAGCTGAAGAATGAGAATCAGGGCACTACAAGCATTGCAGCCTTGCTCTTTGGTTCAAAGACACACTAAGAACTCCGAGGGAAATATAGTTAAAGGGGTAAGCATTAAATAGAGAGCTAAGCTTGCAGCATCAAGCGGAGAATGGAGCCTGGTTTTGAATAAGGAGAGGTGCTGGCCACAGACAATGAAGCCTGCACAGTAGTGACACCGGAAAGATGAGGACTCCTAGCGTGAGAGCCCCTGAGCCCATCTTGGTAGAAGCAGGGGTGTTCACTTCTGGAGGAGACTGCAGGCTGGGGTCCTAAGGATCTGATGGGAACACACCCCAGAGAGCCTGTGAGCTGTGGAATTCCAGTGGTGCTGGTGGGCTGGAGCCACAGCCAGGGACCTCCACAACCTTCCAGCCAGGAAGTGGGGTGCTTCTCCAAATGTGCTGGGAGTATGGGAGACTCCAGGGGAGATAACTCATTCTTCAAGAGCTTCTGGGATGGGGATTTGGCTGCCTTGACTCCAGAGAACCTCCATATGAGAGCTGGCTTAAAAGCTGGACCTCAGGCATGGTGGTGCCAGCGAGGGTAAAGAGGAGACAAGGGAATACAGATGATAGGGGTGAAGGCAGAGGATCAAGGGTGTGCGATGTGGGTGTGGCCTCACTGCTGGCAGTGCAGAAGACGACATCACTGGGAACTGACAAAGCTGTCCACACCAGAACTACAACACAGAAGGGCTAGCTTCAGACCACACTCCTGTGAGCACAAAGGTCTCTGTGCACGCACCCAAGAGGCATCTGGGAATCCAGACACACACCCCTGCTAGCTATGTGACATCTCCACATAGCCAGGTGCTGGAGCCCTGAAGGATGATGGGCTGTCAAGCTTGGAGCTCTGTGTGTAGCCTCCACATTTAAGTCCCGAAGCTTTACACATCGAAAGGGAGATGATAGATGAGTTACTGCTGCATGGATTAGGATGACGGAAGCTGTACCGTCCCGTGGTAAGATCCCAGTTCTCGGGCTGGAGAGGTGGCTCAGTAGTTAAGAGCATTGTCTGCTCTTCCAAAGGTCCTGAGTTCAATTCCCAGCAACCACATGGTGGCTCGCAATCATCTGAAATAAGATCATCTGTATAGATAATAAATAAATAAATACTAAAAAAAAATTCCAGTTCTCAGAAAGGTATATATGTGAGAAGCTATGGAACCAGCTGTTCTTTATCCTCAGAGGCTGAGGCAGAGCCCTGTCCAAATGGCCTCTTTTTCCATGGGTCCTACAGCAACATTTTTAAGAGACTTCTCTTCAATGTCGCTCACTTCTTCCAACAGGTGTGCCAGGTTTTCTTCTTTGAGACCATCTAGTCCTGCCAGGCCTTGATGACGAACTCTTCACAAGCATAGCTATTGGCCCCTGATAGTGGGAGGTTCTGTCCTGGTCTTCCAATCTTAGGGGAACTGTTCTCAGATCTAGTCATCAGTGACCCAGAGAACTTATTTTTCTGCCCCTTCACACTGGCTCCTGAGCACACAATTGGCTCATTTCAAGCTTCAAGTTCTCCTATTAAACAGGCAAAAACCATGACAGTTTGACTATTTTGTACGTATGCGCGGTTTAGGATTCAAGGCAATCAAAACAGCAAGCAAGAGAATAAAACGCTATGGAACTCAATGCGATCTCAAATGCACGGTTATCCATCAAACCAAATGGTAGAAATTAACCTGATGTGAAGCCCCTTCCCCCAACATTAAAGTCCAGAAATCAGTAGGGATTCTGAGCAGAGGGCTCTATTCTACTTATTTTCCAAGTTTTGTCTTTTAAGATAAATCCATAAATGAAATCATAACAGTGTTAGAAGAAGGGAAACGAGGAACAGCAGCCGAGTAGAAGTGGTAGGTCTTCCCAAGATGAGGCCCGGATACTTTCCTGAATAAGAAGCACTTCCCAGTGGGGTTTGCAAGCCTGATGTAAGTAGATGAGGCCTTCACTTCAGCTGGAGTGGAATGGGGCTCAGACACAGAGGCTGTGCTCCATGCTGCCAGTTCGGGATGACTCCCACAAACCCATAGGACATTGCCCCTCTGCACCCAGGGCAGCCATGTGTTTCCAGGGAAATGCATCCTTCCTGAACAGCTGTACTCACTTGGGGTTCATGCCCTGGATACCCCCAGTATTGGTATTGAGTCGCTCTGCATTCTGCCTCATGAGGCTCCGTCTTGGAAAAGCAAATTCCCTTCAGGTGTCATAATAAAAGGTATACATCACGAGAAAAGCAGTGTGGATGAAGATGCCAGCAGGTATCCAATACAGTCCCAAGGTGTGGTTGCCACTTTTCTTACTGTGACAAAATGTCTGGCAAGCAACACAAAAGATGGGACTGGGGGGGTGGCTTTACAACTACAGTATGTGTGCCACAAGAATGAGGGCAGAACTCAGTTTCCCAGAGATAGGTGTGGGGGCCTGCTACAAGTCTGTGGTCCCTGAACTCAGTCACTCTTGGGTTGAGCATCTTCACGGGAGTAGGCAGCAGGGTAGAGCTGCCCCTCCCATGGTGGCCAGTAAACACACAGAGAGAGAATAGCAATATTTCATTTGTAGTTTTATAAATAAAGTTTGCCTGAAGTTCAGAGAGTAAAACAGTCACACTGGTCAGCCTTACAGACCAGGCAGTGGTGACACACACCTTTAATACCAGTAGCCACACTAGTTTGCCATAAAAACAGGGTGGTGGTGGTGCACAACCTTTAATCCCAGCCCTAGAGAGGAATATAAGATGGGAGGAAACAGCTCTCACACAGTCTTATTCTGAGGATTCCTGGAGGCAGGATCGCCATTTTGTACTGAGGTAGAGGTAAGAGTCAGTGGCTGGCTGTTTTGCTTTTTTGACCTTCAGGTTGAACCCCAATATCTGACTCTGGGTTTAATTAATCGTGCTACAAGAGGGCCCAGAGATAAAAAAGATGCAGGTCTCTGGGGACCATTACCTCCAAGAAGAACCCACCTCCTTTCCAGGACTTCCCAGTAATGCCATCAAGCTATGAGGCCACCAAAGAGGCCTGAAGACTCATTCACCTACACAAAGCCCAGAGGGCTGGTATGTGAGCCTGAGGGACATCTCAGTCCCAAACCATACACAAAGCTTGAGAAGCCAGCACTCAAACAGCCCTTTGGTAAGCACCAGGGTTTTAGAGATTTAGAGATGACAAAAACAAAAACAAAACAAACAAACAAACAAACAAAAAAATCCACTGTTTTCCTTTCCGTTTCCATGAATGGGTTCTGCAGACGCGGTAACTGCTGGGTGGGGGTGAGGGGCTGCGGCTGATTGCCTCTCCTCTGCACAAAGCAAAAAGCTCTCTTGGCCTGGGCTGCTGTGAACCTTTACTGAGGCGAGGAGGCCGCCCTGAACCAAGAGAGCCAGGAAGTCTCCGTAATGCAGTTATCAGCTCCTGGGAAAACCTCCCTAGCTTGGCGGCTGGCCCAGGCAAGCGTGGGGAGGTGGCTCTGGCCTTCCTGCCGCCTCGCCCACTGCTGAGCAGCAGCAGTTGCCGTTTGAGGAAGAGGCCGCACAGGAAACAGATGTGTACACGGGCAGAAGAAACCAGCACCGGCCCTGCGCGAAGCAGCCCAGCCTCCATTCATAAAAACAGAACCGAGGGCCAATCCCAGGCAGAGGAACACGCCAAGCTGATAGTGGCAGCAAGGAGCAAGCGAAAGGGCTGGCCCAGGAGGAAGCAAACAATAATCAAACACCCCATTTGAGCCAGGGAGATAGCCTAGGAAATTGCACCCATAAAGGGAAGGAGCTACAATCAGGAGGGGGAGGAGAGGAAGGAGTAGAAGAGAAAACAGCACAAGCCAAGAGGTACCAGCAAAATAAAACTTTGGTGGGCACCGGCTGGCTGTGAAGGGCAGCCTCCTCCTCTGTGGCAAGCAGAAGAAAGCCCCATGTTTAAAAGCAAAACAAACCAAACAAAGGAATAAGAAGGAAAAAAAAAAAGTCCTGCCAGGTCAGTGACCAACAGATCCAAAACCGTGGATGGTGGGAACCTTAGAGAGAATCAGAGATGGCTAAAGCCAGACTGAAGTCCAGTCAGGACTGGGAAGTGAAAGCTGTCGCACCTGCGTGGTCCCTGGAGCGTCTAAAACCATCAGGGAGTCGCAGAGTATCTGTGGAAGAGTCCTGGGCCCAGGGCAGCCAGAGGAAGCACGGAAAGCAGGGGTTTTAAGCAGATGCGCTTGCTCTCTCTCTCTCTCTCTCTCTCTCTCTCTCTCTCTCTCTCTCTCTCTCTCTTCCTCCCTCTCCCTCCCTCTCCCTCTCCCTCTCTCCCTCCCCCCATCCTCCCCCTTGTGTGTGTGGTGTCTATGTGTTTGTGCACATGTATGTACCAGGACCATCCTCCTTGCTCATGAGGCTAAAGGTCATTGTCAGGTGCCTTCTCTATCTCTCTGATCACCTTTTCAGACAGGTCTCTGGTTCAGCCTGGGGCACCTTGGAGCTAGACTGACTGACTGATCAGTGGGCCCCCACTGTCTCTGCCTCTCCAGTTTCGGGGTTACAGGTATGCACATTAGCTCAGCTTTTATGTGGGTGCTTGGGATCTGAACTCAGGTCCCCCAGCTTACAGAGCAAGCTCTTACACACTGAACTGTCTCCCAGTGCCTTTATTGATTGCTTTCTCTTAGGTTATTGCCCCTGAAGGTTCCCTGCTTTACAAGGGAGGGAGAGTTGAGCTATAACCAAGCTCTCAGGGAAAACTCATGAAGGTTCCGCTGACACACCCTCCCTGTTCCGTCCCTGAATTCTGAGACCCTTATCCTCAATTTCTCCACTGAGTGTTTTTAATTTCCAGGGGGCTTGCTGCATTCTCTAGTTACATGGCTGCTGTGCCTTCAGGAAGCATGGCCTTGGCCTTTACCTTGCTGTGCTGTTCCTGAGACTGCAACAATGTAACTAGATCACAGGCATTTTAACAGAGGGATTTTTGTTTGTTCCATTGCTTGGCTTTGTGTTTAGCAAATTCTGAGTAAACAAAAAGTGACGATTACCCTATTCAATTCTCTTTAAAAATACATCGGCTTTAATATATACTGAGAACAAAGAAAGGCCAGGGAGACGGCCCAGTGGGTAGCAGTGCTTGCTGCTAACCCTGTCGATCTGAGTTCAGTCCCCAGAACGCAGGTGGGAGAAAGAAAGTGACTTCTAGAAGTCCTGAGACCACCACGCAAGTGCCATTGTACGCGCGTTCCCATGCACCCTCATAAAAATATAAATAAGCATTAAAAAGAGCAGAGATGTTATCCGAGTATCCTATTCAAATTGTTCTCTGCCAAGTTCTTCCTGTCTGCCGAATAGTTTTCTGTGAGGTGTTCTGAGGCTTTGCCATCTCGTTCCTAAACATACCTCCTGGGTATCACGGCAGGTCAAGCTGTCCCTTATAGTGTAGAGTAGTCCAGGTTAGTCCTTATTCATTGCTTACAGTCTACTCCAATTGATATCAGTGCTGATGTTCCCGTTCTATTGGTCTTCTAGCTCCTTCTCAGATCCCGTCTACATTTTCAGTGCCATTTGCCTTCCTTCCCGTGCATGTCTTTGTGTGTCAAAGTCAGTGTAAGACTCTGTGTGTTGTTAAGGAAGGAAATCTAATCCCACTCCATGTATTGCATGCTGCAGTGAGCAATCTTGATCATTCTATTACGCACTTTCTTTTCCTTCTGGGCATCATTCACTAGTATTGACACAAGTACACACCCCTTAAAAATAAGCTTCCTGTTCCAGTTAAAGGTTTATTTATATAAACCAGTATAAAGGTTTATTATAGCCAGGAATATTGTTCATCTTCTGTGATATGCATGAAGCCATGAAGATGGAGTTGGTGAAAAAATTGTCACTATTGTGGTTTGAATGTGACGTGACCCCTAAAGAGGCCCAGGTGTTGGAGTCTGTAAACAGAGATTGCTCATTCATTTCCCGGCTGCCCAGACCCGAATCCTCACACAGAAACTATATTAATTACAACACTGCTTGGCCAATAGCTTAGACATATTCCCAGCTAGCTCTTACATCTTAAATTAACCCATTTCTATTCATCTGTGTATCTCCATGAGGCTGTGGCCTATAGGTAAGGTTCTGGCGTGTCCTTCTCCATTGGCAGCTACATGGTATCTCCTAGACTCCACCCACTCTCTCTCTATATATTTCTTCTAGCCTGGCTATATTCTGTCCTGCCATAGGCCAAAGCAGATTTATTCATTAACCAATAAAAGCAACACATATACAGAAAGACTTCCCACATCAGAGTCTGTCCCCAGCTGGTGGGTTGACTCAGTTTGACTTCTCTGACATCACTGAACTTTTCCAACAGTGAACTGCCTTGCTGCAGTGAGCTACTGTGACCACGGGACTTGACTAACACAGCTACTTTGTTATGGGTGTGAGAGTCTAACCTGAGTGTACTGGCCATGGTTAACAATAGCCACAAGCATGCCAAGTCTCTGTCTGACTCCAGCCTATTGTGACCCTCCTACCCGGAGAGTCACAGCCACTGTATGCTTACCTGATATGATGCTCTTTTCCCACTGAAGCTGGTAGCTGGTGAACTACTGCTTCCTTTGACTATGCCCTTGTCTTTCCCGGGAATCACCACCCAATACTCCTGCTCCCTGGCCCCTGGGTCCCCTCATATTGTCCCTGACTTCCACTAAGTTGGAGCACAGGCTGTCTTTGTCTCTAAGATGTCCCTGGGTTGTTTTCCACATTCTCCATCCCCCCTGCACCCTGTGGGAAGAGCACAATGCCCCGTGCTGGGCACTGTCTGCCTGTGTGTGCTGGGATCAACTGTTGGGTTGTGAACAGAGGTAACCTTCATGGTCACACATGTTCAAAGTCTTTAATAGAATGCATGAGCAAACAGAGCCTCTCCACCCGTGGACTTCTGCAAGGACTTTCCCCTCACCCACATTCTCTTCTGTTCACAAGGCGCCTCTCTGGAGTTAACAGACAGCTTTCACCTCACTGCTTTGAGTTCTAGCTTCAGTTCCGGGGGCCCTCACAATCCACCTCCTTTTTCAATCCCTGTCTCTATGCCTTGCTGACACAGACCTCCATGATCAAATCCAGCTTGCCTGGCTGTGGGTCTGTCTAAAGGAGAGACTCTCTGCTTGGAAGATCTCATTCTTCATCTACAAAGCCTACCTTTGGGGCCTGGATGCTTCTGTGCCTCTCAAGTCCTAGCCAGCATGTCAGGGGCCTGGTGTTTGCTGGGAGAATGAACTAGGTTTTGTTTTATTTTTCTTTCTTTTTTCTTTCTTTCTGTATCCTTGTGGGTTACCTTTCACCCAAGAAGGTGGCTGTTGTGGCTGAGAGGAGGTGACCATGTTCCAGGAATTGAAAAGCATGGCATTACATCAGAACATTTCCAAAGTATTTAGCCTGTTCTTTAACAATCAAGGAAGAAATACACAGCATGGTGACCCAGTGATATCATCAAATCCTGTGCCTCATATGAGAGACACAAAGGTTCCCTGAGGAAGTTAGCTCTGAAGGCCCCCAGGGCTTTGCCTGGTCGAAGGGGGGGGGGAAGCAGGGGTTTAAGTAAGAGAAAAACACCCACAAACAGCCAGAGGGAGGAACAGGGCAAACCCAGGGGCTGCAAAATACAGAGGAAAAGCAAGAGTTGTGGGCAGAGACAAAAGAGAACAGGTGCCAGGGGTGGGCAGTTGGGGGCTGTAGGCAGAGCAGGACAGGGCCAGTCCTCTTTGGAGAAGTGATTTCTCTCTGCCCTGAGAGGGTGGTGTGGGACAGACTACAGGGGCTCTAATATGATACTCTAATACAGGGTATCTAATGAAACCACTGGATGTCTTTCTGGGTTTGTGTGACAGCTTTTGAGGATGTGTGTGTGTGTGTGTGTGTGTGTGTGTGTGAGAGAGAGAGGGGGGGGCTACTCATGCCATGACACAGGTCAAAGGTCAAAGGTCAATTTGTGGGTTCCAGTCCACCCAGAGATCATCCTTAAGTTGCCAGGCTTGCGCTACAAGGGCCTTTACCCGTTGCACAGTCTCACAGCCCCTGTGTGATGTCTGCTCTGGTCTCTGCTCGTTAACCATCCATGGACTGGAAGACTCAGATAAAAGACCCCGGTGCAAAGCCTGGGCCCTCCCATTTCCCACCCCCAGCTCTGTCACCACCTTCTCTCCCGGGCCCACAGGGGAGTGAGGGGACCCAGGCCAGACACACTTAGAGCTTGGACAGGTAAGGTGAGGATGTCCTGACCGCACATAGCATTTTCCATGGCCTTCCAGCTTCCTCCTGGCCTGTAGTTGGGAACAATTTGGGAGAACACAGACAGCGCTGGACAGAACAGCCCAGAGGATGGCGCCAAGGTAGAGGCGTCTAGGAGACGGAGTGGGTAGCGCACCCCTCAGAGCTCACAACACCTTGCTTTCCCTGCACTGGAGAATTATGGGTGGGAGTTGGATGTGGACTGGTTTCATCTTGTTTGCCCTCATGCTACAAACGTGACGGCACCAGACCACAGTGTGATTGACAGCAGCAGGTGTTGTCCTGAACTCCTCCCAAGGACTTGTCGACTGGGCCCACCTTGGGCTAGGCTACATTCTCGAGCCTTCCAAAGCGTGCCTCGCTGCACCTGCACCCCCTAGCAGGCTCACAGCCAGCTTGGCACATCTCTCTCACCTCTGGTCTGGGTTTGGGGTTTTTTCACTTGCTTGCATCGTTTTGTTGTTGTTGTTGTTGTTGTTGTTGTTGTTGTTGTTGTTGTTGTTGTTGTTTGGGGACAAATTGTCATGAAGCCCAGGCTTGCCTTGAACCTTCTATGTATCAGAGGATGACCTTCAGATCCTCCGGCTTCCACCTCCCACGTGCTGAGCGTAAAGTGGATCCCAGTGCCTGATTTTCTAAGTGCTGGGGATGGAAGGCAGGAAATTGTGCATTCTAGGCAAGGCCTCTGCTTGCTTGGACACATCCACAGCACTGTTAGACCGGAAAATAAACAGTCACCGAAAGTGTGGCAGGCCTGACAACGGGAAGTCTGGCAAAGCTGAGGGACACGGTCCCCGCTGGAAACCCGAGCTGGGCCTCGCTGGATCTCTCCTGTGGTCCCGAAGGCCCCGCTCCCTTGAGAAAGCACTTTGTTTTCTTCCAGCCTTTTGACATCATCTGATGCAACCTGATGCAAAGACACGCACTTCTTGTCACAGGAGGAACGGGGCAGCCGTGTCCAGCAGCTGCCGCAGAGACGCTCAGAAGAACCTGGAGAAGAGCCAGCAGCTCTCTTGGGATGTTCATGGAAACAGTACATTTATAAGAAAATCAAGCTGCAGCAATGACAGAAAACAGGGAATTTAGTCTAAAGACAACACTCACATCAGAATGTCCCACGGGCCATAGGAAGAGAGCTTGGCGTGGGAGTAAGTGCAGACCACAGGAGTGAAGCTAGTGGACTGTAGCCTCCTCCCCATGGGTCAGCCATACACAGAGCTGAGCCTCTCCCTTCCCAGCTTCTCAGAGAGAGAGAGAGGCCAGACTGTGAGTATCGGTTGCTGAACCCAGTGCAGTCAGTAGAGGCTCAGGTGTCCCCTCACTGGTACCCAGCTACTATTCCCTTCTTGGTTGGTGAGAATGACGTTCAAGAACACACAACAGACCACACACTATACACCATACAGAACACACACAGCATACACCACACACACATGTACACACACACACCATACACCCCACACATGCACATACACCATATGCCACACACACACATACACACACACTGTATGCCACACATGCATGCACATACACACATGCATATAGACACACACCATACAGCACACACACATGTACACACACACCATACATTGCACACACATGCACACACGCATAAACACACCATATACCACACACATGTACATACACACATGTACACACATACCATACACCACATACACATGTACATACACACATGTACATGCACACATGCACATAAACACACACCATATAGCACACGTGTACATACACATACACCATACACTGCATGCACACATGCACACACCATACACCACACACACACATGCACATAAATGCACACCATACACCATACACCACACACACACATGCACACACGCATACATACACATCATATACCACACACACACGTACATACACACTCACCATACATTGCACACACACCATACACCGCACACACACACATGCACACACACACAACATGCACCACACACATGCACACACGCATACATGCACACCATACACCACACATGTACATATATACACCATACACCACACACACTCATACACACACACCATACACCACACACATGTGCATACACACACACCATACACCACACACATGTACACACACACACACCATACACTGCACACACACATACACACACACACCATACACCACACATACTCCTGCAAAACCAGGCAGGGTTGACTACTCTGCAGGTGGCACATGAGCCACCCAGCACCAGCCCCTGTCCCTAGGTCGCAGACTCTCAATGAATATTCATGAACACCTGAAGGAGAAACAGCTAGTTAGAATGTGTATTTTATCCTGAGTAAATGAATAAACGGAATCAGGGGCAGAGCTTGACACGTAAGATTTCACAGGAAGCTGACTCTCAGTAATTAGCTTGTTATCAAATTCACTTGTATAAAAATAACAGCAAATGCACACTGCTGGCGGCGTGCCAGGCATTCATGCCAGAGCCTCGCGCACCGGGAAGCGCGGCAGGCCACACACCCCATTTCACAGATGAGGAAACATAGCCGGAAGAGGTTGGCTGTGTGCCTGGGACCTAGCGGGAGTTTGGCTTCCAGCAGTTTGAGGGAACTGCCCTCCATGTATCTGCTGGGAGCTTGCTGTCAGCACGGGCTCATTAGAGACCTTGGGTTTTCTTGACGGCCTCAGATGCTCTATACCTCATCTAGGCTGAATTCTGCAGGTTCTGTTCTCAGTTGTCTGACCAAGAGCTTACCCCAAAGACACCAGGCCATGATTTCTCCGTTACTCCCAGTCCAGCACTGCGAGGATGGATGTTACACCCTGTATCCTCATCCTTCGGTAACAGAATAGCTGAGACTGGAAACTTTCTACCAAAATTTTTCTGAGTGATAAGTTTAAAAAGGGGGTGGGGATCAAATGCATTGCCTCGGACACCTGTCAGGGCCTTGAAACAAAAGAATCCTGCCATTTGAGGTCTAACGGGTGTTTTTGAAAGGGGTGGAGAGATGGCTCAATGGTAAAGGACACTAAGCTGTTTCTCAAGACGCCATGGATGAGTCTAAGCTTAGGAGGTGTGGCCTTGCTATAAGAAGTCTGTCACTGGCTGGACGGTGGTGGGAGGCAGAGGCAAGTGGATCTCTGAGTTCGAGGTCAGCCTGGTCTACAAGAGTTAGAGTTCCAGGACAGACTCCAAAGCTACAGAGAAACCCTGTCTTGAAAAACAGAAACAAACAAACAAAACCCATCACTGGGGGTGGACTTTGAGGTCTTAAAGGTCACACACCATTTCCAGTTCACTCCTTGTTTCCTGTCTGTGCCTCCAGATGGGAGCTCTCAGCTCCCGGATGTTCCTGCTGCTGCGTTTCCCCTTCCTTGGTGGTGATGGACCCGCACCCCTCTGGAACGGTAAGCTCAAATAAACCCTTCTCGCTACAAACTGCCTTACTTGTGGGACTTTATCACAGCAATGAAATAATGGCAATGACAAGGGTTTTCCACATTCATGAAAGCAATCAAGACAATCCCTAAGTTGAGGCCTCCTGTTCGGGTCATTGTAAACTGTGGCACATTGACATTTAAAACCAACCATCTCATAGTCCTGTGCCGTCCTCCACAGATGGTGTAAAGGACGCACTGACCTTGTGCCCTTCAACCATCTGATAGGGTCACTTGCTCAATGTGTGCTTAATAAATCAGTGAATGAGCTGGGCTTCAGTACCCCACTACATGGGATCCAGAGGCAGGGGATCTGAAGTCCAAGAACATCCTGAGATACACACAGTCTCAAAACAAAAACCAGAAGGGGAAAAGAAGGGAAAAATGTGGCCTAAAAGAATTGACTCAATGGCTTGCCTCGGGTGACCCCAGAGGGACCAGACCCAGGCTCACTGTGGAGCTGTGACCACCAGCCACTCTTGAGCATATACTATTCATCCCACAGTGACAGCCATCTGGAGATAGTGACTTCCAGAGAACTGATTATATTTTTCTGTTTATATATGGACATCTGATGTCTTGCCAATGCACACATTAGGTCATTCAGTTTAAAAGCAAGACAAAGGGTAGGAAGTCTGGGGGACATACTACAGATGGTACTGTTTGAAGGAGCTACATGTAGTCCTACATGTTAGAAAAGCAAGCCCTCTTATAAGACTCTCTCACACATTCTCTCTCTCTCTCTCTCTCTCTCTCTCTCTCTCTCTCTCTCTCTCACACACACACACACACACACACACACACACATCAACAAAATTGGCCTTGTTCATCCAGACACTTCACTTATCCGTTCTAACCCTGGTGGGAGATAATGCCTGAAATGGGACTGACAGAGGGCTTGTTATTGCCAACGGTGGGTGATGTGTCTCTTTATACTATGCTATTTGCTTTTGTGTGTTTTTACCTGCCCATTAAAAATGTTTTCAAATTAAAGGTCTTGTATCCACTGGGAAATGAACATTTCTCTCCAAGTTGACTTAGAAGACAGTTGTCCAGAAATCAGTGAGTTGTCTTGAATGGTTTCCCACAAGGCTTGCAAAAGTGGGTGGAAGGGCAAGTGACTAAATGTGCAGGCCACTTGGGGGTCACCCCTAAACTGGAACAGGGGCCTCTGCCTTCCTTCTACCAACTGTAAAACCATGGCAAACAGGAGCCTCCTGATTGTTTCTGGGAAAAGCAAGTTTCTTAACCCACAGCACAATGTATTATTCAGATTAAATGACAGTGGGTTTGGTGGTGTGTGCGTGTAATCCACCACTGGGGAGACACAAGCAGAAGATCAAGTGTTAGGTGTCAGTCTGAACTCTACAAGACCCTGAGTCAAAAATCAGTCAATCAATAATTAATAAAAGAAAATATTAGGCCAGTTCTATCCCTAGCATTACAAATTGATTATGATGGTGGTGGTGGTGATGATGGTGATGATGATGATGATAATGGTGGCGATGATGTAATGGTGGTGGTGATGATGATGGTGATGATGTAGGTGGTGGTGATGATGAAGATGGTAGTGGCCATGGCCATAATCCTAATGGTGGCAGAGATGATGTTGGTGATAATAACAGTGGTCGTAATGATGGCGATGCTGCTGCTGCTAATGATGATGATAATGACGAAGGTGAGGATGAAGGAAAACCTAGTAAGCATCCATCATTCACCAAAGTTTTACAAGTTCAAGACAACTGATACTATTTCTGCTCCCTATCAAAATAAATGCCCCAGGGATGAAAATGGCTGCCAAGGATTATCAGGGACAGCAGGACATTAGCTGCCATATGTCCCTCCCTTGGGGCAGAGTGTAGTCCTATCTATAGGACTCTATTGGAGCTCTGTCTTTTTTAACTAAAACACAAGACAAAGCCTCTTTCAGGAGAATACTACCATTATGTTAGCTGTGGCATCGACCAAACCAATCAAAATCAGACATCACCGCCCTGAAAGCCAAAGAATCCTGTAGAGAGACTGTGTCCCACAGAGTGTCTGCTCAGAGTTTGACACCTGGACTGAGGTGTCAAGAAGACTTGAGACGGAAGACAGAGAAGAAAACCCTCTGCCCAGAGCTTCTCTATCTCCATTTCTAGGTGTGTGTGCAACGTGTAGTGTCAGATGGCTGGAGAAACAATCCCAGAAGCATTTGCTTTTGAACACACAATACAATGTTATTATAATCCTCGTGACATTTAGAGTAGACTGAAAAGATTGACGTGGCACACACGCACATATTTAGTGCTATGTTGTATAGGTACAATTGACACGGATTCCAGCAAGATAAAACCACTGTGAGGAGAGCCTGGTAGGTTGGTGGCTTCTCCCTGAGGCACGCTCAGATACCTGAGCAAACAGGTACCAGATGTTATCATAGTATTTTAAGCTCAAAGCATAAGATGCAACCTTCTGCTTACAAGAGCACGGTCTACCCGCATGTGCAATAATGGAGCCCACGGTTGTAGCTCCCACACTCAGGCTGCCAAGGCAGCGAGCGGTGTCAGTCTCCAAGATTCGGCTCGAGATGAAATCAACACCATTTGCAACCAAGACACAGGCGGATAAACCAGATTTAGGCTGGAACTACTATGACGGACTCTGCTCCAAGGAAGAAAAGGTACTGAGAGCTCTCGGGGATGGAGGGAGATGTAATGTCCACAGGGGTGGGCTTCCTCGGACTCTAACTGGATGGGAATGAAATGGCCTGAAACTTGTGTGTGATCAGGTTAAACTATAACAACCTCCCCTCCTCCTCCAGCTCCTTTCACGGAGGTATTTTCTATCTTGGAGGCCCGTTTTGAAATTCAATCCTCCTGGGAGTGAAGAGGCTTTAAATTATCAGCTAACACTTTGGGAGAGATTAGCAGGCCCGGGCAGAGAATGAGATGGGAGGCTTGCTGGAGGCATAGCTGAGGCTGCGGCAAGGCAGACAGGACAGTCAGCTCACACACAGTTTGATGACATCTTGAGGAACATGTGAGTCTCACCCACCCTACAGCTTCGGGGTCTACAGTGGCAACTCAAGTCTCCGCATCCTGTGAACCAGGGCACGACTCCTGGAGTCTGCTCCATTCATCAGTCTGCAGCTCCCACGTCATCTGGGAAACAATTTCCGTCAGCTTGGAAAAACAAATAAAACAATGGCTCGTCTATGTGTAGCAGAAAAGTGGCGGCTTTGTCCTTAGAACACACTCAAGCCGTCACAGAGCCGTGTTTGTGTCGGAGAAATCCGAATTTTAAAACCATAAATGCCTTGTTTTTATAAACGCGCAAGCCGGAGTGGACAGGAAGAAGCTCACCATATACATGCAGAAGATTCCTCGGATTCTTGAGCAGTGCAAGAAAGATACTGAAAGAATAAACAGGACTTCCGTTTCTGGAGCCTGTTCAAAATCACTCTTGGGGCTCTGAGCACAATATACTTCTCCCTCATGGTCTGACTCCATCACCACCAAATATCTGCTTATGGCTGGGTGTGGCTCTAGGATACCAGGAGCTCAAGGCCGCGTGTCACACTGCATTGAGTTCCCACAGCCTCTCCTCCCTCTGGGTTGAAAGCCCAATGATGTTCCCATGCTGTGCAAGCGGGAGCTACACTGTGGGCTTTTGATTTGGTTTTTATTGTGTGGTTATTTTTCATTATCCAACTTTTCTAGTTCTCTTTAGTCCAGCGCTGTCTGGATCCACAGGGGCTGAGTGTGCGGATGACAGCATCCTCCATGGTTGTGGGGACCTCTGTACCTTCCCCGGAGGCAGGGTAGTTGAACAAGCTCAGAAACCTTTCATTGACCTCTTTGGGTCTCTGACCATCTTGGGGGACCCAGTGGCCTTGAGTCTCACTAAGGGCTATTGAGTAAGGATTTCATTGGTGTGCCCTTTGCTCCTATCATTTCACCAGGGCTCCTCCTGTGATGATGTAGAGTCCTGCAGCCTAGATAGAAGGTTCTTGGGGATCCTGCCACCCCCATTTTCTGGTAGGTTCTTTTCCCATACAGCTTTACAATCATTCACCACAGGTAGCGAAAGAAAGGTACGTTTCATTCTGACCGCAGTGGTAGTGATTCAAGTGCTGAGGATATCTGTATACTTGAGTGAATATTAGACTCATTTTAAAGTGACCATGAAGACAAAGAGACTTTTGTCCCATGGAGCTTTAAAGACACACAAGAGAACTCTGGACTCCAGGTCTCTCCTAGGCCCTTAGGGGTCAAGTGGTAAGAACAGCAAAGGCCTTGCCCACAGCGACACGACTCCCATCGACGAACGACTGCTAGCATGCGGCTCTGCAGACTCAGCCAAGTCCACAGCTTCGGTGTGCTCATTTGCTCGTGTGTGACCTTGGACAGGTCCATGTGTCCCCTCAAACTGGAAGTCTGTCCCTTGTAAACCTGTCAACTGTCCACAAGGACACAAATCCTTTCTGTTCTTCAATCCTGCGGGTCCCGATTGAGCAAGGTGGGGAGAAAAGCATTAGGAGGTAAAGGACTAACACCCAAGAGATGCACAAGCTCTCTTGCAGCATTTAAAACCTTCCCACAAGGAGTCCCGGTCCACGCAGCTCTCTCTCTCTCTCTCTCTCTCTCTCTCTCTCTCTCTCTCTCTTTGCCTTGGCCTCCCACTTCCACTGAGGTACAGGGTGGCCTCAGCTTCTCACATGAATTACCAAGAAAGCACAATTGTGTCAGTGAAGGGTATGCATGCTTGGCAAAGCCAGTCATGTTTTTTAAAGTGGAGTGGAGGTGGGGGCTTCAAATTCTTATGTTGAAACACTTCTAGAAAGGAAGTCATACGGGAAAGACATAACACACAGCCTCCAGATTCACCCCTTCAGAAAGACCCCCACAGATACACAAGGGCAGTGGTCAGCGGGAGTGATTAGAGCAAGCCCTGTCCTAGAGATTTGCAGTAAAAGATAGAATTTCTATCTGTTTGCGCTAGGCAAGGGCCCCACCCTGTCTATGCTCCAGCCCTCCTTTCTTTTGAGGCAGGGTCTCACTAAGTTATCCAAGCTGACCCTCAACTCACCCTATAACCCATGCAGGCCTTAAACTTGCTTTGTTTAAGATTTATTTATTTTTATTTTATGTGTATGAATTTTTTGCCTGCCTATCTGGATGTACACCATGTGTGTGCCTGGTGCCTCCAGAGGGCAGAAGAAGGTGTGACATCTCCTGGGATTGGAGCTATGGGGGCCCAGCCTCCATGTAGGTGTTGAGAATTGAACCTGAGTCCTCCGGAAGAGAAGCCAAATGCTCTTAGCCATTGAGCCATCTCTACAGCCTGGGGTCTTAAACTTTTGACTCTTCTATACTTCAGCTTCCAGAGTACCTAGTATTGCAAACCTGAGATGACAAACTTAGGTAGAGTTTTTACTTTAGGAGATGTTGGTGAAAGTTCTGTTTGTTTAGAAACATTAAATATCTACCATGGTATCCCTAATAATTCAGTACGGTAATTCATGTAAACGTAGCAAGATCAGCCTTGCCAGGTGGTGGTGCACACCCTTAATCCCAGCAGTTAAGAGGCAGAGTCAGGTGGTTCTCTGAGAGTCTGAGACCAGCCTGGTCTGCAGAGCTAGTTCCAGGACAACTGGAGCTACACAGAGAAACCCTGTCCCCCACCCCAACCCCAATCCATAAAAAGGCCAGGCCAGCCTCAGGAAAAAGCGATACATATCAAATCAAATAAAAGAAATAGCAGTTCAGGGAAACTCACTCCCAAAGACCAAAGATTAAAACGTAAATCCATCCCTACAGTAGAGCATCACAGAATCTACTTCTCAAAGTCCCCAGCAAGGCCTGCCAAATGGAAAGACCCTTAGTTACCTACCCAGGGATGAAGGCAGGAAGGAGCTGAACCATCCTGTGCTCACCCTCAGCTCCCTCAGAAACCCTCAGATTCACCACCACCCCCACCACCAATCTGCCGCCACCACCCCTGACCCACATGACAAGGAGCCAGGCTGGCGCTGAAGCTACACTCGGCTGTGCAGTGTGAACAGTGATCTATTCATAAAATGACTGCACACAACACCAGGTTGGCTTTGTTCAGACTACACTCCTCCGCTGCCAGAAGTAACAGCGGCATGTGTGCTTCCGATTGGAGATCATGGCTTGCCTGGGAGATCACTTTCTCCATTTGGTACAGCCTGGGGTTTTGGGAGACAGGGGAACTTGAGAGCCACACTCCCTAACACCGAGCCCCTTGAGTTGGAGAACTTACATTTGTGGTGACGACGCTGACGACATTAGAGACACAAGAACAATTCTCAGTGGGGACATGCAAGGCTGGGATCTAGCCAGTTGGTATTTCATGGAGTCGCCCAGGGAGAAAGGAACACACCATGACAGCAAAGTCCAGAGTCCCTGGGGTCTCAGTGCTGCTGTGCCCATCCTGGGCAGGTTCAGGCCCCAGCCCCAGGTCGCCAGGTCCCATTAAAGTGGAGAAGGGTTAACTCATGTTCAGAGCATTTTGCTTTTAAAGGCAGAAAACAGCGCTTGAGTCATATGCTGTTTATTGCAGGGTTTATTGCCCTGCTGGAACCAGTTCGGAAGCCACCGGAAGTGCTACAGATTGGGTCCATTCTCTTACAGCTCAAGAAACCTCGAGGTGTAAGCTGGGGAGTCTGGCGTTCTGCCTCCTTCTGGGCCTCATGGCAAATCTGTCACCACCTCCTCCTGGTCTTCCCTCTGTACCTCTACTCACGCACATTTTCCCTCTTTCAGTAATGGTCCCCGTCATAGTGAATTAGAATCCAGGCAAGATTCTTTAACCCTGAGGACCCTGTCCCCCAGATATGCCACTGGGGACCCTTCAGTTCAATGGATGAAAGTGGAGGAGACACAGTTCCATCCATAGTGCAGTTTCTGCACGTAGTCTTACAGTTGTGGCTGCACTTTCCAGAGCAGGGAGCATCCACCCCGCATCTTTGCAAGTGAGTTTTGCTTTATTGCCTTGAATGTCCTGAACAATGAGAAGTCACGCAGAGGAATGGGTGAGTGAATGGGTGAGGAGGGTGGCAATATGTGAGTCTTAGTAGGAATTTCTACCCAACAATCACAGTATTAATGACTGACAGACCTCCAGATACCTAATGGAGGGGCAGACAGGAGTGAGGGATCCAGCAAGAATGGTTACAGAAGTGGGACAAAGCAAGTAGCCATAGCAGAACTGAGGCCAGAGGACAGCGCCGCCGGGCAGGGTCAGATCCACCAGCCCTTACCACCTGGCTCTGGCAGAGGAGACACTCGGGACCGGAAGGCAGAGGGAGTGTGAGGCCCTCAACTCACAATCCACACATTCCAGGCACACCCAGAGGTCAGAGGTGCCTTTGTCCTGTAGGAGACTCCAGGCTTCTGAAAGCTTCCAATCACCTGCAGGTAGCCAGGGCCAGGGCGGAATCCGAGAGAGAGGATTTCTCTCCCTATGGATGTGGTTGTAGGCAGGTAGACACCAAAGCTGGCTAAGTAGGAGCCCAGGCTACCACCTCCTTTCCTGGAGACCTCCTGGGTGAGGCCACCTGAGAGATGAACCCAGAAAAGCACTCTGCTGTCAGCTTGTCCTACAACCTAATTAACAGGACAGCAGGACAAACTGACTCCTGAAAGGAAATGGAGGCAGGGTGGCAATCAGCTAATACTTGGTGACTTTGATGGCCCATCTGTTTTGTGTGTTTTTACACACAAAGAAAATTAACTTTACTTTGGAGACCAAACATTTTCCTAAGAAGTCATAATGTCACTTAATACACCCCCTGCAAAGCTAAGACTGGGTTCTAACTCCCAGGTAAGCCACAAGAATGCTGTGTGAGGTCAGTGGACAGGCAGCTCCCGGCTCACTGTACAGGGCCTGTGGGCCGCTGCTGAGTCCTACCAGGAAATCTCATGTTCTTTCTTTAAAGGAATTCTTGGAATTCCTCTGGGCCACGGCAGGTCCAGGGACCAGATGAAGACTCTGGCAGATTAATGGAAAAGGGCTCCGGGCCAGCAGAGAGAGAAGCTTAGTGGGAGGGGAGAGCCGTAAAACTCTCCGATGGATGGAACAAAGCAGTCTCCTTGTCCCCAAACTGTGGCTGCATGCGGCCTGGGTTACAGAAAGGACAACAATACCAGTTTCTGAACACGGCTCTTGCTCTGTTTTAGAAACTGGGCTCTTCAAACCGCCACACAAAGGCAGTTTTCCTTGCAGCATTTTCTCACGTACTCTGGTTTTGTTGATCATCTCCCCCTTCTGCTGCCCCCCTCTTCCTGCCAGTAACTTCTCTCCCACATTCCTGTTTTCCCTTCTCATGAGCTACACACACAGCCACACACGGTACATGCACAGACAGGAAGCGTCACTGTCTGAGGCGGGATGTATGACGCTCCACCACTGACCACTCTTCACCAAATGACTTTCAGTGTGACCTCGGATACTTCGCTGTCTAAAACAGGTGCACAAATCAAACACTTATGGATAGTAAATCATAACTTTAAGACAAGTCTTTGGTAAATATATTTTTACCTTGTATGACAAGTGAGCACACATTGGCATATTAATGAGATGGATATGCTTGTTCATTTTTACACAAAGAATTAAAACTTGGCTAAAATATTTGACAAGGTCTCATTATATAACCCTGACTGGCCTGGAATTTGCTATGTAGACCAGGTTGGCCTCAAACTCACAGAGATAAGGCTCCCTGCCTCTGTCTCCCAAGTGCTGGGATTAAAGGTATGATCATAACATCCAGTCATGTAAAACATCTTGAACAAACGTTTTTATGAGTTGATGGATATTTGTTCTTATGAATGACAGTGCCAAGGACACCGTTTGTATAAATGCATAATGAAAAGGAAGGGAAAGATGTGTTGGGACCACTTAGATATTATGAGAAATTCTGTCCTAATTTCAAGTCAAAATTCACTAAACAATTTCTTCATGAGACTCAGGCCAACGTCACAAGCAGCAATTTTTAAAATCAAACATTCTAGTACAGCAATCCAAAGGTACAGTGACCTGATGCTTACATGACGGTAGGAAAATATAAAATACTTTTTGTTTCTCATAATTCAAGTGTTTGTTCCTCTGAGGACAGAAAGCACAGTCAAAGCACTCAAATCCATGGCACGGATAGACCTGAGGCCTTTCGGGAGCGTCTGTTGGCAATGTGTGGTATGACGGCAATACCACAGGAGGTACCCATGCGGTGCGCTCAGAGCCAAGGCTGTAGCGACGGTGACACAGGACAGAACTGTGAGAGTCACCTCAGACGCACGATAGGGTTGGTTTTCAGTTCACTTTTGGGTGTTGTGTGTCCAAACCTTTTCGCATTGTCAAAATTTTGCAACCCCAGTGTTTCCATTCATATATATCAGTGGGGCATGTGTGGGGTGTACGTGCACACTCACAAACCATGCCACATACACGTGCCACACACATTAACAATCATTGTCTGTACCACGATCCTAACCTCACGCTACGACCACTGACGCAGAGAGCCAATCACCATGTCAACCGCCATGGCCAAAGATGACATTCAATTTCAGTTTTCTTGGAAGTGACAGCTAGACTTTTAAACACAGTATCTGATGGACGCTGAACAGTTCTCAGTTAACCCTGACCTATGGATATTACCCTTTCTTAGAAGTTTCTTATTCATGCTACATTTACAAGAACTTCTGATGGAGACCAAAGCAAGAATCCATTGTTGGAGTTAAAGGAACTTGACACCGTCTATATTAACTCAGCAACCTTCAAGTCTGTGGTGGATTCTGTCTAAAAAGAGACTTCTGAGGGACCAGTGATTCATGGGAGACAAGCAGCTGCCTTGATGACCCTGCTCCATCTTTCGTGGCTCCTATTACTGTGCTTGCAACTTGTTAGGCACAGGGGAACCCCACCTAGGTCATCAGGCATCAGCAAGCCCAGGGGACGACTAACGCTCAGGGCTTCAGGTGTCTCTTTGGGACCATCTCACGGCTGACCTTATTCTCCTTCCTCTAGTTGGCTAGCGGACAGAGTGCGGCTATCTCCTTTAAAACCGATGTGCAACCACTTGGGCCCATTCCCACCTCTGTTCATCCGTCATTCACAAGTTAGTCATTCACACAACACACTCAGGCTGTGGGAGAAAAGGAGACAGACAGAGAACCCTGCCCCAGGGGGAAGCTTTCTGGGCCATGGTGTGTCGGGAACTACAGATATCAAAGCAGAGCAGAGGCCATGGAGGCATGTTTGCTTTTGCTATTGGATCTCCCAAACTTGAGCCCTGGGCAGAGCTCACTTCCCATCCCCAGTGTCAACGGAAGAGAAGGTGCTGAAGCTGGTGTTCTGTGCAGCAGTATAGACGACTGTGTAGACTTTTAGAACCACAGAAGAGGTAAACAAGAATTGGCATGGGGGTGGGGCAGTGGAGAGGGGATCTCTGCAGACTCTGCAGGAGGAGCAGTCCAAGGCCGCCAGGAGAAGGGGAGGACAAATCTGTGTTACCCCCAGCTCTTCCCCACCCACTCCGTGGAACAATCTTGTTTTCTGACTCGTGCCTCTCGGCATCATTTGCTCCAAACGTTTGTGCGAACGGGAAGCATTAAACGAAGCTCCTGGGTCGGTAATTAAAGACACCGATTTCAGCGGAGAGCGAGTTTTGTTTTCATAATCTCCTCTTTGTCTGTACAGAGCCAGCTCTTGGCTGCATCTGCCACCGCTGGCCTTTGCTCTGTTTACTCTGAAGAATGAGGCACTGTTCTGTTTGCTTCTCGTTTTCAGTCTGTAAAACTCTGTTCTCTTGGTGCTCTATTCCAGGAAGAAAAAAATAAAATAAAATAAGAGAACGAGGCTTTTTAAATATCACGGCGGTGAAGACCGACCCATATGCATGGCCTCGATAGTATCGATGACAGACACTTAGGAGAACGCGCAAGGATTTCCCAGCTGCCAGCCTTGATCTGGCAGGTGGACCTCAATTGAGAAAACTACTTTTTATTCAGCTGTCAATCATCTGGTGTTCCTGACTGCATTGCACCACAGTGTGTGTGTGTATGCGTGTGTGTGTGTTTCAAAAGGTTGTTCACCTGTCTCAGGGTTCAGAGAGATTGTTCTGTTCACTGTAAGAGTCACTCTGGTGACATCTTAAGACACAGCTAAGGAAGATGAAATACTGTGTGTGGATGGGCTTAGGTGTATCTGCACAAAACACCAATAATGAAGAAAAGGAGGGAGGGAAGGAGGGAGGGAGAGCATGCACACACGAAGACATTCTTGTTGAATTTCATTGTCATTGAAAAGCAAATGAGATTGGGAATAGGCTGTGTGACACACTGCAGAATACCTACCTCGAATGTGTAAGGTACTGAGTTTCCACTCAGTCTCCATTTCTGAAAAGGCCCTCCCTCCCCCCTCAAAAGAAAAGGTTTACATAAGAGCCTCACTACGTAGGAAAATGAGTCTGGCAACCTCCATCACTACCTGGCTCACTCTGTCCGTGTCCTCTCTCTGTGTGCTTCAGCTGCCTGCTTAGATCACTGAGGCCAAGGCAAGCAGAGAGTCATGCCAATTTCATGGCCTGTGTAGATGGTAGACTGTGGCAGGCTCTCCACTGAACTTCAGGGGTTTAGCTTGCTGGCTGGGAGGCTGGGTGTGAGGGTGGGCATTACCTTACTTGGCAAAAATCTAGGATCATCTATGGATGGGTCGCCAAGCTTGCCTGTGGAAGATTCCCTTTGCTGTATCCACCGATGTGGGAAGACCCATCTTCACTGTAGGTGGGGCCATCCCGTGGGCAGTGAGAGCTGAGTGGCAGGCAGCCTGGGCTCATCTCTCTGCTTTCTGATGGTGGATATGGTGCGATCAGCTGCTTCAAGCTCCCCCTGCCTTGACTTCCTCACCATGATGGACTGTAAGAATTGGAACTAAAATCAACCTTTTTCCCCCCTCTCAGTCTGCTTTCGTCTCTGAATTCTATCTCAGTAACTGAAAACCAAGGAATACTCCCAGCACTGTTATATATACCATGGGCCTGGAACGAGGCGGCTTGCGAAACAGTCTGAGGATCACCTCCCCCATTCCCACAGCAGCTCACTTCTGTCTGGTGAGCAGAAAAACATGTAAGGGCCCCGCAGTGTGATCTAGTCCAGAAAAAGCCAGGAGTGGGAAGGATAAGAGAGGCTGCCTACAACAATGACAGGCTCACTCTCTGTAATGACCGTGTTGAAGGAGGGCGCTGCTGACCCTGTAATAAGCCCGCATTCAGATGAAGGGAGCTGCTGTCTGCTGCTGTATTAAAATATTTAGATTTACGCGGGACTTTTATAATTATACAACCACGGTTCACGCTGACGTTTATGCTATTAAAACGCTGACTTTTACAATTTACATGTCTCAACTACCTGTATGGGTAGAGGCTACAGCTGGGGAACCAGAAACCCTTTAGTCTGCCTCCAACTCTGACAGGACAAGATTCCCAAATTCCAGTCTTGTAATCCATCTCAAAGGTAAAAATGGGGAGAAAGTTTTCACTGCAGAGACTCTCAGGCATTCTTCACTGTTCCAACAGAGACAGGAGCATGCAAAATAGGCTGCCTGTTCTGGTCTTTTCAGCGGGTATACGAGGGCAGGACATGGGAGTCAGACGTGCATGGTGCGGGCCATGCATGGGCCATCCCTCAGCTGATGGTCCTAAAAGTTCTTTCTGGACCCCACGGCTGGAGCTGCTGCAGCTCTTTACCTCCAGGGCGGTGCAGATGCAAGGGGTCCAGGGGCAGTTGGCCAGCCCAGCTTTTCCTGTTCTTGGGAGACTCTGATAGAAGCAGTCCTGTTCACGAGCACACATAGGCACAAGGATCCAGATGAAACAGATTCGCAGATAAAACCAGGGGGAAAAAATTAACTCACACTAATTTGCAGAGCTCCAAACAGAGTCAAATTCAAAGGTTTTACTGTTGAAACCACAAACAGAACCTTGGATCCAAAAACACCAGGAAATCTTTCCAAGGGGAAGCAATGGCTTTCCTTCCCCTACTTCTTGAAATCATGAAGTTTGCTATGAAAACAGTTGCCTAAGTAAGCTGGATGATTTCACTTCACTTCAGGTCTCTCCGGCAACCGGAGACAGACTCGGGGTGATCTACCTGGGCATCACGCTGGCATCTATTCCCGCAACATGGTAGATCTATGGCAGAGACAAGGGCATTGATTTTCCCACCACAGAAAGTTGTTTTTTTTCCTTCAGATCCGAGAATAGCTGAATCCTGCAAAACCAAGCAGATGCCGCATGGACCAATCGTCTGGCTGATAAGATAGTGGAAAAGAAAAACTGTCCCTTTGCACATCCCGAATTCCTCTCAGAGTAGGTCACGGATGCTGTGATTGGGTGAAGCCGAGGCAGTTAATGGATGGAATCCTCTGGAACTAACTCACCAGAAGGCTTACACTTCTCAGCTTCTCTTAGGATCCTAAATTAGGGACACAGGGCCCTGGAGACCACGCGGCTGTGGGTCCTGTGAGTGACCCATCGGCTCCTCTCCAGACCTTGTAGTTCTTTCTTATCGGACTGGGCAAAACTGAAGACAGCCCTGAGATTCTGTTTTTATTTTATTTTGTTTTTTATCTGTTGAAATCTTGTGTGTACTGTGGCATGAAAATGTGCACGTGGGCACACGTGTGTGTGCGTGTGAGTGTGGAAGGCCTGACATCGATGTTAGGTGTCTTTCTCAATCACCTCCCATCCTATCTTTAAGATTATTCTTATTACATCTATTTGCTTATTTTACGTGGGGGAGGGAGACATGCATAGTAGTCAGGATGACAACTTGTGGGAGCTGATTCTTTCTTTCCACTACATGGGTCCTACAGATTGAACTCAGGCCATCAAGACTAGCAGCAAGCCTCACTCCCTGAGCCATTTTGCCAACTCATGCACCTTAGTTTTGAGACAGAGCTTCAGTAAACCCGGTGCCCACCAATTTGACAAGACCAGCTGGGCTGTGTGTTCCAGGGGTCTACCTGTCTGCATTTGCCTTGGACTAGGACCATAGACACTTACTACCGTGCCCAGCTTTTACATGGGGGTGCTAGATTGAACTCGACCCTCCTGCAAGGCAGTTGCTTTAACAAAGGAGCCACGCACTGGTAATTCTAAGTTACAGAATTCTAAACTACAGAAGGCTGGACGGCAATCCTCATTCCTCCATCCGAGTCTGAATGCTCCCAAAACATTTTGTGGGTAGTCCAAAAAGAGAAGTTACATGTTTGTCAGAAAAAAATTAATCCACCTTAATGCAAAAAAACAAAAACAAAAACAAAAAAACAGAAGCTAGGCATAGTGGTGGTGCATACCTTTAATCCCAGCACTGGGGAAGCAGAGGGAGGTGGATCTCTGTGAGTTTGAGGTTTAAAAGTGAATTCCAGAATAAAGACCCTGGAGGGCAGGGGAGGCTGGAGAGATGGTTCAGTGGTTAAGAGCACTGGCTGCTCTTCCAGAGGACCCAGGTTCAATTCTCAGCACCCACATGGTAGCTTCAAGCTTCAAGGGACCTAACACCTTCAGCTTCACCTAATTCCAGCTTCAAGGGACCTAACACCTTCACACAGACATACATGCAGGCAAAACACAAATGCACATGAAACTGTCCTTGGAAAATAGCCGTCTGCTGGTGATCCATGGTGCTCCCAGTGAGCACAGCCATGTCCTCCACCCCCATCACTGCAGGTGAATTTTTACTCTAAGGAGAGAGAGTATGTGGGTCTCACTTTGCCCATTAAGAGGGACAATCCATGGGGTGTCCTCTGTCCCCAAACATTCCTTTAGTTCTCACCCAGGCCTTTCTCTAGGCTCCTCCCAGGTAAGGTTCACCTGATAATCGAGAGAGGAAAGGGCGTTCAATTGAACCAGACTGGACAGGACAGGCTGTGCCACCGAGACAGCTTAGGCTTCATCCAGACGCACCTGGCATTGTTCACACATCCAAACTTTGCCCCCAGGGTTGAAGATCTAGCTGCTCCAAGCAGAAAGGAGATTTGCATTTGTCGTGGCTTTCATTCTCAAGTCTGGATTGACCGAATTGCCCAAGTCAGAGCATTGGTTCCTTGGTTCATTGAGCTGACTCACTCGGTTGTGGGCAAGACACAGGTGGCAAGCTGCTAATGAAAAGGGATATCACTCAAGGCCAGCAAAACCGTGATTGAGCTAAACTTATGCCCTGAACGTGTCAATCACACCCTGAATATGTGTGCTAAGACAGGAAGCGGTATGAACAGCTTTCCTCTCAGACCACAGGGACTCACTCCCTGAGGCTTGAAGCACAGGGTTTCAATCTTCAGGCTAAAACACACACTTGCCAAAGCTGCAGGAGCCGCCAGTGGTCCATCCCGGATTCGGAAAGCAGGTTAGCTCAGATGGGAACAAAGGGGCCCTGCTTCTGAAGCTCAGCTGCTCGCCAGCTGCTCCTAAGGAAAATGGAAAAGATGGTCCCATCTCCCTCACTCAAATCCCAGCGTGAGTTTAGTGCCCTAATCAGAGGATCATCAGGCAGGATTACCCGAGGCTTTTTCCTTGCTAACAGAGCCTGTGAACTGGGTGATGGCCCCAGGCCCAGAGCAGTAGTTTGGGAAAATCACCCATGGTAACAGCTAGGGAATGAGTCTTCTCTAGCTGCCAAAAATCTCACTGAGTGCTGGAGGGAGAGAGCATTTATCAGTAATCCGACTTAGAAAAACATTGACAACGTCACTCTTACAGAGGTTCGTGGTGGAGCAATCCAGACTAGGTCAGAGGGAACAACAAGGATTGCATCTCGTGAGAGAGATGTGGAGATGCAGGCAAGCTGGACACCCCCATTCCTGGGACTTCCTGTATCCGACATGTAGTTCCAGGAGAAGCCCTTATCCGGCTTCGCTTTGGCTTCCTGGCCTGTAAAACTCAGCACCGACTTCACTGGCTCTGTGGAGCTTCCCTCAGAAATTTTAGTCTCCCTCAGCACCAAACAAATGTGTAGTGACCAAGAGTGTGATTACCAGCACCCTCCAGGCTGCTGTGCTCACAGTCTCCTGATGAAGCAACAGAGGGTGCTGGGGTGGAGGACTCTTGCCACCCTCAGACGCGCTCACCCGGAGGCCCCTGGAGAAGTTTCAGCAGGAATGCTCTCCAGTGGAGTTCTCAGGGGTCCAGGAGGGCCAAACGCTGGAGCTGCAATCACCAGCCAAGAGAGAAGGAAATGTTCTGCTTTGTTCGTCAACTTTTGTATTTTATTGGACTTAATTACATAACACCCTTTTGTGTGAGTCAATGATGGACGTTCTTTGAGCGTATACCGCCCCACTCCCCGGCCCCCCGTACCCTGCTATTTCCCCCTCCCCTTCCCCTCTGGTAGTCTCCTTTGTTCTCCCAGACAGCTTCCCTTCCACCTTCATGCCATCTGTACTATAGGATGAAGACAACCAGAGGAAGTGAATCTTGGTCTCACATCATCCTGGAGACTGAGGCAAATGAACTTCAGTTCAGAGACCATCAACAAGGGCAGACGGCAGAGCCACTCACGATGTACCTTCTCAGCAGGAATACTGGCACCTAAGCCCCACAAGGAGGCAAGGATTTGATGGGAGCTGCTTTGATGGATGGTCCTGAACTGTGCCCTTCACTTTCTCATGCGGAGCCTCGGAGCTCACGCAAATGGATGGAGAGGGTCTGGCCGGCATACTGGAGTCAGCAGGGGATGCACAGCTCAGCGAGATATGATCCCCATGCCGGTGTTTGCAGTTTCTAATGTAGCTTGTGCCTTAGGGGTAGACAGGGGACAATGCTGGCCAACAGGATAGACAACAGCTAGTGACTGGGAGCTGGCGACTCTGTGGACCAGAACCAGTGGCAAACAAGAAGCCAGAGAAAATGGAACTAAGGGACAGACAGTCCTGAGTAGGAACCTCTGAAAAAGCATGAAGAAGTTTGCATATTTATCAGATTGTTTGCTGTGCTGGGGATCAAACACAAGGCCTTGAACGGGCTAGTGCTCCCCCACGGAAACACAAGGCCATGAGCATGCCAGGCTAGCACTCCTCTGCCACAGAAACTCCCTAGGAAGTTTGATTCCCCAAGGAGAGAGTGAGCCAGGGCAGTTTCCTGCCCATCTTAGAGTCTCTTAGGGCCGGTGAGCTGGTAGGTTGGGGATTTACTGGTAATTAAGGGGTTAGGTGGGCACAGGCTATTCTGAATTTCAGGATCTCAAACATGCTACCCCGGGGAGTCAGGAAACACACACACAGTAAGCAGCAGGCTTGCTTTCACAGTGCTCGCTTCCGGCACAAGGCAGAGGTCATCTGACCAGGGGAAGAAAGCCTTGTCCCTCTGGGCCCTCCATCCAAATTTGAACATTCCAGGATTTCCGAAAGATGTTGGCCTTTGGCACTATATGTATTTCATGCCCTCGGATCATGTCATGCCCGTAGCCCAATAGGTAAGCGGAAGGCTTAGCCTAGATGTGGGCAGAAGAGTTTTGGGAGAAGCCAAAAGGAGCCCCTGGGCACCAAGGCCAAAGATGACAGGCCTAGAGATGGGGCAAGCAGCAAGACGGGAGATGAGAAATTTCCCTGGCCCTCGAGTCCCCAACTAAACAAAGGGCACATTGCAAATGAAAGACAACAGCCGGCCGGTCAAGGGGCTGTCTTTAAGCTGGAGAAAGGAATGCTCTGTGGGGGGCAGATGAAAGGGCCTTTGGGGACCGCTCTTACACAAAAGCACCTCTGTGGCTTCAAACAAGAGGGCCTGCCTGCGAGTCTCCAAGGTTTCCTAACCCGAATGTGCCCTTACTGATGTGGTTTGGAAATTAACCTGGCTTTTCTTCCCACTGCTGTTTTACATATTAATTAAAGTGTTTTCTTCGGGACTGCCTGCAGGCTGCCTGGATTCTGCACAAACACTAGTTTTCTGAGGCTTTCAAGCACGCATGTGTGCAGCTCCCTCTGAGAGCCCCATCAGCCCAGATACCTTACCCCGCGAACTGTTTTAGGCTTAACTATGGCCTCTCTCCCAGGGATGCAACATACAGAGAGCTGAGCGCGTGTGCACGGGTGTGGGGGGGGCACGTGTGCACGGGTGTGGGGGGCACGGGTGTGTGTGTGGGGGCACGGGTGTGTGTGTGGGGGGCGCGTGTGCACAGGTATGTGTGTGGGGGCACGGGTGTGTGTGTGGGGGGCGCATGTGCACGGGTGTGTGTGGGGGGGACATGATCCCCTCCCCACAAGGAACGGCTCCAGCCCCACTTTTCTCATTGTTAAGTTTAGTTCTTTCTAGTTTTTTTTTTTTTCCCTTTTTCTCATTTTCTTCAGTTGTGCTTGGGGGAGGTGGGTATAGGACTCACGGTGCGGGGATACGTGGGTGGGCTTGTTTTGTTTCCTGATTTCTGAGGTCGTCACGGTGGCTTCCTTCTTGAAGAGCACAAAAGATCTGGCCAACGGATGTGTGCAGTCTCTGTGCCTCTCTGAGCAACCATCAGATTATGTCCCAGGTTGAAACTCAGCTTATATTTTGGTAATGGGAGGTTTGCTGTGGGGATAAGGATGGAAGCCCACCTCCCGCAGAAACCCTTCCTTTGAGGCTCACACAGTAAGTGCATCTGTGACCTAAGGAAGTAGTATCAAGTCATCGTGATGATCTCAGGTGTTGGGGTCATGATTTGGACCATGTCATGGTCCCCTTCAGATATCTTAAATAGCCATTTATTTAGGACTATAGGGATCCCATTCTCTAAAAAATGGAGAGTTATAAGCCAGTAATGGTTTATACCTAAAACCCCAGCTCTTGGGAGGCTAAGGCAGGAGGATCACCATGAGTTGAAGCTATATGGTAAGTTCTAGGTTAGCCTGAGCTAAAGAATAAAAGCTAGTTTTTTTTAAAAAAAGAAACCAAACCTGAGTTTGAAGTATAAAATGCCCTACTTCACTACTATAGCATCTGACTGGCGATCTACAGCAGAAGCAAACTGATGTGAATGCCTGAGAGTAGATTCGTCTAAAATGTAAACAACAGAGCTGCGACATGTGGGAACACGTCTGTGGAGCTGTGTGCGAAGGACTCACACTCACACTGAAGTCTCCAGCCCAAAGACTGCAGACCGTCACACCTGTTGGCAACGAAATGCCCAGCTTCTTCATCGCGTGAGGCTGGCAAAGTATTCAGTGAACACCCACTGCGTGCCTAAAACAAGTACCGACTGTGTGCACAAAACAAGAGTGAAAACAGCCTACCCAACCAGTCAGGTCAAATTCTGATAGGAAAGAGACAACAAAGCTAGCCAGGCAAACGGCTTTGTCATTAGGAGTGACCCATGTTCAACAGAATTAAATCCTACGTTTACTGGAAGTAAACTGAAACGGTTGTTTTCCTCCTGCATCATTCACAAAAGGGTTAATTACAACCTAACACCCCCCCACCCCACCCCCACATGAGAGGACAGGAGTGTGGGGAAAGGAGGCCTCCTGCTTACTACATACCAGCCTGCCCTGGGAAATGTGTCTGCTACATGTCCCTGACCTGTGTGCTATCCTAATGGCCTTTTCAGACTTCTCTATTAGTGAGAACATGTGACGGTCTTCATAGGGAAGCCCAGAGTGCAGCTTGCAATGTATGGAGGAGTTGAGAGATCCGACTCCCACGCATCTACACACAGCCTGAGCTTCATCCTCTGACTGGCCCTTCCTGTAACACACACACACACACACACACACACACACACACATGCATATCATCTCCCACCCCCACTCCCCCAGACAAACTGACTGCTGGCAGCAGTCAAGCTCTGAAGGATGCACTACAGCCAGAATGCAGAAGACCTCCCAGGCAGGCCATGAAACCCTTCCCTGGGCCCCAGTATACCCCGCCCCATCACTGGGGCCCCAAAGAACAACAGGATGTCCAGCACAGCACCTCCCTCAACAAGTGAGCTGCCCGCCTGCCTGCCTGCTTGGATGCAAAGTTAAGGACAGAGCAGGATTAAGTCATCCTAGAAAAAAAAAAAATCATGAACTGAGTTAACTGACTCCTCTAACAGAGGGGTTGGCTCTACGGAAGAGCAAATCCCCACCTACAGAACAGCTAAAGGTTGGAAGGAAAAGTGGATCATGTGTCTGGAGTGCCTTCTCAGGATTCTGTACTGCAGAATGTGTGGGACCCGCCCAAGCCCAAGACTACCCACCACAACGCTGATGGAAAGAATTGCCCCACTTTTTTGCAACATGAAACTAGCAATTATTCAACGAGTGCCTACTGTGTGAACAGGCAGAAGTGAACCAAGTTCACCCAATCGCTCGGGTCAAATTCTGATAGGAACGAGACACGAAAGCTAGCCAGGCAAACATCCAGGACATTAGCAAGTGACAGATGCTCAACAGAAAGAAAACAGGAAAAAGAGTCTCTGAAACAGAGACAGTGGCTGGAATTTCCACTCTTAATGAGTTATGAGGCTCTCTTCAGAGAGAGCCATCTCGGCGTTACCTGCAGTAATCCTATTGAGTGACGTGGGAGCAGATTCCTTGAAGTAACTGGGAAGGAGAGACCGAAAGGAGACCTCTCCGGAGGGATGGAGGGTGCTTGAGGGAGTCAGTCCGGGAGCAGGGGAATCTTCACCTTGCTGAGGAGTCTCAAGTAGGCTAATAGGGGATGGAGAAAGTAGGTCCGGCTCTGTAGCATGCTGGCCCCTAACAGCAAGCCACAGAGCACAGCCTTGCAGGCAGAAGGTCATCCCTAGGATGGGGCAAACAGTGAAGCAGGCAGACCAAGGATGGAGATCACGAGAGGTGGCTATTGGTAGTCATGAAGACAGCAGGGCTGGTGGAGGCACGATCAGGGGACAAGCTGGGATGAATTAGGACAGTCCTCAGGTCACAGCTGACTGTCACATCTGGCCTGTTGGCCACTGCTGCTGAAGGCAGTGAGGAGGGGAGGCAGGACCCCAGCGTGGGGCACACGGAAGAAGGGAGATGGATTTGTGGGTACACCGAAGCTGTCATTAGTTCATCTCACCTTCTCCATATCCTGTGGGCCTCAGCAGGTTGTGAGGCCGCTGGAAGGGGTGTGCATGTCATAGCTTCCCCGAGGGGCTACTTAGAGACAGCAGCGGCACTGCTGTGGGTGGAGTCGTGGCAGGACCAGGAGAAGAAGAAGCAGAACTGTTCTCTGCAACTAACCTGCTTGGAGCTGAAGGAGGGTATCAGACCAGGGAACAGTGCGAAGCGATGGGGTTGGGAGACCCCTAGATTTGGGGTTTAGGGAACTTTCACTTCCAGCTCATGCTAAAACTCCCACATGCTCCCGGCTGCTGTTTGACTCTGTCACGTGTCACAGAGCATGTCACTTGGTGAATCTGTGAAGGGCTTTCAGGGTTTCCTTTACAGGATTATTGGAAGCTTGTCACTTATCATAAAATCAATGACTTCTACAGAAGGCCTCTACGTAATGTAGACAGTGATCACGGAAGACGTCTGTCAGAAATCTAGTTTCATTCCTTGGGAGATGGCTTATGTCGAAGAGAGGTAAAATCGTGCCCGTTTGCCACACAAAGGGACCTTGTTCGATTTTGTCCCTCTTACCTTCATCTCACTCTTTCGGCTTTCTGGCGAGTGGTAAAAAGGAAAGGAATCCCAGCTATTCTGGAGGCTGAGGCAGGGAATGATGAGTTCAAGACCAGCCTGGTCGATGCAGCGAGGCTCTGTCCAGATGACGTAGTGGTGGAACACTTGCCTAACTTCTGGGAGGCCCTGGGCTAAACCCTAGCACTGGGAGGAGCAAAGAGACCAAAGAAAAATGAGGCAGATTGTGGATGAGGCGCTGCAGTCTGATCTTTGAGGACATCATCCTGGACACGCAAACAGGCCGAGGGACCTCATTCCTCTGCCTACTGACCATTCCCAGAGCCTGGGAATCGAGGGACACAAGTTTCTGCCCAAAGACTCACCAGCCTGGTTGTCTGTCCTTCAGTCCCTGGAGCATCACATCCCCACGATTAAAAGCAACATGCTCTGTTCCTCACGGGCCACTAGTTTTGAGCGCCACATAGATGGCTCTTCTTAGCTTCCTCCATATACAAGATGGGATTTTGCGAATAAAAACAGGGCATTCTTATGGTCTAGAAAATGACACAGAGGGGCTTAGGGAGATGGCTCACGAAGTGAAGTCATGAAAGTATGAACCCACAGCACCCACATAAAAATCAGGTACAGTCGTATTGTCAGCCACCCCACCATGAGGAAAGCAGAGATGGACAGATCCTTGGGACTGAATCACTAACCAGCCTAGCTGAACTGTGAGCCCCTACTTTTCTTAAAAGATCCTGTCTCAAAAAACAAGATGGTTAGCAGGACCTCTACATGCACACACAGAGAAATACAGAGAGAGAGAGACAGAGACAGAGAGACAGAAGGCAGAGAGACTTCTTCCCATGCATCCCACAGTAACTTGTAGTATGCACCATGGGGCAACTAAAAGCCTCACTTATCTACCTGTTTTTGAACACAAAGGAAACAATTCATTTCCTTTCCTTCTCCAAGAGCGCTGGATAAGGCACTTAACAAAAGGCTGGAGCTCCGCAATGGAAGCGGCAGCGTGAGGCCCCTATCGGGTGGGAGCTCTCCCTAAGCAGTGAAGCTAACCATCTGGCCCTGCGTCCTGAGTCACCAAACAGTCCTTCCTGAGTGGAAGTGCAGCGAGGGAGCTGGCTGAAGGCTGCCTTCCTGAGGACTTGCTGCCTCAGGTGTGGCTACTGACTCAGACTTGAGCGGGTTGTCAACCATGCCTGGGTGCCTCCGGGTAACTTTCTATGGAGCAATGGGATGTGGAAGCAGGAGGACTGGGTCACTATCCTGAGCCTGGTGGCTTTGCATCCTGATGCTGTCCTTGGAGAGAGTCATGCAAGGAGGTAGCGTTTGCAGTTTCTAATGTAACTGGTGCCCTAGGGACAGATGGGGGGCAATTGTGGTCAACAGGGTAGAGCAGACAGCAATTACTGGCTATGAGTTCCCGCCAGCTGCCTCCTGCCTTCCACTGGTCTGCCGGGGATGCCAGGAGACAAGTTCAATTCCAGAGGAAGGCTGGGATTTAGATAGCGGAGGGAGGTAAACCCAGGCAGCTGTTGTCACTCAGACAAGTTTGGAGGCACACTTGACTCACACCGAAGGTATTATACAAGCCTTAGACGGCCGGGGAGGAACTACATGTGCCCACCCTGTCTTCAAAGCCTTGGGAACTGTACCGACTGTAATAACTCACAGGAAGAAAGTAATAGAAAGAGAGAAAGCATTGGCCAGAGGACCCAAAGCTGGCCTTGCTGAGGACCCACTATGCTGGGAGGACAGAGAAACTCAGAGCTGGCTCGGCCACTTGACTGGACGTGGTTGTGCCAGGCAGCGCAGCCGGAAGCAGGAGGCGAGGACACTGAGCCAAGATCTTAATGTCTTCAGAAAATGGCCCAGGCGGGAGGAAGGAGAATGTCTGTCTGAGAGCAGTAAACAAAAGCCTGGCCGCTGGCCAGGGAGCCGCCGCAGACACGGACTGGACAACTCTGAGACGATCCTAGAAAGCCCGAGAGCATCCATGTGGCCTTCTCCATGGGTCTGGAGAAGCAGTGACAGCGAGCCTGCTCCTGTCTGTGAGATGCCAGTGAGTCCAGCATTCTGCCCAGGCCTGGCTGGAAGGGCAGGGCAGGGGACAGAGCCAGTGAGAAACGGCTTGGGAAAAACTGACCCAAGGATCTGTGCTTGAGGAGAAGAAAAAGAAAAGAAAAGAAAGAAAAGAAAAGAAAAGAAAAGAAAAGAAAAGAAAAAGCAGACTTCTGAAGAATTCTCTCCTCCTGCCTCAGGAGCAAAGGGGTTAAGCAGGTTTGTTCCTAGACATACAAGAAGTTCATGAAGACTGGGCAGTGGCAAGAGCCACCACCTCGTCTCGAGAAGCTGCTTACCCACTGCCAGTGCCATGGCTCTGGGGCAGGTCTCAGCCTTGTAGCACCAAGCAAACATGGCAGTGGGTGGTAGAGCTGAGCTGAGTTCTGACTTCAGCCTTTGCTTTGGTTCTTCTGACCAAAGGAGGCCACTTTCTCCTGACTTGGACAAATATGTGTTCAGCATTCAGTACTGAGATCAGGAGCCATCACTGGGTTCTCCTTCTTTGAGCATTATGGAACTTTCCAGAAATGTGACAGATGATGGAACTGGTAACATTTACATCAGTAGATACGGAAAATGTAGCCTGGTAATTTGAACATTGAAAGCATGCAGGCCAGTTCTTCTACTCCCAGGGTCAGCAGAAACCTTCCAAGATATCAGCAGTGACAGGTACACACATGGCATCCTGTAACAGGAACCCACCCAGCCATGCACAGTTCATGGGACACCAGGGTTGAAGCTCAGCACACCATACCTGGGAGGACCGGCAAGGCCAGCATTCCTACACAGTGTTCTCGGACATGCAAGGAGGAGAGGCCCGGGGGTCCTGTCTCCTACAGTCTTTGTAGCAGTGTTGAGTCACCAAGGTAACCAAGCCCCTTATCAAGCAGCAGAGCAGAGAAAGTTGGTCCCCAGGAATTCACTGAGGCCTGGCTTTTAACCTGCATATGGGATTTAGGTATCACATGTGTGTTTTGCTTTGGAAAACACCGTCTACTCAAAGACCAGTCCCTCAGCCGTAAAACAGACCACCTCCAAAGAGAACCCTCACAGGAAATGGCTCCTGCCCTCTGCTTAAGGCTGACCTTCCACCTCTAACACCCCACACTGAGGTACAAAGGAGAGAGCGCTGGCCACACAGAGGGCAAACTGTGATCAATTACGTCTGTAATTGCTGCTCACCGGAACATGGAGGCTCTGATTGGATAGCTGTGAAGAACGGTGTGGTAGAGCAGAAACTTGGTTCCTGACCCCCTTCTTGCCTCTTTGATTTGTTGAGCTTGTCCCTTCCCCGCCTCGGGGGCCTTGGCACTTCCTGGACCGCTCGATGAATCTTTCCCATCCTCTCACACGCACAACAGACCAAGCGAGCATCCCATGCTCTCCCCGTCCTCCACTCAAGCCTGGTCTGCTTCCCCTGGCAGAAGGCCCAGGATGCTAGACCCTAGCTCTGCCACTCCCTCTCCAGTGCAGCACCAGGAAAAGAAGGACGAGGAAGAGGAGGAGGGGCCTCTCAGCTTCGCACCAAGCAACCTGTCTCACCCTGTCTGCGTCTAAAGACAGCCACCATTTGCAGCCAGGAGCCCACGACACACTTCTTTTCCTTGTGTGTCTTCAGTGGGAGAGCCGGGGAAGCCTTTCAGATTCTTGTGAATTTTCATTAGTCAGTTGCTCCACTAACCCCAGGCATCTGCACAGGGCACCAAGCTAGTAATTTCCTACCAGAACCAAAGTGGCTGCACAAAATTTGTGCCCTCTCACGGAAAAAGAGAGATGTCCCATAGTGTAAGACCATGCGGTTTTAACAAGCCAAACCTCCTGAGTTTCCTATCCAGCAGTTAACTGTGCCAGGGTCATTATTATTGTGTCTCTTCTGTTGTATGTCAACCGTGATTCCCACGCATGTAAGACACTAATGGGTCACTAGGACTCGGTGGTGTTTATTTAGGACAACTCAGAGCTTTATTCCCCGGTGAGGTCATGCTTCCCCAAAGCCAACAAGATGAGATAAATGCTTATGCAAGCATGTGTGGAGACGGAGCTCACTCAGGTGGTAGAGGGCTCGTAGCAGGTATGAAGAAAGTCTAGGTTCCGATCTCAGTACCACACAAACCTGACGTGAGTCTGACGCTAGTCGGGGCTCCAGGAGACCCTGTCTCAAAATTAGAGGGGGGAGGGGCTGAGTGTGAGTGCTACAGCAGGATACAAAGTAGCCAAGTGAAAACCCACTGTGGGTCACAGACTCTGCTCTATCTAGGATACAAAGTAGCCGAGTGAAATCCACTGTGGGTCACAGACTCTGCCTTATCTAGGATGGCAGCCTGAAAGAGATGTGATTGCTCTAAGTTCCAAGCCCCAGGCTCACTAGCAGAACATTTGGACCGGTCGAGCCCCTCTTCGCCTTGGTTTTTTGTTAGAGCTTTTCAAATATGAGACGGGAGTGGGTGGCACTGTCTTCTGCACAGCGGCAAAGTGACAGGGACACAGTGCGAGCAGCTGTTGTGTCTGCACGGTTCCTTCTCCGCCAAGGGCGCTCACACACAAAACGCAAAGATGGAGATGGGCACTTCGGAACCAGACAGTGCATTACCAGCTCTGAACTGAAAGTCAATGAAGAGTGTGGACACTGAAATCATCTGCTGCCGCACAGCCTTGTTTTCCTCCTCCGGGTGCAAAGGAGGGCTTCTTCCTACTGCTTTTGAAGCTGCCCCTGTGGGCTCAACATCAGCCAATGAAAACAGCAGATATTACAGGAGGCCCTTCGAGTGGAAACCACAGGGCGTGACAGCCCACTTACGATTCCCATTCACGACAGGGATCACGGAGCTAAAGAGGCCGTCTCCCTCCCACCCAGGATTCTAGAACACTGTGAAGCAGAGCCCTTTGCTGTGGCCAGCAACCATTGGGTGTGCCGTTTCGTGTTAAGCTTCTGGGATCAGGGAGTTGCACGCTGCGGTAGCCTTGCCGGTCTGTTCTGACTCACGGGCCTGAGTGAGCAGTTCTGCGGATCCAGAAGTTGTCAACACACTCGGGCAGCGTATGGTTGTAAAATGATTTTTATGCAAAGCAGAGTTATAAAGAGATTCAAATTTGGTGACATTAAAATAAAGAGCCACTTTACCACCACTGGGCCCTGGGGTAGGAGGCAAAGGTTGAATCTGAAGAGACGGGAAAGGGAGAGGTTGGCCTGTATCAGTTTAACCCGATCACGTCAATCAATATAAAATCAGGGCGGAGATGTGGCTGACGGTGGAAACCTCAGCCAGCACGTGCAAGGTCCCGTGTAGAAATTCCAGTACTATCAAAAATAAAAGGCGCTTGAGTTGAACTAGTTAAAGCATCAATAATTACATATAAAGAAGGGAAACGGTTCTAAAGGTAATGAAGTAGGAAACCCCACTGTCCTGGTTTCCCTTTGTTGCTGGCATCAAACACTCTGACAAAGCACCTGAGGGGAGATAAGGCCGTGTGTGACTCACACTTCCAGGTCACAGTCCACCTCTGAAGGAGCCTAAAGCAGAAACTATGGAGTTTGCAGGCTCGGCCTCAGCTTGCTTTCCTATACTGACCACCTCCCCAGGAAGGCAGGTAGGTTAGGCCCTCCTATGGCAGATAAAAATCAATACTATCCCCCACAGACATGCTCACAGGCCGATGGGATCTGGGCAACCTTTGCAGGGAAGACTCCCTTCTCGGGTGACTCGGAGCTGTGTCAAGCTGACAGTTAAAGCTAAGATGGGCACGGGCATTCTGTGGCATTTCTAGATACACTGGCAACAGCAAGCCAGGGCCGGCCTGGATGACGCAGGCACCGCCAAAACAGGAAAGTTTAGGGGCTCCAGAGAACACACACGGATGTGGACAGATGAATGTATTAAGATAAAACCTGCAGAAATAAGGGAAATGGTCCCTCAGGCAGGGAACCCAAAACATTTGAAAACAAACAAAGCTCAAAGATAAAAGAATGCTCCCTCAAATGAGGAAAATCCAGAGCTACACAGTTCAAGTTTTCCAGAATGGATACGACGTGCTCAGTATTGAGATTCATGCCAGGTGAGCCCCAAAAGCAAAGGCAGAAAGCTGTGTGGTGTACATGCCCGGCACCCCAGCACTGGGTAGGCTGAGGCAGGAGAACCCTACCTCCAGACAAAACAAAAAAAAAGCAAAGGTAGAATTTTTAACGCATTTAAACTAAACTTCCTTGGGAGACAGTTAGTGGTCAAGTATCAAATATCTGGCACATCAGAAATTTCTAATTCATAACAGTAGCAAATAGAGTTATGAAAATAGTTATGAAGTAGCAGTAAAAATTAAAAATTACAATTGGGGGTCACCACAACATGAGGAACTGTAATAGGGTAGCAGCATTAGGAAGGCTGGGAACCACTGCTCAAAACAGAAAGGAGAAAATACTTTAAGGTTATGAGCTATTTTCTTAGCAGCGTTCAGTGCAGGAAAGCAATGGAACAATGCCTGGAAAGTTCTTGGTGACAGAGCACAAGTCTCACAGAATCTGATTCGTGTCTAGTCTCTGAGTGAATTCAGCCAACAGAGGTTTCCTGAGGTAAGGGTTATTTAGGTTTTAGTAACTACCTCTGAGTGGCAAGTAGTGCATAGGGGATGGATGTACAAGGGAGCACACTGGCCTGAGGGGTAGACTTCTGTGGCAAATGATTCCTGTCCCGAGTACCCTGTCTTATGTGAAGCACTGCATACACACACACACACACACACACACACACGCACGCACGCACGCACACACGCACGCACACACACTCTCTTTCCCTCTCCCCCCCCTTTCTCTTCATCCATAAAACAGAAAGACATTACATTGTGAGGCCATGGTGAGCCAGAAAGCAATAAATACACTTAGAAATAAACACTCAGAACAGCACCCAGCCCACCACAAGGACCTAGTATTTTCTCTCTTAATAGAAGCACCTGGGAGATGGGCCTCTGAGAATGTCTGTGGGTTTATCTCGATTAGGTTAATGGTGGGAAGAACTGTCCACTGTGGGTGGTGCCATCCCATGGCTGGTATCCTGGACTGTATCAATAGGAGAAAGTGGGGCTTACAAGATGGCTCAGTGGGTAAAGGCACCCACTGGCAAGCCTGGCAGACTGAGTTCTATCCCTGGGACCTACTCGGTGGGAGGAGAGAACCTGAGTCCCAAAAGCTGTCCATGGCAAACACACAACACACATACAGTTTAAAACAAAAAGAGGAAGTGAGCTGAGCTGCCCCTGTCATGTGAGCAGGCGCTTCACGCTGCCTACTTGGACCTTCCTGTCTGGCAGACTGAACCCACACACTGTGAGAGAAAAACACTTTCGCCCTTAAGTTGCTTTTTGTCAGAAACTGGGGTTCATGACAAAAGTGACAATTTCAAATAAAAGTTTTAAAAATCAAAAGGCACCCAAGTGGGCCTGGGTGTGGGGTTGTGCTGTATGCTTTAATCCCGGCAACTGAGAGGCAAAGTCATCGTCTGCGGAGTAAGTTCCTGGACAGACAGGCAGCCTAGCAGAGAGAAACACTGTCTCGAAAACAAATGAACACAAAAAACAAAACCACATGCACACACCACTTGCTAATGCCAGACACGCAGGACGAGACTGGCTTCAAGTTAAAACTGGTTATCTATGCAGAAAAACATCCTCCAATCTGTGTTCATTTCATAAATAATGCATTTTATTTTATTGCATATGGCTATTAAGGAGGGCATTCGTGGTCAATACAGACTAAATACAGCATACTAATCTACTCCAGTTTATTCTTGTCTTCAGCATTGTACCATGACCCCTATATACAGCATGTACAGCGGAAGACAACAGGGAGGGGAGTCTCTTGTCGAAATACAATAGCGAGAAATATATTTAACATCTTGATATCCTGAAACAACATGTACCCAAAGAAAACACTGTTTAATAACTGTTAAAGTTTATATAGCAAAAAATAGTTTAAATTTAAGATTAAGTGTCAGGCAAAATGTACAAAGACCCAATATACAGCTTGAAGTGCGGCAAACATAACACTCCCACATTTTGGTTCCATTCTGTAAACTAAATTGAAGGATGTAAATATTGCATATGCCTGCTCTTCTTGAAATGTACAGGATGGGGGAACTTAGTGTACTCTTGATGCCTTGCTCTGCTCCTTTCAGCTGCACTGGGACACGTACCATCTGCGTCCTGTGGCGACCTCTCTGAACACGGAGGGTGCATCACATCTGCCTAAGTGTGTGCCGTCAGCGTCGCCAGCAGCTCAGTTCTACTGCCCCTGGGGGATTTAGTTACAAAGCAAACACAGCGCAGGCTCCTAGTCCCAACACTAGTTAACATCTCAGGGGATTCTCAAACGCTTGTCTCCACAAAGCGTGGTGCACACCAAAATGAACTTCCACGCTAGTGCTGTGTGCCCGTGCACCGCTGCGATGTGTAACTGCGGGAGGGTAAAGTAAACCTTGAGAATTGCAGGGTGCGGGTCAATTTACATTCAACTTTGTCTTGCAATACAGCCCTCTTCTACGAGCTCGGCGCGGAGGCAGGAGGACAGCTGCATTGCCATTAAATAGATTTTTAAGACATGGAATTTTTTGGTCATCCTCTAAAAAGCCTCTTCTTATCAATGCATTATTCTATAGTGATATATATCTATATACTTATATATATATATATTCTCCCAAACAAAAACAAAATGACATAAAAAAAAATAAACCAGCAACTCACATTTCCAAGAATTAGTGTAGTCTCTACAAGACTATGGAGGAGACAGGCACTGGGGAGTGGGGTGGGGGGAGGGTGAGGGAGGCGGGGCCTCCAGCCCTGGGATGGAGCAGCAAGGTGACTGATATTCTGCTGGCAAGCTCAGCCCTTCTAGGTGACACAGGAGACAATTCCACAACACTGACATTTTCAGAACACTGAAAACAGAACCAGGGTAGTCTTTGTCAAGAACTGTTGACAAGCGTATGCAGGGACAGAGGTGGCTTTTCCTCTTCTGCTGTCAAGAGTGTGACGGCCGGAAGGCCTCCTCTCCTCTTTAGGGCAGCCTTGTTGACCAACAGCATGACATCATGTCAGAGATAATATATTTAAAAAAACAAAAACAAAAAACAAAATCGCCACACCCAAACCAGTCTGAGCTGCGAGCATGCCTACATTGAGTTTTTGGTTCAGGGAATGCGAGCTAGGGTTCAGAAAGGAGGCTCGTGGACAGGAGAAAAGGCTTTGCCATCCGAAGTACTGACACAAACATCTACAGAGAGGGCGTCAAGAAGTCCGTTAAAGGTACAAAGAGAGAACTATCCTTCCCCACTCCCACCCCCAAACACAGCTGATGACTTCCAAAAGGAGGCTGCTCTGGTCACGTTTAGGAATCATTAGGATTAATCCGTCTTCAAGTCCAATCTCAAGGAGAGTTGTCAGTCCCACATTGGGCTCTGTACGTCAGTAAACATCGCAGGTACCTGGACTGAAATCCACATCCGCTTAGGTGAGACGGAGGTCAGCATGTGACCCACGGGGGCAACGCTGCCCTGTACCCTGCCAGCTGTCCAGCTTCACCTTGAACTGAGGTAGGACTGTGATAGTTTTGACTGTAAGCCAGTTAATACCAGATTTAACCACTTTCATGGATGTCTGTAGCATCTCCTTGCATGCTGAGGGATTAATCCGTCTTGCCAGAATGAAAGTAACGAAGAAATGAGAGCGATGGCCTGCTTTATGAAGACTAATGGAAATGCCCAATTTCCAGGAGTGTACTGCATCAACTCATTTAGTTTACAAACAAAACAAAATGCAACACAAACAGAGCGGTGGCGACAGCGAGAAGAGGTGGCCTTGCCTCTTGGCTCCTTATCTAACACAGTTCCCAGAAGTCTCACAATGCAGAATTACTCCCATTGAAAGGAAAGTGAGCAGCGTTGGTTGCAGATAGGCTGAGCATCTCCTTTGCATGGATTCGGAGTTCGATGTGGTGGCGACGGAGCCTGTAGCACTTCACTCTGAAATAAAGATCAGATAACTGGTGAGTCATGTTCCCGGGACCATAGGAACCCAGGGAGCTCCCCCAAAACCATGAACCTACATTCGGGATTTGGGCCTTTCCCTTCAAATGAGGCACTTGGGAGACGCAAACTCAAGACGGCTATCCTAGAGATGGGGCAGCAGGGTGCACTCCAATCTGTCTGCACACAGGTGAGAAATGCTGTCCCCCATACACTTTGCCAAGCACTCCATAGGGATGGGCAGGTTTCTCGCCTTGAGGACAAACATCTGTGCTGGAGGGACCAGGCCCTGGGGATGAATGACAACACCATACGCCTGCCAAGGGGCTACACCACTGCTGTCAACCTCTGACTCCTCAAAGGAAGAAGGGCTGCCTGGGTCCACTCTTCTACCCCAGGAACCTGCCCGTCATTCTCCCTCTTCTTAAAAACACACAGATTTAGGCAGGGCAATAAAGTACGAAAGGAACATGTTTGCTGTGAGGTCAAACACTCCTATATGACCATAATAGTAGTATGGGAACCTCACGCCTTTAATCCCGGCACCTGGGAGGCAGAGGAAGATGGGTCTCTGTGGGTACAAGGTCAGTCTGGTATACTAGTGAACTCCAGGCCAGCCAGGGCTACCAGGTAAGACCCTGTCTCAACCCCTGCCCCCCCCCCCAAACTTAAAAGTTCCCTCAGCCACACATCTACTGTCAGCCGGCTCTCATCACCTCTTAAGAGTGTACACATCTCCTCAAGTACAAGGCTACCAACCCTCCTGCCGAGCTGAGTGGATGGAGGACCAGCATGTGGTCATGTGACCAGCTGTACCTGTCTGTCCCTTCCATGGAGGGACAGCATGGCCTTCAGCACCAGGTCTCCATTCCTAGTGTGTAAAGTCCCCGTGTACCTTTGTTTGTGTGTGCGTGTGTACACTCTTACCCATTTCATCACCAAATAGCACGGCAGGGAAAACTGACCCTGTCCTTTTATCTTCAAAGTTCCTTGGCTTTTAAAACAAAATGGCACATGACTTTACATCACTCCCCATGATGACAGCTACAAGGCCACACTGGGTCTTAAACTGCTCCGACCTCTTCTCTCTTAGGTTTAATATTACCATCATCATAAAACCAGCATACCTCTAACACTGACTGGAATTCTGACTTTTGACTCTTGAGCCTCATTCTTTTCTGAGAGAGAGAGAAAATGAGTGTGTGTGTGTGTCTGTGTGTGTGTTCTTTCCTTGAGTTCACAGGGCTGACTCAGTAAGAGAGAAGTTTGCAGTGTGTCCCTAAGACATCCTGCCACAAATAAGAATGTGTGGCCACTCTCCAACAGAGCACAGATCTGTGCAGACAGAGCCTGTCAGGTGCAGGGCAAACACCCCAGCTCTTCTACCTCCCCTGACAATGTGACACTTGGAGGCTGTGCAACTTCATGGATTTTGTTTGCTTTGCATTCTTTAAACAATTAAGAGATAAACAGTTGCAAACAAAGTCAACAGACACTGAATTCAGTATGTCTTCCTAAGGAAATGTCTCCCATCTAGGTCCTGTCTGGACCATTGATCACCATGGTTTATCCATCCCAAGAGACTCCAGGATAAAGTGGCACCTGACTCCTGACAACCTTAACAAGCAGGGCCCAAGTTCCACAGTAAAGCAACAGTATCTTGTCACTCAGGTGAGTCTAAGCCAGTGACTCTCCTTCAGGAGAACACCCGCCAAGTTAACCTATGTCTGCACAACACTCAGGGAGATGAAGCTGAACTCATGATCTTGGAAGGAGCTCTGGGCTTCCTTCAGTTTCTCCACTACAATACAAGTGTGTTCAAGGGTCAGTGGGGTAAGGTCTGCACTTCCTTAGGGATGCCATATGGCCGAGACATCCAACTGCAAGCATCAAGTCATTGGGAGCAGCATCAAGTGGAACTTGCTGCTGTGTGCTTAAGAACAAAACAAGCTGAGAAGTAGGAAGAAGGCCAGTCGCCAGGCATGGGCCTTTCAGGAAGGTTCTTTTCGAGCTCTATTCTCAGGTAGGGTTCTCTTCATCTAAAAACAACATTCTTATGGGAAGATGAATGGGTGCCCAGCACATGGACAATAGGGGGCAGGGAGATCAGACAGCACCACACCAACTCTGAGACCTGTGTGCTCAGGATGGGCACATCCCACATTTTCTCTCTCTCCCTCCTTCCCTCCCTCCCTCTCCCCATCTCATTCTCTCTCTCTCTCTCTCTCTCTCTCTCTCTCTCTCTCTCTCTCACACACACACACACACACACACACACACACACACACTCATACACGTGCACATGCACCAGGGTGATAAGATGGAACTTGTCTGCTGTGAGGTCAAAGACTCCTGCAGTCTACAGATGACCAGTCTATGGAGACCTCAGATCCCCTTTGGGATCACGGGACTTAAACTTTAGTGTCTACATACTAACAGAACCGCAGACGCCAATAGTTCCTTAGGACATGCACTTGAGGTGGCCCCAGCACTGACAGAGACAGTGTGGGAGACCTGGGGAACCTCTTATACGATACAGCAGGAAGCCATCAGCAGTGGTCTGATGGGTGGGGGTGGGGGCCTGCAGAAACAGGGAGCCAAGGAAACTCTTGTAGTCTCACTGGACCCAGAGGTTGTGGAAATTACTTTAACTATGTAAAGATGTGTTTGTGCTGCGTTTGTTTAATGAGGTAAGGGCTGCTACATTTGTTTCACCTTCCCTATCTAAGGCACCTGATTGGTCTAAGAAAAAGCTGAACTGCCAATAGCTAGGCAGGAGAGGGATAGGCCCGGCTAGCATGCAGAGAAAATAAGGAGGAGGAATCTTGAAGGAGAGGGGTGGAAGGAGGAGAGAATGAGGGAGAAAGAGAACGACACACCTAGGACCAAAAGCCAGGCAGCCACCAACCAGCCATGGAGAAGTAGTGAAAGTAAGCTAGACAGAATGAAAGGAAGGTGAAATCCCTGAGGCAAAATGTAGATGAAGAGAAACAGGGTAATTTAAGTTATAAGAGCTAGCAAGAAATAAGAGCTACAGCAATTAGTCATCAGAGAAACACAAATCAAAACAACTCTGATAAGTCCATCTTACACCTGTAAGAATGGCCAAGATCAAAAACTCTGATGACAATTCATGCTGGAGAGGATGTGGGGTAAAGGGAACACTCCTGCATTGCTGGTGGGAGTGCAAACTGGTACAGCCCCTTTGGATGTCAGTGTGGCAATTTCTCAGAAAATGAGGAAACAACCTACCTCCTCAAGACCCAGCTATACCGCTTTTTAGGTATATACCCAAAGAATGCCCAATCATGCCACAAGGAAATGTGCTCAACTGTGTTCATAGCAGCGTTATTTGTCACAGCCAGAACCTGGAAACAACCTAAATGCCCTTCAACCAAAGAACAGATAAAGAAGATGCGGTACATTTACACAATGGAGTACTACACAGTGGAAAAAAGATAATGACATCTTCAAATTTGTGAGCAAAAGGATGGAACTAGAAAACATCACATTGAGTGAAGTTACCCAGACCCAGAAAGACAAATATAACATGTACTCACTCATAAGTAGCTTATAAACATAAAGCAAAGAAAAACCAGCCTACAGTTCACAATTCCAGAGAACCTAGACAACAAAGAGGACCCTAAGAGAGACATACATGGATCTAATATACATGGGAAGTAGAAAAAGTCAAGATCTCCTAGGTAAACTGGGAGCGTGGGGATCATGGAGAGGGTAGAAGGGGAGGGGAGAGAAGGGGAGGAGGGCAGAAAAAATAAATAGCTCAATAAAAACAATAAAGAACAAAAAAGAAAAAAGAAATAAGAGTTAAGATAAGGCCAAGCATTCATAACTAATAAGAAGTCTCTGTGTCTTAATTTGGAAGGCTGGTTGGTGGCTCCAAAAGAAAGCCTGCCACACCGACTCCATGAAGCCCTAAAACTGGGATGCACTACGAGAAGGTAAGTAAGAGAAAGGAATTGCCTTAGTAGTTCCCGTTTTTTTCCATCCTTAGGAAAAGAAGCCCTAAGACTGAAACTGGCTATCTTTATACCAACGTCCAAAACACCTTTCTCCAATGTGAACGGGAGGCAAAAATTGCACATGCTGGCCAGAGCCCTGGCCAACCACAGCCAGGATAATGTATACCTGAGGAGGGCCACACAGGAGGCTGGCCTAGGCTTTGGGGGTCAGACACAAGATCAGGCCCCTGCCCTCATCAAAGCTCCGACCCTTTCCAGTCCATCAGGACAGGAAATGGAGCCGGGGTCTGACCTGGATATAAACTAGATGTGTGCCCTATGTCTGTGCACCAGGATGCCTGTGCCCTATCTATGCCTTTCTGTTTACTTTTATTGGGCTAGTTCATGTAGAATATGAAGTAGTAAAATGTTTTCTAACACGGCTAATCTGACATCCCCAACCTTAAATACTTACAGGTCCTAAGGATGAGACGCCAGTATACATTTATTTACTAACTACCTATGTCATATCCACTAGAGGCAACACAAGGATGATTTATTTATGGCCACTCTGCTCTGCATGTGCCTTCAGAAGGGAGACTCTGAGCTGTCCAGTCATAGTGGTAAAACTGTGGAAGACCCTGCACTGCACATAGGAGAGACCCACAGACCTGCCCCTGTCCTGTGCCTGGCAGTAGCTTGTACTGAGACCAGACTCATGGGATTTGAATTTTTTTTGCAATTCTACACCCAAATCCCTAAGATCAGAGATGAACTCTTCAAATCAGTAAGGTTTTAAGGCCTGGAGCCATGAAAAGCAGACAGGCAGCAACAACAAAAACCATTAGCAAAGAAACTTTCGTCCGTAAGACAGACACAGAGTCCGGTCATGCTTCACCCTTGTTCAGTCATCACTGATGACATATGTCATTGATATGCCCCACATGGGATACAGTCCCACGATCAGGATTCCTAAGTCCTCGAGGATGAACCTGCAGGTCACCTTTTCCCAGGACAGAAGGAATTCAATGACTATAGTGGCCCCACCTCCAAAGCTATGCTCAGACCTCAGGGAAAGAGGAGAGGGGAGGAGGAAGGAGAGAGGACAGGAGAAGGAGGGATTCTCATGAGACTCCGGGTTTGCGCGTGTTTGACGCCAGGCTCTTTCACACGACAGTGTGCCAGAGCCCAGGCATACACTTAGTCAAGACAGCTCTGCCCCGGGAAGCTCAGGCTCTGTCCCTAGATCTCTGCAAGCTTCTCCCCCACACAAGCTCCACACAGACCCTCACATGGAGCCCCAGCAAGGTTCTGTGCAGCACAGAGAAGAGCAGGTGTGAACTCTGTAACATATTCAGGGCTCTGAATTCCTAGTGCTGTTTAGATGAATATTGATTTGCATGCCAAAAGAAAAACGGAGGCTACGGAGTTTACATTTCTAGTAGCAAATCAAATTAAGGAAGAACTGAGCCCTTTGGTGAGTTCCCGCATCCTTCAAGCCCATTTCAATGCCCAGTTTAGGCTTTTCATCTGAACACAGAACTAGCTGGGAAAACAGGCTATTCAGTTGGAAGAGAAATTCCTAGAAAAATACTCCTGATAATTTAGTATCTTTTTACTTTGCTAAGAATATTAAAAAAAAAAAAAGGTCAGGTTGGGGGTGATAACAAAGTCACCAGAGATTCTAAGAAAAACGGTTACTTAACCTTTCATCTAAATTGGAAAAAAAATCATTTAAAAGGAAAACATGTATGATTAAGCTCCCTGTGACGACCTGCTTGAGAGAGTCCTTCTTCCCTGTGAGCTCGCAGAGCCGCTGACAATTAGAGCCCTCTCACTTCGGATGCTTGGGACTAAACTCCCTGTCTTCGAGTTGTAACTTGTTAATGACACAATCAATCCCAGCCAGGGGATGAGATGATGCGGCGGCTTTCTCAAGGCTGGAACCAACTACCCTTTTACTCAGCTTAACCCTTCAAGGAAGACAGTCTCTTAATGGCCCAGCCACGGTGTGCTCAGAGGCCTCCCAGTCTGTGAAGCACCCCACTTCAAACTTTCTCTACACATCCAAAGCTTCGCCCTTGGGAACTTGCCAGCTCTGACTAGGCGGCATTTACAAGTCAAGGTTTCAATGGCTGTTTCTTAATGTGGGCATCTAGCGAGCTCCTCCCTAAAAAGAACCCCCAGCTGTGTGCAGGTGCAGATCCCCGCACTAGAGAAGCAAGCTCTGTGCACACTCCAGGCCCAGGGAGCCCAGCGTCTTCTACATCCTAGGGCACCCTTTCTCTCAAACCAGGACACTCTAATCCCAGGTTAAAACCAGAGGAAGAAGCCAGAATGATGAGGGCCTCTCAAGTGGTACCACGGTGAGGAGTTGGGGGGGGGGGGTATCAACTTCTCCCCAGTGCTGTCCAATAGGAGGCTCCCTCTGGCTCGAGGACAGATGTTTGGGGCCCAGTGGGATCACGAGAGTTCACTTGAGCCCAGTCTCCTCTTCTGCTTAGAGTCATTGTCATGTTTTGTTGTAGGAAACGCTGCTGTGTGCATTTGAGGGTTGCAGCACGATGCTGTGAGGCACACTGACACAGGAGAAAGGTCACCAGAGTGGATTAACCAGTTCCCTGCTGTCGCCTTTCTAGCTGCATTTTGGTAGCAAGAGCAGTTAAAAGTTACTTGCTTTTAAAACAAAAGCAATAACCCCTAATTGGCATTCGCTGTAGACTTCCAAAGAGACACTTGCCCTGTGTACTCCTTTGTGTTTGCCCCCTCTCTCCACACTTTACCCAGCCCCATGACAACCAGCTCTGTTGAGCTCTCTGGACATTTAACCCGGATGTTTTTTTAAGATTCTATGTATGAGATCATACAATTTTTTTCACTGACTTTTTAATAGAACTCCCTTCAAAGGACATTAAATATCACACTAGCATCTGATCCTATTTAATGAGTAAGACGAGGTGATGGACAAATGCCTTGGGAAACCAGCTTGCTTGCTAGACTGCATGTGACCGTGTGCTTATGGCCCTCGCATCTTCACGTCCTCTGCACTCAGGACAATTTTCCTTAGTCAAGCTAAGTTCAACTAACAAAACCCAAACCAAAAACAACCCTAATAGCTTATGCCACTTCTCAGAGCAGAAAAGATAAACACGCAACCTCCAAAAGGAAAACAAAACCTGAAGGTGGTCGGTCGGATACCCAGGAAGAATACCATCCATTTCACAAATGGTGATGGTGCACAGCAGGGGCCGACCATAGCTCTTCTGTGTGTCACTCACCTAGCACAGCTGGGTAGCTATGACAACCCACCATGAGCCTCCACTGTCCAATCCATCACAGAACCTAGGTGGCCAACCCTTCAAGGCACATGTACCCACCAACATTTAACACGGAACCCAAAGAGAAGACACATTTTCCACCTGTGGGCTCCACCTGAGGCCGATGCCCCTGGAAATTATCTGCAAGCCTGCGTGCTTCGGAAACACAACACCGCCTGCGAGAGGCCACGCGATCCTCTTACAGACCCTGCGAGTCACAAGACCAGGTGTGAAGCCAGCACTCTGTCCAACGGTCCACTCTGGCTTCTTCTTCCCAGCACAGAATCCATCTGGCCACCAAAGGCAAGCCTTCTTGATACTCAGCTTAGCAGAAAAACTGACACCTACCACAGCTGCAACTCACAACCAGCTCTTTCTCGGGTCCCCTGAAAACGTGATCTCCAGGGCTCCCCTATCATAGCCAGGACATGAACCAGCAGTAAAATCACGAGTGCCTTCTGAGAAGCTCCGCTCTTCTCTCAGATGTAGCACATTTTTGTATGATAGCTCACACTGATGCAAAAACTATGCTTTATGTACACTATAAAAATGCTTACGACTGGAGTCATAAAGCCTTCCATCTTTTTCCTGTCAGATTACGGATAAGTAGAATAAATATTCAGAGCAGACTCGTTGCTTTCCTTCACCTGTAGCCAATTCGCTGGGGAACTATGATGGGTCATACTGATGGTCGGGATTGATGGGATCTGTAATCAATGGCCCAGGGGCACAACTCTGAGGCATGTCTAAGAAGGGATTTCCAGATTGGGTTAACTGGAAAAACCCACTCACGCGTCATGGGTGCCGCCATCTATGGGCTATCACCTTGGCCTGAGTAAAACAGGAAAACAGCCGAGCACCACAGTTCATCTCCTGTTTCCTGATGGAAGCTGCCCTGTGGCCAGCTGTCTCCGGCTCCTGCAGCCAAGCCTTCCCGCCATGAAGGCTTGGAGTCAAAGCAAGCCCTACCGAGTGCCTTTTATCAGGTGTTCTGTCATAGCAACAAGAAAAGGATCCAAGAGCAAGCGCTCAGCAGGGCCTCTGCCCCAGCTTGCACCCCTGTGAGCCACATCTCACACACCGCCACTCCCTGGGGGGCACAGGAGCCATTCGTTGCTGCGGTTCCTGCACCCTGAAACCCACACAGCTTTCCACGGTCCAAGGGGGTGTATGTGTGGGAGGCGTGAGGTTACAATGGCCAGAGTCAGACCCAGGGTGGACCCAGGGGTGGCCACCATCAACCAGCTGATTTCTCAGCTAAGGCAATCAATCCCACCCACCCCTGAAGACAGGGCCGCTCTCTCCCTGACCTCACCCCGTCCCCTCAGTGTCACAGTGAAACCACCAAGGGAGATTCTAGATAGAAGCCGTAATGACGACTAACAAAATATACATGAATATTGATTTTCTACATCAAGGAGCACATGCTTCTGGCATGACTCACAACTCCGTGGTCAGACTCTTACTTCAGTCATGCAGGCATGCAGCCACATGCCATGTTTTGAACTACAAAGGCTTCTTCAGACCCGGAGGCCCTGAGCTGCTGAGGAAGGCTGGCTCTGCTGGCTGTTGGGGAGTCGCGGCAGTAGGTCAAAGGGGACTTGCTGTCGCAGCCCCACCCGCCTCCTAGGACGCCTCCAGGAGCAATGCAAACAACAACAGCCCAGGGACCTCGGGAAGGCACAGGAAACTATGCAGGCAGGCAGGACCTAGCAAAAGGAGAACCAACCCAGCTGACTGGGTGAATGCAGCGGGGAAGGAGAGCAGCGGGGAAAGAGAACTCAGATTGAAGGGAACTCCAGGCCATTGAAAGCTAAGAGCTCTCAGAAGACCAGGGTGTCCATGCCTCTCTGTTGTACTCGAACCATGACAGGACAGAATGGAGCCAAACAATGCTGTACCCACCATGCGGTTCAACACCCAGCTACCACAGCAGCGGCCCTCCCCTGTCCCACGTCCCACAGGGGCTCAGGTGGCGCACATGCTCTTGTAGCCAAAAGTCAGGGTGCTTATAAGGTGTCCCAAGCCCTCAAGTCCTATGTAGCAACCACACTTCCAGAAAGACACCGTCAGCCCTGGCAGAGTCTCCTACTAGCCACCCACACTAACTAGGGCACTAAGTAAGGTCCAGGATGCCTGGGTTCGAGACAGGGCCAAGACTCCTGGTGACAGGATGAGAAGCTGGGCTGCAGGTGTACACAGAGTCAACCCTCCTGGATGGCTGGACCCCAAACAAGGACATGCTATCTGCTTCTGTCACTCAGGCCCGGGGTCAGATGTCAACCAGCAGACCAGTCCAGGTCAGGGCGGATATCCTAGGAACCGTCTTCTCCCAAGCCCTCTGCAGCAGCTGCAAGAGGCAGCTCAAGAAAGGCAACCCAGCAGCATCCAGGCATAGCCCCTCAGAAGGAAGGTCTGCAGGGAGATGGTCCCCATCTCAGGGTCAGAGGGTGAGGTTGGAGGAGGGGTGGAGGCAGAAGGCCTCTTTCAGGAGCGTGCCCTGGGGGACACCAGCTTGACCTGCTTATGAAAAACTTTCTATGTGGATACATTGTGAAATTCAGTCTCCATGAGTCGAGGAAACCATTTTTTCCCCCTCGATTTCCCTTGGGAAGCAGCAGGCTGTATTCTGGCTTCCAGAAGGACAAGCCATGGAGGAGAACCTGAAAGAGGGATCGCCTCATTCCTAGCTTGTCGATTCGGACGGTGCTCTAAGGCGCGGCCTCTACAGCAGGAACCTGTTAAAATGCCATTTAGCAAAGTGAGGCTGAACTGGTCCCAAACCGCCAGCAAGTTTTTAAAACCACGAATGCTGTCGGCCGGAGACATCCGATTTGTATGTTCTGCACACCGACAGCCCGGAAGAACTCCAAGCTCCTGTGTGCTCACACAGGCCGTCCTCAGCTGCATACTCAGGGGAAAGGGGAGCCAGAGCTCCGCATCCAGAATAGAATCCAGCGTGACCACTAGAGCTTGCCATGCTCCGCGGTCCTAAGCAGTTCTGTTTCTGACCTCGCCACACAAAACCCAGCCTCTCGGTGGTTCTCTCTAACCCACACAACGCTGAATCCCGCAAAGAGCTCGCGGGCTCCAGACCGTTGTTGGTGTTGGTGTACTTTCAAAATCTAGTACTGTCATCTCAGCCTACTTCCAAGATTTCTCACCCCACTTCCCCACCTGCCAGGATCATGAACAGGGCTGAGGGCTTGGCAGTGGCCCAGGGTGTCCTCACTCAGGGGAAAGGAGAAGAGAGGATCCCCGTGGCTTCTCTCTGCCAACCAAGAAGGCTAGGACAACAGGGTCATAGCAGTGACAGGTGGCCTCTTCCCGGGCATGTGTTCAATTACAGAGAGACACAGGGCCTCACTCAGGGAATCCACACACACCATACTTGGAAAAGTCTTCTATGTTTGTGATAGCAAGAAGCTTTTCACGGCTCGCCAGAAGATGGAAAGTGGGGTTCCTAGCTTTTACAACTGACTTCATAATTAAATTAAAGAAGCAACTTTAGAAAAAAAAAGTGTTGCCTTCTCATATGAGCCCACAAAGTAACTAAAAACAGGGCTTCCTTCTGCCTAATCTATCCCATCCCCCCCCCCCCCCCCCTTGAAGCTGAAGGAACAGAGATAAGCTGCTGTTCTCGACATAGTCCCTTCTGATTCCAGGAACAGCAGGGACTCCCAAGGCAGCCCCCCCACCCCCACAAGGGCAATCACCTATGAACACAGGGCACCCATCCTACAGGAGCCAGCTGTCCCTTCAAGCGAGAAGTGCTTCTTTGGACCATCTTGAAGAACCAGAACTGAGATAAGAAAGACCGGACCACACCTCAACAGGGACTACCTAGTTACACAAAACCCCGGACCCAGGCCTACTTCTTCCTCTATTGAAACCCAACACACAAGTCGGTGCCCCAAGATGAACCCGGGATCACAAGACGTATGCAGCCATTCTTCCTATACTGAGTACGTCTCCTCTGTTTGCCTCTTCGATTGATTTACAGAGATGGTGGCCGAGACTGATCTGTTAGGGCAGCCAGAGTCCATTCTTTTGTCCTAAAAACTCTGTGTCTAGAAAATACCCGACAGACCCATGATGGGAAAGATAGAAAATTTTAGTGGTCCTGGTTTGTTTGCCCTGTGGAAGTCTCCTTCCATCAGCCCACTCTGGGCACCTGCTGCTCATCACAGAGGGCTCCTGGCTCAGAGGTGCCATCTGCCAGAGAGACCGAGTCCTCTTCCATGATGCCGTCAACATGAAGGAGACAGTTACCTAGGGCCCAGGGCCTTCTGATGCTCTGCTACAGGTTTTACCTATGGGGACTCAATGAATTCTTGGTGTATCTTCCTAAGAATTCTTTTACAGTCACACCACCTCCAAAGGGGGCAGCTCATGTCCAATTCAATTTGAACGAAACTCATCTGTCGTCATGTGAAAAAAGCCAGCTAAATGATTCTCCCCACAACTTATTTAAGGACCTTAAGAACATTAAGACTCCACGGGACACTTGGACCTGAGAAGATAACCACGCAGCAACAGATGATTAGCTACTAACTGGTCCTGAGGCTAATTCTAAATCGGTGTTTCCAAATCTACTCATCATTAACTGAGTTAATGACTCATCTCTTTGGAAGCTGCTAACGGGCTGTGAGGGGTGTACGATACTACACACACAGGACACAAATGCAGAGGCTGAAGGTATTAACTCAGCCTGCATCACGGGTCAGCAGCAGGGCTGGTTCTGTCCTGAAGAGCGAAGGCCTTCAGGGTTCATGAACTAGCCTGGAAATGATTTCTTCTTAGCGACATTCCCCACTGCCTCTGCCTGCTGAGAGAGCCGTCTTCTCACTGGACACTTTGCTTTTCTACCTCAAATGCTTCCTTCCATCTGCACCCAGCGGTCCCCTAAACTAGATGCAACAGCAGGAGGGCTGGTGGGGCCTGCTGCGTGCGCTCAGCTGCTCGGTCACCCCACAGGAGCAGACGGACCCCAGGAGATGTCCACCCAGGGCGTGCTGACCTCTGGGCCACCTCCCCCAATGCTCTCCTGGTGGTATTTAACAACTATTTTACCATAGTTACATCTGACCTTTAATCGGTGTTGAGGGAGTGGTCCCCACCGTGGCTCTGTGTCCTCAGGTACACTCTGGAACCTGACCCACACCCCCTGCTGCTCCCACACTAGCTGAAGAGGCTTGACGTACTTGGGTGCTAAATTTTATATTAAGTACTGTGTCTGTGTCCTGTGTTCTTTAGGAAAACGTAGAAACTGCTAGAGGAGTAGAAATGTTTCCTCACTCAGGCGAGGTCTAGGAAGCTGGACCACAAGAAGTTACCACCAGGAGTTAAACTCACAAATCCATGGGCAAAAGAGGGCTTTGAAAAAGGGGGGTGGCGGTGGTGGAAATTAACACAACGAAGTTCTTCAAACTGACAGATGGAAACTGGCATACACACACACACACACACACACACACGAGAGGGCTTTCCCACAATGGCCATTCTTCCTCTTTACTTCCTTAACTGTTCCCATTTTACTCTGAAATTGTGAGGAGGAAAATGAGAGGGAAAGGGGAAATTAACTCATTGCCACACAACAGAAAGAGGAAACAGTGGGTCATCTGGGAAGTTCTCAGGCAGAGTGGTCATGTGCTTTTCAAGCTGATAACCCTACATAAACAGCCTGAGCCCAACACAAAAACCCAAGAGTCCAACTCTCCCTCCTTCTGTCCTAATGACTTTACAGACCACCCGACCCTCTGACCAAGCAGATTCTGTAATTCCGACAAAAGCTGAACATGGGGCTGGAGAGATGGCTCAGCTTTAACAGAACTGGCTGCTCCTCCAGAGGTCCTGCGCTGGATTCCCAGCACCCACACAGCAGCTCACAACCTCTGGAACTCCAGTTCCATGGGATCTGACACCCTCTTCTGGAAGTGCACAGTCATAAATACAGGCAAAACACCCATCCAGACACACAAAAGCTGATTCTGCTACATTACAGGATGTCTGAATGTCACATGCCATTATACTTACAGAAATAAAACACTACAAAGGCTTGAATTTCGCCCAGTTGTGCCCTGTGAAGTTGCCTTTCAGTATTGCTCAGAATGTTTCTTTTTCATTTCACCCAAGAAGAATTCATTCAGAATCATATTGTGTTTGCCACATTTCTGGATTATTAACAACACACTTTGGTCCCTGAAGATGGCCTGAGTTAAGTCCATAGACCAAGTAGAGAAATCTCATGTCATAGTAATAAACATTAAAACACTGCACTGTGACCACGCAAAAAAAGCAGAGACACCCCAATGTCAACATTTGGCTTTTGAAGCAATAATGAAAACTGCATTCTAGGATGGACGTCTATGATTTGGGGGAAAAAAACCAAAGCTTAAATACCATGCACAATAAATCACTGAGAATTGTATCAACTCTCTATAGATGAAAAGGATAGAGGATCAATATTCTTGAGGTGATTGGATAAAGATTTGAATGTCTTCACAAAATACATTACCATTCAAGTCTCAATTAGGAAGAAAAAAACAAAAACAAAAACATGGGTTTTGGAAAGAAAAAAAACCAGTATGGGAACACAAACACCAGTTCTAAACATGTGTTTCTGGAAAACCTGATACTTTTTAAAATAAATATTAAAAGACTTGGTACTTAAGAGTTCACGTAAAGGTTTATCTTTAAGATATATCGTGGATACAAACGTTTGACCCAATTTCAGTAAATGCACAAGAAGTAAGAAATAGTTTGCAAATGTCATTGCATAAATACCACACAAAAGAAATTGGAACAGCATGTAGATCATTTGGACAAATAACTATGTCTGTGTAAAACTCAGTATTTTTTTCTGCTCTAGCAGAAAAAGAAATTGCAATTATTAAATGAACTGCTTTATCACCCACACACAGCCTGTACATTCCAACCCAGCTCTATTTCAGCACTCATCACAATGAGTTCAATGAAGAGCGCCAAGCCCAGAGTGTCTGGCACATTCTGCACCCAGCAAGCAGCTCCTGGTGTGCAGCTTGCTCTCTGGTCTATTCCAACTGCAGGTGTTACTTCAGGGCACCCTCAATATAAGCCTAGGAAACTACCCACAAAAGACACTCAAAAGGCCAGTGGCCACCATGACCCCAGCATTTCCCTACCAGCTCCCTCCAGAAACCTGCATCTACCTTCCCTGGGTCATCAGCTACGCCCCTTCCCCTTGCAGTCTTGAATGATACATTCAGACAAACGAAAATAAATATCAAGTGTTCTGTTTAGATTTGGAAAGCATTGTTGCCACACAACCCAACCCTCAGTAGCCGGATAAGCAGCAAAACCTTTAGCAGGTCAATGTGGAGAGGCAGAAAATGTGTACTAAAATGGCAACATTAAAATGCTTGGCACATCTTGCATGAAAACATACACTCTTTTTGTGCTGGTCTAGAGAGACTAAACAAACTCCACCCCTATCACAGTTCTCTAGGCAAAGAGGCCGAATCTGGGGCTCTGCTCCACTCTGAGTCAAAGTGGCCCCACACTAATTGGCAAGGTAGACACGAGAATAAAGTTACATTTCCCCTTAAGTTTCCAAGGTGAACGGAAAACATTCAGTTCTGTACTATCCAATGCCCCCTCCCAAAATAAAAGGTTGGCCTGTTTGCCAAATCTGATGGCAAAGTTACCTAGCTCTTAGAACATGCTTCCAGAGAAAAGGTGTTAGTAGGAATCTAACAGAACGCCTTTATGCCCAGCTGCTGCCATGAAAATTGCTTTTTCGGGGCCGAAGAGCAAAGAATCCAGCATGTTCCTACTCTACAGACAGACAGCACAGTACTGAGATCAAAACTTGAGGAGTGACCCCCAAGTTAAGTAAACAAACAGAACCGAAACCCTGTGGAATCCTGGCTAATTAAACCTCTGAACGGGGTTTGACTGTTAGTTAGAGCTGGCAGCATTAAGAGTCAATTTTAAAAATGTATATTCTAATTACACATCCTCATCCTGTCAACAGCTCTTAATACCTGAGCACATCACAGCCGGGAATGCAAGGCCTGCTTTGAAGCCAGGGCAGACAGCAGGCCTGTTTTTCTTAATTGTTCTGCTACTATGTAATTTGAATCTCTACATTGTTACTTTCGTTTTTTCCCCCTTCTGGAACAAATCTTGTTTTGTTTTGCTGCTCTCCTCTCGCATTGCTCTAAGGCTGAGCTACCACCTGGCTTTAGGGAATTCTTAAAGGAGGCAGTGGGGTGGATTTCTTAGAACACCAAGCACAACCGACAAAGGGTCAGGAAAGGCAAGCTTTAAGAAGGCATTGTCTCCATTCCCAGACTATTGCGACTTTGGCTTTTCATTTATTAATTTTTAATTTAAGCATACTCATTTCCAAAAGTACCTAAGCAAGGGCTTAGGGCACTCTAATTTCATCTCTGTGGCCCAGCAGGGGAAGGATTGGAATCAACCGCTCTGCAGACAACACAGCCAGAAGCAGGGTAGGTGGCTCTCCGGAGGAGATTAGCAACCAGAACCCTGGCTTCCTCGCCCCGCCCTCCTTCCTTCTCAGAGACACTTCAGTAAAGGCTTTTCTTTCAATAAAGGAAGCAGAACTGGCCACGTGACTTTCATTCACCAAAACCAGAGTGTTTTCCTTAGCACCTCAGCTGCCTCTTCCTTAGGAGGTGAGAGCCGCCCTGCATGGCACTGTCTCATCCCCAGGCACCAAGCTTAAATGGCGCCCTCTGAGGCTTGCAAAGCTGCTGTGCTGGCTCCAGGGACCAAGCACTCCCAAAGACAGAACTTTCTAGACTAAACCAAGACCCACCAGGTCCTTTGGAAACACCTCACAAACTGGTTAAGAGAAGGGTGTGCAGAAAGTCTTCTGGTCAAACAGAACTAAACATAGATGCCCTCCACAGCCTCTCTCCCGTTAGCCTCTTCAACATCAGCAACAGAAGGAAAATCCCTCTATGGCGAAAACCAACACTTTAGGGAGCACACCAATCAACAATCCTGTCGTCAATAATGTGCATAATTGATAGAAGCAGTTTTAAAACACACTTAATCGAGTTAATTTCCGGTTCCCAAACAAGACAGCAATTCCGACATATTAATCAGACTACACACACACACCTTGTGTGTAAGAAACCCACCCCCATTCCCAATTCAACTGCAGTCGGCTATGAGACACTGCCAGGACTCTGTGTCTGTATTACTTTATGTACTACACACTACCCAGGCCGAGCTAAATTATGACGAGTCTGTGTAACGGATGAGAGTCCAGGAGAATACGAATGAGCAGCTTGGGAAGGCAGCACAGGGCACTGCTAGGAGCCTGGGCAGAACTTGCGAAGTGGAGAGGACATTCTGCATTTCAGCCTCAAACTCACGCTTCTAGCCTGGCTTCGACAAACCACCCTCTCGGAGCACGCGGCTCTACAGAGACCGCATCTGGGCACGCCACCAATTTCTACCTGGATGTGAGCTGCACACAAAGAGGTCCATCCTAGGGTTCTCAGTGGTCCTTTGTGCCTCCAGACACCAAGGGGCCCAGGCAGCTCTGTGAGCAAAGACTGCACTTTCTCCTCCCCCACTCTGATGCTGCTCTCTGCTGAAGTCAATTTGCTAGAAATCTAATTTGGCACGTGTGCCTCCCTTTGAACATGGGGCTCTGGCACAACAGAACAGTTGTAGTTATCGGTTTTTCCTTTAAAAATACCCCCTTTTAGAAAGGAGTTTAGCATAATATCCACAGAACTCAGAATAACTGTAACCAAGATGCCTCCCTGTCAGCTTGTAGGAAGAACTGTTTGGATTTCACACGTGTGAAATCATGCAGGCTGACAGGAATTTTATCCTGGTGGGAAACCTTAAGCAGGACTAGATAAACCAGGTGTCTAAACAAACTTACCCCCTGTGGGTCAGCATTCTTTCTAATCTGCCAGTGAATCCTCTTTCTGATGTAGTGACTGTACCAAGGGCCTCAGACTTCAAAGTGTGGATGACTTCAATCTGGGGTTTCCAAAGAAGGAGACCACCCACACAGCCCAACTCTGCCTGTTTACCCACCCCTCTACCACCAAGGACATGGAAGTTGCTGTGTCAATGTGTGGCCTGTGGGGAACGGGGGCAAGCAGAGTTTCCCCCGGGGGGGGGGGGGGTGTCACATCCTGCTGTGTTTGGATGACCTGTGGCTTAGCTATTCTCAACTCCCTAGTATTAGAAATTTTCTACTGTGTAAAACTTTGACAAAAATGACCTTCATTTGCAATACTGAACATGGAGGAGACTCTGCTTGGCCAACTTCTAGTTGACTTAATTAGATGCTGAGGTACTGTGGTACTCTTGATAGTTCCTGGAGGCTCCTCTTTCTCCACTCCTGTTTTAATTATAATAACAAAAGAATCAGGTTTTCAACTATTACCCTAGAAAAACAGTATATGCCCCAAGCTAGAAGCCTGAAGCCTATGAATTAACAGTCCCAAATACACTAGACCACACATTCTAACTGTAGATAGCACTCAACTGCTCTGCTTAAGAACCAAAACTGTACAGGTTCCGTGAAACACAGACCACCAACCACATGGCTTCCACATCTCATCACGGGCTCCACCGTGGCACCCAGTCTGTCCTGCTGGCAACCCCATACAGAAACACTGACAAGACGGAAGAACCGCAGAACTCGGCACTCCAGCCCCGACTCCTCTTACACCCCAGTCATTTCTGAGACACAGAAGGCTTTGCTCGGTGCACAGCAAGCCCTTCTCCATGCCGGTGGGTATGTGATAATTGGGGAGGAGACAGCCCAAGCTGCCCTCCAGTCCCACTGTTCCTGGAAAAGAACCGCGCTTCAAACCCTGATTCTGAAACATGGCTGAGTGCTATTGCCTGGGTGCTCTGGGAAGCCCAGCCCATCCCGTTCCTATGCCAACCCCGACTCCTTGTTCCACCCAGCCCACGAGGGCCTTCCAGTGGCTCCCGAGCTCCCACACCACCCCAGGGATTTACATCAACAGCTCCAGCATTACCTGGGAACTTATTAACAATGCCATTTTGTCGGGTCCTGGACCTGCAGCACCAGGAATCCTGGGAGGTTGACTTGCCTGGTACCCACAGACAGGAAACCCTCCAGGAAACCCCAGTTCCGCTCAGGTGAGAACAGCTGCCATCAGGCAATGCAGGCCAAGCCACACTACTACCATTTCCCTTATGGGAACTATGGAGCCTCTGACGGATAGGCCTGTCAGTCAACGAACTGGGACTGACAGGAGTTGCTCCTATGAGCAGGCACCAAGACTCATGCTCATTTCCCGAGGGTCAACAAACTATATAGCTGGGCGGAGGTGACCTAGGACACAGAGCTAGTGTCTTTCAGCATCCTCAACTGTGATGATCTAAACAACTTCCCCAGTCTGCAGATGGGAAGGGCAGGACCACAAGGGCCCAGGCAGGAGATGGTTGGAACAAAAAACAAGGTCAAAGTCTCCCGCCCACGGGGAAGGTATTAACCCTACTCACAAGCCAAGCCAACGCTCATGACAAGTTCTTTGGAGAGACAATGACATGGCAGCCAAGGAACCACTAGGGTAGTGTGACATCCAACGCCACCCAACACTCCCCTCCCTCCTTCCCGGCCTCAAGGTCAGAGGACCTCACCTTTCACGACTGTGGCTTCCTTCAAGTGGTGGGACAAGAAGTCAATGCTTGCGTAGGTGCTGGTAGAGGGCAAGGCTCCGGGGCCTGGCCCCCCACATACCCCGCCGGTGCCAGTGCTTCCCACGGTGCTGAGAAGTCCCCCAAGGCTACGGGTCCGGCCCCAGGAGCTCTTGTCTCCAGGCTGTGGATGCTGCTGCTGAGATTGCGACAGGGACCCCTGCTCATCCCTCACGTCAATGGCGATGTAGTTGAGGCCGTTCTGGAAACCCACAGAGGTCTCTCTGCGCATGGGAGAACTGCCGCCTCCAGGACAGCCAATCAAAGCTCCAGGTTGACCTGGGTTCCATGGCCTAGCCTGTGGCGCTGGTGGCACAGCCGGGGATGGCTGTGCCTGTCCTGGGGACGTGGGTGGCTCATCACTTCCTCCCAGGACGCAGCCACCTTCACTGCTTTTCCTGAGAGAGACGTTTTCCACAGAGGCCGAATTGTGGCGCTTAGAGTTGTGGGCGAAGGAGGGGGACACTGGGGTGACGGTGGTGGTAGAGGAGAAGGTCTCTGAACTGTGACGACGTCGCCCCCCCTGTGGGTCTGCACGGATGACCTTTGCACCCCGGTGGGGATCAGGAGGCTGGCTGACTTGAAGAAAGGCCTCCACCCCTGACACCTGATCCATGAGACTTAGGCGCTTCAAGCCCGATGTGGGACTGGTCACTCGGGCACCTTCTGGCTTTGGGGGTGCTGCGATAGGTTGTGGCGGGGTAGCAGCCACACCAAAGGCCATCTCGGTATAGTCACCATTATCCCCAGGCTCTGAGGATGTTGAGGGGCCAGCAGTGGGGCCCTGGGAAGTGGCAACTGATGCTGGAGGCAGGCGGTATAGCTCTCCTGGGGCAGGTGGCAGAGGCTGCTGCAGGGAAGAGGGGGAGGCAGAAGGACGTGGGGGCAGAGGTGGGTAGGGAGAGGAGACCTCTGGGGAGAGAAGGCCATCCATGGAGCCTACTGTGTCCCCACTATGGGCAACAGGTTTAGGGGACTTGGGAGAACTGAAGTCCAAGTTCATATAGTCAGAGAGCGGGGAGCGCTGCCGGCTGTCACTGCTGGTGCCTGGGGTACCTGAACCCAGGGATGAAGCAGGACTACTGGCTGAAAGCAACGAAGAGGATGATGCCGCTGATGCCAGCAGTGGGGGGGCAGGCGGGGACAGACGGGTACCCGCCTCACCAAAGTCAATGTTGATATACTCGCCAGGGCTCTTGGGCTCTGAGGGTAAAGGGTACTCTTGCATGCTGGGAAGGGTCTGCAGTCCTTCCAGCGACAAGCGCGTGGGTCGCACTGCCCGACAGCGCTGGCCCAGAAAGCCCTCAGGGCGGCCACTGCCGCCACTCGGCCTCATGGAGGAAGGCACTGCTGAGTGATGAGGCTGGGTATGGCCACCCCCAGCTGCCCCAAAGGTGCCAGCCAACTGGGAGGTTCCAGAGGTGGCCTGGGGTTCCAGCCTCTCCTCTTCCAAGATTCGCCCCACAGGGGAGCTCATGAGCACATACTGGTCACTGTCCCCACTGCAATAGGGGGCCTTGTAAGAGCGGGGCAGAGAGCTGTAGCAGTGTCCAGGGACACCTTTGAGCCCCTCTCCTCCACCACGCAAAGCTGCTGAGAAGAAGTCGGGTGGTGTGCCCGCGGTCCCAGCCTCGCTAGGGGACATGTTGAGGTAGTCCCCATTGGGGAGCAGCTTTGGGTCTGTGTTCTCCATGGACAGCTTGGAGCCACACCACATTCGCATGTACCCGCTATCCTCCGGAGAGCTCTCAGCTGGGGAGCTGGCTTTGTAGCTGCCTCCGTTCACGGGGAAGGTCCTGCCTGCCCCTGAAGGGGGTGCTGGCACTGCAGCTCCCGAGGGTGGCAAGGCTGCTGCCGCTGATCTCGGCTGCAGGATCTGCTTGGGGGCAGACACGCTGGTGGGGCTCATGGGCATGTAGTCGTCACTCTTGCAGCTAGTGGGGCCAACACTCCTGAGGGCAGCCCCAGGGGTCATGGGCATGTAACCATCATCTGCCCCCAGGTTACTGCTGGAACTCTTGTGGGAGCCAATCTCAATGTCTCCATAGTCCTCTGGGTAAGGGTGATAGGCCACTTTGGGAGAAGACACGGGGAAGGATGGGCAGAGGCGACCTGAACTGCCAGAGAAGGTGGCCCGCATGAGAGTATACTCATCAAGGGAGGCAGAGGAAGGCTGGGGTACTGGCCGCTGTCGAGCAGGTGTGGTCAAGGAATAAGTCCTCTTCCTCAGCCCTCTGTCCAGGTCCTGGGCCCCATCCCCAGAGACCCTACGGTAAGGGCGGCCACAGTGGCTCAGTGGTCTATCCATGCTCATGTACCCATAGAGCTCGGCCCCGCTGCCGTCCCTGGCTGGCGGGGTCTCCGCGATTGACTCGGGTGTGTTGCTCCTGTGGCTACTGAAGGCTCTCAGGTCGCCAGGGCTGGAGCCATACTCATCAAGGGACATGAAACCCGGGTCACTGGGGGAGCCGGAGGCAGAGGCACTGCCGCTGGACGGACGCTGGCCTTGGGGGTGGTGTAGCGGATGAGGCAGGTGCGGGTGGGGGCCTGGAGGCAGCGGGTAGGAGCCCGAGCCGTGCCCACTGCTGGAGGATAGGCTGCCAGGGCTGGTGGCAGCGGGCGGTGAGTGCGCCACGGGCATGGACATGGAACGGCTGTGTTGCAGGGCGCCCCCTGCCGGCGCCAGCGTCACTTTGCTCGGGCGGCCTCCGCAGCCGCCGCTCAGGGTGTGCGAGCGGCTCAGGGGCGCGCGCACCGGCCCAGGACTCAGGGGGCTCCCGGCCACCGACATCGGCCTGCCTCCCGCTGTCCCGGCCCCGGCTGCCGCGCCGCCGTCGCCCTCGCTGGCCGTACGGACCCGACACGAGGTGCACTTGGCTGCTGGCGGGGTGGCCGCTAGGCTGTCGGTGCGTGAGCGGCGCACCAGGCCGGTCTGGCTAGGGGGCAGGTTGACCAGGTGGTGGTGGCGGCGCGCACCCGGCACGCTGATGGGGTGCGTGGCCGACGACCCGGACGACTGACTCTTGCTGCGAGGCCGGAACTCAAAGAGCTCCTTGAGCGCCTTCATGGCCTCCAGGATGGTCTCGTGGATGTTCTGCGCCACCACCGAGTCGTCGGCTTGCATCCACAGCTCGCCGGGGCCGGTGACGGCCGAGCGGCCCACTTCGATGAAGAAGAAGCTGTCTGAGTGGCCGCAACGGCGAATGTTCATAAGCTGAAGCGTCACCGACGGCTGTTCGCAATTGAGCTTCACGAAGCCGATGGTGCGCGCAGACAGACATAGACGGTATACACCCGTCAGGTTTTTGCTCTGACCCAGGCCCTTGGGCTTCAGGTTCACCTGCCACACCTCGCGGTAGACTGCCGTGGCGGGCGTCACGAGCCCGTAGTTGTCATCGGAGCCAGAGGCGCCCGCCGAGCCGCCCAGGACGCCCGGGAGAGAGGCGCTGCAGGACCCGCCGGTGGCCGCGGTGCCCGAGCCCCCATCGCCTGAGCGACCCTCGCTGACCAAATCGGTGAGCGCGCGGTACCAGCCCTCTTGCTCCTGCTCGTTCTCCGCCGCCACGGCGAAGTACTCGTCCTTGGTGTAGAGGGCGATCAGGTACTTGTGCTTGGCGTCCGCGCGCTTGTTGATGTTCAGGCAGCAGTCGAGAGCGATCACTCGCTTCGGCGCGCCCGCCTTGCTCCTCCACTTCTTCTCGCTCTCGTAGTACTCCAGCCTCGGTGGCAGCGGCGGCGACCCCCCGGCCGCGGCTGCATCGTCGCCGCCCGTGCCGGGGCCGCGCAGCACGAAGAAGCGCTTGTGGCCGTGCTTCTGCTTGCGCAGGTAGCCGCACTTGCGCACGCTGTGGTTGTTGTTGTTGTTGTTGTTATTGAGATTCGGGCCGTCCCCGCCCGCCGGCGCGGGGGACCCGGGTAGGGGAGCGCTAGCCATCGCAGCCGGTTCAGGCCGCCCCTCCCGGCTAGGCGCTGAGGGGATGGCGAGGGCCGAGGGGCGCGGGCGGGGGCGGCTCCCCGCCACCCGTCGCCCGGCCGCCTGGCCACGCGCGCGCGTCCCCCGGGCCCAAGCGGTGGGCTAGGAGGCGCGCGCGGCTCGGTGGCGCAGGGCCCTCCGCCGCTCCGAAGGATGCTCGGCGCCGGCGGTCGCCGCCCCTCGCTCCGACTGTCTGCGGCGGCTGCCTCCCGGGCTCTCGGGCGGCGCCCGGGGACTGGCTGGCTGGGCCGAGAGTCGGGGTCCCCGATTCGCGGGGCCGAGCTTAGGACGCGCGCGGCCGGCCTGCTGCCGCCGTTCTGCGCTGAGCGACGCCGGGCTGCGTCCGGACACTCGGGGCCCACGCCGCCACTGAGGCCGTTGCTTCTGCTGCTGCTGCTGCTACCGCCGACAACGACGACCCGGGCTTGTCGCGGTCCCCGCCGCACAGTGAGTAACACATCGCGCACCGAGTGACTGAACTAAGAGCAAAACAACACGTGACTCTGCGTTACGCAGGCACACTCGCGCGGACGCCCCGCCCCACCACCCCGCATTGGCGCCGCATCCCCCGACGGACGTAGAGCCTGGCCAATGGGCGTGAGGCGCGGGGGGGGGCGGGCCGACACCGGGGCCGCGTTTCCCGCCGTCCCCTCCCCCTCCTGCCGAGGCCCGACCGGGCTCATTAATCAGGGGCTCGTTGTGGATGCGGGCGGGGGCGATGCCACCCAGCGCGGGAAGCTGGCTACGGAGGAGGCGGGTGCGGGGTTTGGGCTCCTGCCTCGCGCCCTGCTAACTGGCCCCAGGCTTCCGCCGGCGAGGGGGAACGGAGGCGGGAGGTCGGAGCCGATGCGGGGCGGCGATCGGACCCCAGCAGTCGGGGTGGGCGCGCAGCGCAGGGCGGTGCCCGCCGTGGGTGGCAGGCGCGCGGCCCGGCTTGTTTACGAACATCGCTGCCTTTGAGCTATGGGTCGATGGCAGCTCCGTGTTTTGTTTTTTTTTTTTGTTTTTGGTTTTTTGTTTTTTTGTTTTTTTTGTTTTTGCCGGCGGCGAGCCGTGCAAGGGGCGCCCCGGAACCGCCCCACCCTCCGCGGGCGCCCGCCCCCGCCCCCGGTCGTGGGCTCTTTCCGGGGCGTCATCAGAGCCATTCACTTGTCAGGTTCCCGGGAAGTGGAAGTCGCCTGTTCTGGATGTAATAGGAGAGAGGAGGAGGGCGTGTTGGCGTAGGAAAATGCGGTTTCCATAGTGCCGGGAAAGGGCGGGCCTGGGCGGGAGCGGGGAGCGGGGAGCTGGGAGCGGGTGCTGGCGGGCGTCCTTCCCGCGCCCCGCGCCCTTACCGCACCCAGCCCGCACCCCAAGTCCTGCTCACCCCACACCCGGGATACCGGCGGGCGTCGCCGTACCTAGGAGCGCGGCCGCGGGCACAGGGCCAAGCCAAAGATGCCCTTGAACTACTGCTTTGAATTTCTCTATCTACGTGGCCTTTGTGACTTTCAAAGTCGAGGGCAAATAAGCACCCGCACGTCGGTCTCCTAACAGAATGAGGGCCGCTAGAAAGGGCAGTGATCCGAGTTCACAGAGGGCAGGCTAGGAATCCTGATCGAGGTGGGTAAACAAAACAAACCATGGGGCACGGGGCGGGGGGGGGGGGCGGTGAGAGGATCTAAATGAAACAATTCGTGACAAGGCGTTTATCTTGCAGTATAACCTTGGTTATTTTGTACTGAATCCTGGAAGTTCGCCTTGGAATGCCCTGCATAATTTACAAAAGTCATCGCAAATACAATGACATTAAGAAAAACAATTGCACATTGTGATTTTGAAGACCATGGATGTTTTAACCTTAGTATAAAATGTGCCAAGATAATAACCCAAGGTCCATAATATTGGACCTGTCCTGTTCTTAGCATGTATATGGTTAGGATTGGAATTATTGATGAACAGCAAAAGTTTGCGAAAAATCATCAATGTAGTAAATATCGTCATAAAATTAACCTCAGAAGGGTGTGTTGAATTTAAACTACGCCCTTTAAAAGTAAGAGAGCCATGAAGGCAGTTGTAAATGTTCACTCCTGTATTGTGCAAATATGTGTGACTGCACACTCATGCACGCACACCCATGCATGTGGCGAACACCCTGTCTTCTGGGAGCCGGCTTTTCCTCTTCTATCACCAAGCGTTATCTCCACCCAGAAGAAACACGACAACATGACAGGGTTTTTATCTTAGAGCTTGAAGAAAATGTGGCTCGATTTTATTGATTGTGATAATTTACGTTACACTTTATGAGGCACATAAATGGGCCTGTGTGTTCTGTATCCTGAAATAGCTAAGGACAAGGGGCCACTATGTCAGCGTCCTAGGCTTCCCTTGGAGAAAGTATCTTTGGTAACCATTTTGTTTTCTTTTTTATTTTGACTCTTAATACAAAATTAGATTTTTAGGAATGCGTTGAGTGATGACGTTCTGTGGCCGCTGGAGCTTGGCCAGTACCAACTTTGTTTTCCTTGGGGCTGTGTTAATGTTAAGAACCAGGAGTCAGAGGCTCCTCATTGGCCAGTGACCTGTTCTGTGTGCTGCCTAGGTTGCCAAGAGGCCAGGAAAAGGCACCACCACTTAAGACAGAGGTGACAGGGCTCTTTACAGCAAGGTGTTTGTCATTCTGAAGCCCAGGGGTTTCCTAGTGCAAAAGCAGGAGTTACCCTCTCCAGCTGAGAGTCTCCAACCCCAGAGCCCCTTGCCATCTCTCCTTCCTGCTGCCGGAGAAGCTGCTTATTTACTGGTAGCTGGTCGGGTTTCTTGTGATTTTCCAACTGTTCCCCCGTATTTTCTCAGTGCAAGTTGTCTCCTAAACATCTGTCAACGGGCTGGGCTCACATGCCTGGGTGCCGCTCACCTGGCCTGTTGCCAGCCAACAGCCTGGCTGCTGCAGGTTTTCATCCTGGTTTAGGATCTTTCCTTAGAATTCTCCTTTTGCTTTCACACCTGACAAATGGCCGTTTGTCAGGGTTTTATTTAGTTGGGTCTCGGTTTTCTGAGACAGGGTTTCTCTTTGGAACTCAGACTGTAGACCAGGCTGGCCTCTAAATCAGAGATCTGCCTGCCTCTGCCCCCTGAGCGCTAGGACTAAAGGCATGTGCCACCATAGCTTTTTATCAAGGAAGATTTGGGATTTTCTAAACATAAGTTCATGCAATTATGCTTCTTTTACTAAATTAAAAAAATCTTCCTTCAATAATTTAAGTATTTTCATTAAGTTATTAATTGTATAAATGGGTAAAATGTCTTTAAAAAATCCATGATATAAATACTGTTACCAAGAGGATCATAGACTTTTGTTCATGTAGAGAGGCTAAAATGGGAGGAAAGTACATAGTTTTTAGTTTTATTCCTGAATTCTTTGTGCATTAGGTGTCTGGCAGGCTTTTCTGTCTAGGTCAGCTCTGAAAATGACTGAATGGATTGGTAAGTGGAAAGCTACACAGCCGGTGTGCCACCCCTCTCTTAAAGTCTGTCCCAGGAAGCCGGACACTAGCTCATGTTGGCGGATCTTTTTACTCTTTAGAAAGGACGGCATCGTTTCCCCTGTTGCACTGCGCTCAGTAACTTGGTTCACAAACTTATTCAAAACATTTGCATTTCCGATAAATGAACCCTGCACAGACATTTGCCCATCCAGGATTTCTAGGAGGACTTGCGGCATTATATGAGTCGCCCCCCCCCATCTCTTTGCTAGTATGTTTCAACTGAAATTGCACAAGAATTTTGTAACATGTGAACTCTGTGTTTGCAACAGGATAACTTCCCTGCAAGAATGTTAACTGTTGTTTGCTCTACTTAGTACCTAGAAGCACAGTTAAACAATCAGCATTTGCAAAGACTTGGCAGGCAGAAACAGGTGGATCTCCAGTTCAAGGCTAGCCTAGCTTACTTATAGTGAGCTCCCGTCCTGTCAGGGCTGCTTATTGAGAACTTGTCTCAAAAATGAAGAAAAACAGACAAACAAAAAGAAGGGAGAAGGGACGGGGGAGGAAGGGAGGGACGGAGGGAGGGAAGAAGGGAGGGAAGGAAGGAAAAGAAAAGAAAAGAAAGGAATTTGTATAAATTGATTATATTAATTCCTTGGACAGTGTAATGGTGTTCCACTTTAGTATTCATTCTGCTCATTAAAAATATTTATTTTTAATAAATAAAAGCTTATTGAATGCTAAAATCACCGTAACTTTTTAAGTGAGCACTGTCTGTCCCTGGGTCCCCAGAGCGATGCTGGTGACATTAAGAATGTCTCCAACATGACACAGCTATATTTTCTGGATGCCGAGTAGAGACAGCTGGGAGTGACCTTCTGCCAGTCCCCGTGCCTCGGGAGAGCCAAGTCAACCTGTGCTCTTTGGTGCCCTGTGCTGGTCAGGAGCAAGCAGTTGGCCTGGGTTTGCAAGTTCCTCCCGAGGTACTAGACACAGCCAGCTGCCTCCTGCCGGGTGCCCCATGTTTGGTGGAACTGTGTCCCTTCTGAAACCTGCCATGTCCCTACAGCCATTAGCAGGCTGCTTCTAAAGTCTGAATTCTAAGGTGTTGGAAGCAGCCGAAGGAAATGTGGCTGGCTCTTACCCACACTGCCACCCACTGGCGACGTTGCTCCCCAAGGCATCCAGTGAGCACAGCTATACCTCGATTGGTGGCTGGAGGGTTTTATTTATATGAACCTGTTTATCACAACATATCCACTTCGCTGGGATCCTGAAGAAAGATAGTAAAAGTGATTTAAGATATAACAGAGAAACACTGATTCTGAGTGACCCAGAGCAAGAACAGGTGAGTAGGGGCGTGAGCAAGGAGTTCTTGTAAACAGACCGGTCGCTTCAGAACCAGTCCACGCACATTTCCACACGACAGGATGGAAAATATTTATCAGTGTTGAATTAAAGTTTCAGAAAACAAACAAAGCTGCGTGTAGTCAGAGACCGCTCCTTTGTTTCAAAGAAACTATTCATTACACCACTGTTTGGTCAATGATTCAGGCATATTCCTAGCTACCTCTTACATCTTGAATTAACCCATTTTTGTTAATCTATTTATCAGTATGAAGCTGTGGCTTATTGATAAGAATCTGGTGTCTGTCTCCTTCGGTACCTATATGGCATCTCTTTGACTCCGCCTACTCTCCTTATCTCTGTTCTGATTTCCTGCCTGGCCTTACCCTCTAAGCTATTGGCCCAAACAGCTTTTTTGTTGTTGTTGTTGTTGTTTAATTAACCAATGGTAATAAAACATATTCACAGCATACAGAGGGGAATCCCACACCAGCTACACAATAAATCAACTATCTAAACTCAGAGTTATTGTATGCTTACTAGATCAAACCTGAGTTAAAATCAAAATATGCTTTCACCTTGACCATTCAACCTCAGACTCTTTAGAATAAGCCAAAGTCACAAAATCATCTCAAAATGATTTTTTGAAAAATATGAGTGGGAAGGAAAACAAACCCTCAAGACTGTCAATGGCAAGTGTCAGTTCCGAAGTCTTCACCATGCTGATGTTTCTGAGTAAGGTAATTAGAACTGTGTACCACTCCTTAGTTCATTCTAATATGCAAACGTTTCTTTTCTTTCTTTTCTTTCTTTTTTTTTTTTGGAATTGCTTGGTCTTATTGTAGGTGATGCTGTATTTTATTTTTTGCTGTAGATAATGGCAGTTTTCAGAGAGAGTGGTTATTTACCCGGAGGCTTGATTGATGTGTGTACTGCCAATCACATCCTTAGGATGCTACACTTAATACAAAATCTGGTGTACAGTATCAATAGCAGTAATTGGGCCTGGAGAGATGGGTCAGTGGTTAAAAGTACTTACTGCTCTTCCAGAAGACCGTGACAGATGGTTCACAACTGTCTACAAAGCCCTAGGGACTCTTATTCCTCCTTCTGACCTCTGAGGGCACACAAATACATGTGACATTCACTCAGACGTACACAAATAAAATAAATATTAAAAAATTAAATACCAGGGCTGGAGAGACTGTTCAGTGGTTAAGAACACTTTCTACACTTGCAGAGGACTTGAATTCAATACCCTGCACCCACATGAAAGCGAATAACTACCTGTAACTCCAGGGAGTCCAACACCTTCTTCTGACCTCCATGGGTACAATTTAGGCATGTAATGCAATACATATGTGTAGACACTCACACATACATGTAAAATATGTATATAAAATAAATCTCAAAAAATGTATCAGCAATAGTAAGCAATAAATAATGTCATGTGGCTCTTAGCAGTATGTGGGGGACATTTAAAATTTCATCCTTCCAAATGCAGATGTCATAAGTATATGATTCTTTGTCGGGGATATTGAGCTGAAGTCTTTTACCTTCTGGTTAGGGAGTTTCCACCACCTGTCCTATGAGTCCACAGATTCATAAAAGGTTACATAGAAGAATTAGGACTAAGGATGTAACTCAGTGGTGGAGCTCTGACCCAGCATGGGTAAAACCCTGGATTAGATTCTAGGCTACAACCAAAAACCAAAGCCATTTACCTCTTCCCACCTGTCCTACACTTTTGCCTTGTTTAACACCTCTCTAACACAAATAAGAGTAACCATACCAAAGTAACTGAGAAGTACAAGCATTCCCAATTTCCCAAAAGCAAAGTGACCACAGCAGCTTGTGAGGTGCAGGCAGGACCTTGCAAGCCACGTCCCCTGCAACCGAGAAGCTGAAGACTGGAGGCTGCCCCTGCAGACAAACAACTCCAACAGTCGCTACTGGGAAGTCAATAGCAGCGGCCTTCCAGCACTGGCTGCTTCTTTCTGGGTGTTTCAGAGGCCATACCAATGCTTCCGGGACAAAACAAAGACAAACAAAAAACCAAAGGGGCTATGTGTGATTCCTGTCTTACAATGCTGTTCCCTGGGGGATGGAATAGTGCCCATCTTCAAGGTTCTGAATTTGAACTTTTAAAACCCCATCATGCACTTAAGTTAAAAAAGAAAACAAAAAAGCTAAGATGTACCAATATCTGACATTTATCTGGGTAAATGTGTGCTGCATTTCAAAACTTCACAGACAGTAGAGGGTTCAGGATGATATTCCCATCCTGCACTGTGTGTTAAAATGGACTGGTGTACAGGCCATTAGTGTGTCTCCAACTCAGACCACGAAAGTCAGCACACACTAAGTGACTGAGCATGCTGCGGGTATTTTTGGAGCATCGTCCTTTGCACAGATCCAGGCTGTAGGTCTTTGCCTCCGTGCCCTTCTGCCTCCATAAGGCCCACTTCTTTGTGTGGTTAGGACTCGGGTTTTTCTAAGCGTCTTTGGTTGTGACATAGAATTTGAAAACAGAAATTGTCACATGTTATTACAACATCGTCTGGTATTTCTCTTAATTGTAGTTGTAATTCCTGGTATTGCTGTTTTAGCCCACCCGTGTCAACTTGCAGAGAAAGTGGTTTCTGTCTTTTATCCCATTTTTCTCTTAAGACCATACTTTATGTACACTTATTAAAAACACAGCGAAAGAATGGGTTGATAGGGTTTTAATCTTTGAGCTGAGGGAGTTTCGTTGTCAGACTTCACCTTAGAGTCTCCACCCTCGGGAAGATTCTGGGAAAAGATGATACAAAGTCATAATGATGAAACCAGTCTGTGGTGAGCTGGGCTGAGCTGGAGGTCCCAGCACGTGACCAGCAGAGGCAGGAGAACCTGCAAAAGTTTGAGACTATCTTGGGCTACACACCACAGTACATTTTCAGAACACAAAGACACACACACACACACAAAAAAAAGAAAGATAAAGAAAGAGAAAGGGGAGAGAGGGAGGGAAGGAGGCTAGCCTCCATCCTAGTTAAATAGATTTGCCTTTTGAAGAAAATTATGTGTGCATAATAAAAGAAATAAACACAGCCAAGTGGGAAGAAAATTATGGCAACTTTAAGACAAATCTTGTTTTCTCCCAACTTTTTATTTGATAGCGTCAATGTCAGTCTCTGAACACGTAATGTTTAAACTGGTTTGGAAGCTGACTGGTCCTGTCTCCAGTACTGCAGCTTCAAAGAGGAGTTTGTAACCATCTGCCCGTGCTGTGGGGAACCTTCCAGGAGTGAACAGCAAGGGATGGACAACTCAGCTCTGTGTGTGTAACTGGCATCACCCTCCCGGCCCTTTCTGTCCAGGGGCTTCTTAAATATGACCGATTCACCAGCCACCTGCCTCGTGATCAGTTCCTTCTTGAAGTTTGAAATAAGTTTGCACTTCCCATCTGAAATGATATCTGCCATCCCAAGTGACTCTCTCAGGAAGGGAACTCCTTTCTCTTAAGCCCTGGTGGATTACAGTTTTAGACACAGTTGTGAGAGTTAACGCAATTACTATGAGAACTGAGAGCACCCATTCTGCAGAGAGTGCAGCCTAAATGAAACCCAGGTCCTCTATGCCAAGGTTAGGAGCTGACCCTGTCACAGGAAAGGGAGACTGTGGCGCAGTCTGTAAATGTCACTAAATCAAAGGCGAGTAACGGTTGTGTTTAGCGTCTGGTTGATTCCCTTGGACTACAGTACCAGGAACTGCCCGCATAACTCTGGGTCGCACTTGACGTGAGTTACGAGGTCTGGCGATGAAGTTGCACAGACCTAAGTACAAAATGAATCATTTCCAGCTTATCAGCCCCAAGTGTGCTCGGTGGTCCCACAGTCAACCTCTCCCCACTGACAGCTGTGCCTGGAGGTGCTATCCCAAGATCCCAGGGATTTAGAGCCCCCCAGGCCCTTTGGTCTCCCAGGTCTTAGTCCGCCCAGGTCTCTTGGTCCCATCACATATCTTGGTCTTCCAGGCTTTTTGCTTCTCTTGGTCTTTCTGGGTCTCTCGGTTCCCAGGTCTCTTGGATCTTTTGGATGTCTTGATTCCCTCCAGGTCTCTTGGTCCCCTTAGATGTCTTGCCCCTCTCACTGACCAGGTCTCTGAGATTCTTCAGGTGCCTTAGTGCTTCCAGGTGTCTGAGTCCTCCAAGGTCTCTTGGTCCCATCATGTATGTTGGTCCCAGGTTTCTTGGTCCCCCAGGCCTTTTGGTCCCCCCAGGTCTCTTGGTCCCCTAGCTTTTTGATTCCCCAGGCCTCTTGGTCCCCCACACCTTTTGGTCCCCCAGGTATCTTTGTTGTCCCAGGCCTCTTGGTCTCCCTGGTCTCTTAGAGCTCACTTGTCTCCTGGGTAAAGCAGAGGCACACAAGAGACTGACACCCTTCCTTCAGTCATTGCCAGGGTAGTATGGACAGTAAATCACACTGCCTGATGAAGTCCTTCTCAGGGTGAAGACCAGTCTTGCTAATTTCCCACCCACCACAGGTTATCCCCTGAGGTACCTCTCTCCATGGGTAGCAACAATCAGCCCCTGCATATTGCTGTCTTTTTTGGAGCAATAGATGCCCAGGAAAGTCAAGCTTCTTTTTGCCTCTGAGCTTTCTGGTTCAAGTAGCTGGTGTTTTATGACATCGTGGAAGTTCCGGAAATGGGCCGTTCAGTTCCCTGTAAAGAGGGTGGAATGGCATTTCAGACCCCACTAGTGTCGCTAGGAAGTGGAGAATCTAGAGGGTGACATAGAGCACGCCTTCAGGATGGGGAGACAAGTCTAGAAAGTGCTGAGTGGGAAAGCTGGCATGTCACTGCATCGAAGGTTAACGCGAGACCTTCTGCTGGTGTGGTCAGCATCATCCAGAGACCTACTGAAGACCCTTTGAAGGTGGGTCCCCATCTTCCTTCTCAGAGGCAACAAATGAACAAAGTGAGCCATGTGTTAAAACATGCAACCATGCAACTTAGGGGAGAAGACAAAGACATATCATTATTTGACCCTTTAAAACAGAATTCCATGGGGGAAAGAGGGGAAAACTAATGGGAAAGGAATTGACGCTTGTAGAAGGAACAGCGGCTGCGTTCCCACTGCCCAGCTTGCGGCTAGCTTTACCCAAAATAATTACACGGAAGCTGTATTTTTTTAAACTCTGCCTGGCCTATTAGTTTCAACCTCTTATTGGCTAATTCTCACATCTTGATTAACCCATCTCTAATAATCTGTGTAACACCACGAGGTGGTGGCTTACCAGGAAAGATCCTAACCTGCGGCTGTCTCAAAGAGGAGAATCATGGCGACTGCTTCACTATCTTCTTCCTCCCAACATTCTGTTCTGTTTACTCCGCCTACCTAATTTTCTGTCCTATCAAAGGCCAAGGCAGTCTCTTTATTAACCAACGAAAGTAACATAGACAGATGACCCTCCTCCATCAGATGCTGATGTCTAGGATGAAATACTAATTTCAGAAGTGTGCAGTACCTTAAGATCAACTTCAAATAATAATGAGATCCAAAGCATCCAAGACCCCTACTGAGCCAACAGGCACAAGAAAGTCTCAAACAGGAAAGCGGCCTAGACCTTTGGTTTGCTCCCCACTATTCAGGCCCACCCTTAAAGGGCCTTCCAGGATGCCCCACTAGAACCACTAACGTTTGTTCAAGGGCAGTGTCTTCTTTTAATCTACTTCTTGCGTGTATATGCCTGCGTGTGCACAGGTATGTAAGGTACACAATTCAGGTGTGTGTGTGTGTGTGTGTGTGTGTGTGTGTGTGTGTGTGAATATAGGCAAGGAGTCCATGTCCAATGTTGCATGTCATTCTTCATTTCTTTCCACCTTACTTTTTGAGACAGAGTCTCTCACTGAACCTGGAGCTCACAGGTTCAGCAAGCCTGGCTCTCTCATGGGTTCGGCTAGCCTGGCTCTCTGGTGGTTTTGGCTAGTGTGGCTTTTCAGTGACGTGGAGGGATTCTCCCGTCTCCAAGTCTCCAGTGCTGGGGTGATAGGATCATGTTGCTTCTCCTGGCTTTTTACATGGTTCTGAGAGTCTGACTTCAAGACCTCATGTTTCTGTGGCAAATTCTGGCTCAGCCACCTCTCCCCTGCCCCTCTCTGTTCCTTTTGAAAGGAGACGTTTACATTCTGTGATTTGGTAAAATATTTGTTCTAAGATTTTGTTAGGTTCATTTTAAATAAAAATTCTTCCACCCAAATAGACTAGTAACCTTAAACTAAAAGAATATAAAAGCTTATATCAACTTTAAAAAATATTCACTGAAATTTACATGTTACAATAAACCTAATTTGGTTCTTCTTTAATTGTCGGGTCCATAGTTCAAGAGTCAGACCCGGTCACAAGGTGAGAACCCCTCATCTGGTATTCCTCAGATCTTCTCTGTGCCTGTGTGGGGATTGGCATCCATCTGCCGCTGTCATTCTGTGTGCCTTGACCTTTAAGTAGTCTCCCTCACCCTCCAAAGGGCAGGTGGGCCTAGTGTTGGTCTTTTCTCTGAGCCCGACTCCTATAGTTCCTGGCCACACAGAAGCTTTAGTCCTTCTGAAACTGAAAATATGACCTTGTCACCTTCTTTTATACCTTATGGCATGCGATAGCCAATATTTTATAGAACGTAGTTGATACATTTTCCAGAAGAGAAGAACAACCAGAGACTTTCTAATATTTGTGTGTGTGTGCAGGTATGTATGGAGGCCAGAGGATAGGCATGGGTGTCTTTCTCAGGTGCCATCCATGTTGTAGCTTTTGTTTTGTTTGAAGATCTCTCCAGTTGGCTTGGGATTCACTGTTTAGAAAAGGTTGGCTTGCCAGCAAGACTCAGGGCCTCATAGTTACAAGGCAATCACTTCCCCAGTCATCCTACCTAGCTTCAAGTATTAGAATTCAGTCTGTCAATCTGGGCAAGCGTTTATTGGCGGTTCCCTTTTACTTAGGAAGTAACATGATATTTTATGTGTGTCCTTTACATAGAATTTGATGCTAGTGCTAAGGTACACTAATAGGTAGCAACGTTAAATAAAATGTATTTAGCCAAGTTACTTTTTTTTTAATATTTATTTATTTGCTCATTATGTATACAGTATTCTTTCTTCAGTCCAGAAGAGGGCACTAGGCCTCATTACAGATGGTTGTGAGCCACCATGTGGTTGCTGGGAATTGAACTCAGGACCTTTGGAAGAGTAGGCAATGCTCTTAACCTCTGAGCCATCTCTCCAGCCCCCTTAACCAAGTTACTTAAAAGAAACAAAGGAAGAACCTTAAAGGGGCAAATCATTTTTTCAACACATTGTATATGAACAGATGGTTATTTGCAAAACAAATTCCGTGTAAATCGTCCTTCCTTCCTTTTGATATGTACATATCAAAGTCATGTGACTTCCTGGAGGGCAATGGCAGAGCCTGATTTTGAGGACTTTCTTAGACTACCCTTACTTCTGTGTGGTCTGGGCTGCCACAGGAATCCATACCAGCTGCAAGGTACCCCAAAAAGTGTTGCCCTGGAATGCATTTCCCAGATCTCTCTGTGAGGCTGCCCTCTCCCCAGGAGGCATACTCAGTGACTCACTACAGACTCACTACACGGAATCAAGATGAGGTTCCCAGCATGGACAAACAGGACAACGTGCAGGAAGTTACCCCATGAATGGGGTCAGCACAGGGCACAGCATTGAGTGCCTACGGGTTACTGCAGCTTTGTTGACTCTTAGGACTCTCTCAAGTCCTTGCAAACTTAGGTTGCATAACAGAGTCAACAGAACACACTGCCCAAAGCCTAGGACAGCCACCAAGTGACATGCTCATTCTGAGTTCCCTCTGCTCTGTCCCTTTAGCCTATACCTGAGTGAGGTGACATCATTCTGCTTCACTTTTATTCTCTTTTCTGGGACCTGAAGCTTTGCCTGAACTCAGTGCCACACCAGGTTAAAGACAGGATCTGTAAACACTCCATCTCACTCAGCTTCACCTGCCTGCTCAGGAAGAAGGCCAAGTTCTTGTATATATGTGCATCCATGGCTGTGACCCTGTCCTCTCTAGAGGCTGCTGTCATGGCTTTCTCCAGCTACCACCTGCTTGACTCAGCAGCAGCGATCCCACAGCAAGCATCCTCTGTGAGGCAGTGACGTCAGCCTGTGGCTGTCATCTTTCTCGCCACCCTACTGGAGTTCTCCAAGGTCCTGAACACAGAAATGCTTCTTCAGCCTTGGTGTTTAGGGAACACAGTTCAAGGGGTCAGACGCTCTCCAGGAGTTGAATATCTGCACCCACATTGCACCCACTTAACTGTGGGAGCTTTCTGAGCAAGGCAGACAGATTGGGGTTCTGCTTGTCACCTGCCATCCTGAATCTATCTGCCTGTGAGGGATGCTGCTCCAACCTCTATAGGGACTTCACCTAATGGCTGTGTCCTATCCTGCATATGGACAGGACACCTGTGTTTCTTTATTTTCCTGAAGTTAGGTATCACTGCCTTTAGGAATTGTTTTGGAGTTAGAAACAGTATCTAAGTGGATGGGTTCTATACATTTTGTTTAAATTCGCATCATTTCCCAAGGACGGATTTTGGCCCGCAGAAATGATGATCCCCAGGTCCCAAGCAGCAGAGTGTCCCATACACTGCTGAATGGCTTCTAAAAAGATCTGTCCCAACTGTGTGTGAGAATGACCCCCTCTCCACTCCTCCCATGAAAGGCTCCAGATGTCACAGTTGTGTGTTGTGACATACATTCTTTTCTCTAGTTGCTGACAAAGCCAAGTGTTCTTGGGTGAGGAAGCATATACATCTTCTCGATTCTCCACCTATCCCTTTAGATTAAAAAACAAAGGTTTACTTTTGTGTACATGTGTGTGCCTGTGTGTGTGTGTGTGTGTGTGTGTGTGTGTGTGTGTGCACTCTGTGCATGCAGGTGCCCATGGAGGCCTGAAGAGGGTGCTGAGCACACTGGAACTGGAGTTGCACACAGTCGTGAGCCTCAGTGTGGGTGTCAAGAATCCAACTTAGGTTCTCTGCAAGAACAGTGTGCGCCTTTAACCACTCTGTGTCTCTTCGGTCCAATCCTTGCAGTTTTACAGTCTTTTCTGGGCTACCTAAGCTTCTTTCACACCTTTATTACCATAAATTTATTACTATACCTCTATTATTACCTTATTTTCTATGTGTTTCTGAATTTACATGAATTACAATTTTGTTCATTTCATGTCTTAACCTAAGAAATTTGAAATTTCCCAGTGAATGTGAAAATTGTTCTCTATTTTCCTTTAGCATTTGTCCAGTGTCCTGCATACTTTGAGACTTTTTACGCACTCAGACATAGGATCACATATGTTTTTCTATAACTTACTGTTTTATTCTTTGAGTCTCTTATTTTAGTAATTGATATAAAATCTAAGCTGTCTATTCACATTATATTTATATTAAATACCAACACCTAATATTTGATCCTCTATCTTTTCCTCACTGGTCATATTATTTCTGCTGTTTTTGAGTGCACACAATGAACTTTTCATATATGCCATTTTCATATTATTGCCATTTTCTTGTGGAGCTGTGGAAGTACCCAGCGCCAGCAAGTGGTTATTTACTTATTTTTTTTTACCTTTTTAAAATTTATTTATTTATTTTTATTTGCATTGGTGTTTTGCCTGCATGTATTTCTGTGAGAGGGTGTCAGATCTTGGAGTTACAGATAGCTGTGAGCTGCCATGTGGGTGCTGGGACTCGAACCTGGGTCTTCTGGAAGAACAGTCAGTGCTCTTAATTACTAAGCCATCTCTCCAGCCCCAGGTGGTTATAGTTTACCCATTTGGAAGTTACGTTCAATGAGTGGGTCTATGTCTCTGGGTCCTGCTCTTGGGACTCTTTTCCTCCCGTTGGGTCGCCATATCCAGCTTCAGTATGATAGTTTTTGCTTCATCTTACCATATTTGATTGTATTTCATGCTTAATTGTTGTATCTTGGAAGCCTGTTCTTGGGGCTAGAGAGATGACTCAGTGGTTAAGAGTACTAACTTCTCTTTCAGAGAGCCAGGGTTCAATTCCCAGCACCCATATGGCAGCTCATTAACTGTCTGTAATTCCAGCACCCTCACACATACATGCAGGCAAAACACCAGTGCACGTGAAATAAGAATAAATAAATTTTAAAAAGAAGTATTTTATTTTCCAATGAGAGACAGAAAGGGAGTAGATCTGGAGGAGGGTGGGAGGAACTGGTGGGGAGAGGGAAAAGGGAAATTCTGGTCAGGAATGAGTATGAGATATCAGTATGAGAAAAGAATTTAGTTTCAACAAAAGGAAAAAAGTGAAAAAAGTTACTTTTAGGAATGTTGCTTCAGCTATTTAAAATGTATTTTATTTAATATTCCCATGGATATATTGTGTTTGGAGTTCTTCCCTTCCTATTCCTGCCATATACCCTCACACACTTTTCCCTTCCAACCTCATGTGTTTTCTCTCTTTAAAAAAAATAGTAATACCCACTGGGTTCATTTAGTGCTGTTTGCAAGTGCATGGGGCTATCAGATATTTTAATAGTATCAGGAACTGGAACTGAGCTAACTCTGGATCAAACAAGGTAATAACTAGGATACTTTGGAGAGTAGAGCCTTGTGCAGCAACAGAAACCAACATGGGCACCATTCCTTAAAGAAATAAGGAAAAACAGTGGAAAACAGACTCAGGACCAGCTTTCACCTGTCTCCTTCCCAATTGTAGACACAATGTAACCAGCTGCCTCTGACTCCTTCTGCCTTCTGACTCCTTCCACCATGATGGACTGTACCCCTTCAGACTGTAAGCCAGAACTAACTCTGTTGTCTTTAAGTTGCTTTCCCAGGCTTCCTGTCACACCCCTGAGAAAAGCAGCTCATAAACTCAACGCTGGCTCTGGTGGCAAGGACTCAGAATGGCCACGGTCTGCAGTGTTCTAGAGAGAGAGGATCCACGTGAGCACCAGCTTCTTACCTCAGCCTGTTTGAGCACCCTCTTCCATAGACCTGTAGACCTGGGTAATGGATGAATGACCTGTGACCTGACCAGAGACAGTGGGGGAGGTGGGGCTCCCCAGGAAGGTGGCATTCCTGAGGAGGACATGGCAGGGAATTTCTGTGGTCTCCTAGGTCCAGTGGCATGTTTTGCAGGTAGAGAGCAACCTCTGAGGGTAAATGGGAGAGGGGACAGTAGAGCCGAGAACACAAGGAGGTCACCGAGACAGAGTTCCCTGGTCAGGGCCCTCAGGCACCAAGGTCACTGCTGGACCTTTCTGCTGGGCCATGAGCTCTAACATAGAGTTAGAGTTGGCCACTGGGTCAAGGCTGACGAGCCCCAGCCTGGGTAGCGCAGTGTCCTCGGATGGCCCGTGACTCCAGGACAGCCAGCAGACTGCACTTCCTGAGAGAAACAGCTGGAAGTCTCTCCGTGACTTTTAAGGTGGTGTTTAGGTTTAATACTCTCCAATTATCAGCCTAGTAAAATAGATTAATTTGTCTTTTAGGGAAATGGAAGTGCTTAATGGAGTCAGACAGAGCTGTGAGTACTCCATAAACCACGGCTGGGGCGAGGCAGGAGTGTCGGACCAGAGGATGTGTGTGTCTGGCCCTCCAGGTCCCCTCCCCTCTCCTTTTCATCCTCTCTCAGCACCCTGAAGAACCCTCCTCTCTTACCCCACTCCCCTTGGAGGCTGTCAGCATGGCTCTGCACTATTGACTCTGGTCTAAGCCCTGAGTCACGTGGAGTTCCAGCCCTGCATAAAGATACAATTAGGAAATATCTTTTGCTGCAGGTTGCTCACTCAACACCCCACACCAGTATCTGAAGCACCCCAGTATGGTCCTCCTGGTGAAGCACTCCAAACTGCCCCCTAATGGGTAGGTATTGGTTTTCACAAAATTTCTTCTTCTCAATAAATGCTAAGCTTGCTGCTGATCTGCTGTGTCAATCAATAAATTCTATTTCCGACAAGAATGGAAACCCAGATCAAAGGGGTCCGATCTCCCTAGTCAAGCTCCTGTACTACAGACTAGCGGGAGCTCTGCCTCTTTGTTTCCTAGTCGGGAGGTGGCACAGGAGGCTACCAGAGCTGCATGTGGCACAGGGTACATCACATCTACTAGAAGACTGATGACCAGGGCGCCTCGTGTTCAGGGAGGTGCAGCCTCCTCTCAACGGAAGAAAGGAGGAGCTGCATTACAACGGCAGTGACAGATGCCAGTCCTGGAAGTCAGCGTGTCCACGCTATGGACCCAGCAGGTGCTGGAAGGTGCAGGCTGGCACCGGGATTGAGGAGCACAACTGCTCTGTTCGCTCTGTATTTGTTAAACATAAACTACCCATAGGGATCTTGGCTAAGAGACCCAAGATCTGGCCTCTTCATGCAGAGTCATTATCTAAAGGACATGGAGGTGATTCTTGCCATACAGGTGGCTCTTCAGGCCACATTCTGAAGTGTTCTCTGGGAGCCCCACGTCACACGTGGCATCGGGGAAGCTCGGAACTCATGAAGCCCAACGCCGACCAGGTGGGAAGAGTTCCCCGTGGCTTGCTTTTCTACCTGCTGTAATTTGCTGAGCCAGAGGTGGAAGCTGAGCTGTGTGCTATCATTTCTGTGCCATGCACAGAGCCATGCATTGGGCATGGGAAGGCAATGCAGGTCCTCAGTGTCTGCCCTTAGGAAGCTGGCAGGGAAGCAGACACTATAGGAACAGCCACATGGGTCACTGGGGGTGTAGTAATATCCTCTCCCTCTTCCTACCCCGTGGAGACACAGAAGGAAGTCATCGGCCTGAGGACATGCTCAGCCCTCTGCTTCTTGAAGGTGTCTGGTGAGGTTCTAGGGTTCGGAATGTATTCTCCGTGTTGGAGGATGACTTCTATCGATGCCAACACAGCAGCAGCTGCAACCCCCAGGGGTGCCCAGAATCTAGCCCCCTCCAGATCCCCCAATGCTTTAATGGAGGGTGACCGTGTAAATGTGCTAGGTTGGCCCTGGGCAGGCTGCTCTCCCAGGGGGAGGCCTGTACACTCACTCCTGACTGTGAGTAGGCCCAGGAAGACCACTTTCCTTTAGTGGCCAAACCAGCCTTGGGCCGGTGTAATGTCACTCAGCACGGCTGTCTGGGCAGGTCGCCGGAAATGTGAAGCTCATGCTTGCAGGGAAGGCATCCCAGGAACCACTTCTCGAGCTGATCCAGACAACTGGGGTGCATATCAGCCTTCCTTGGCAGTTTGGCAGGATCTTTACCATAGCCTAAGCATTAGTGGCTGGAGGGGGCGCCTGTAACCACCTGGCCACCTCTCTGGAATGGCGATCAGAGGACAGAACAGGGTACAGTGTTTGTTCTGCCTCAGTCATGGGACATGCCAGAATATTTGATGAGGAGAAAAGTTGCTCTCCAGATATTGTAACTAAATTAATAGAACTAATAAACTAAATTAATTAGGATGAACTTTGCAATCCCAGAGGAACCTTCAGATAAAGGCATTAGGCACTGGCTACTGTTGGCCCTGGGGAAGGGGACTGGTTACTGTCTTCAGTCGCATGCCCAGAGTTGCAGTCGATCACACAGGTGGCCAATGTTAAAATGAACGGGTCCCAAAGCAAAGCAAAACGAAGGCACAAATGTGAGAAACAGTATAGGTAACCAGGTAAGAAAGGGTGTGGGGAGAGTTACCAGGTCACCCTCCCTATGCAAGTGTGTGACACTGTCCAAAAGCCCATGTAATAAAAATTGCAGTCGCAAAAGATGACAAACCAGCTCGTGTGTGCACAGTGGCACATGTGACCTTGCTGGAAGAACTGGACCTTTGCATCCAGCCATAGAGAGAAGATGGGGTTACTGCCATGTGCAAGCATGCCTTAGCCTCGTCGGGTCTCGGGAATGGCCATGCTATAAACAGATGGGCAAGAAGAAGAACAGAGTGGGGAGGGTGCACACTCTAGCACATACGGGACAATCAATAAGAATGAATGGGAGTGGCTTGTTTCCGTGACTTCCAAACACATTTTCTGAATCTGCCAAGTATTTTGGAGGCTATGCCCCCCCCCAAAAAGATGGAGCTCTATTTTTATTCAAAATGAGGTACTCAGCCATAAATGGGATTTAGCAACAAAACATTTGAGTTAAAAAAAGAAATTAATCTGAAGCAAATGTTATGAGGGTCAAGCTGGAGGTGGCTATTTTTGTCAAAATAAGAAAGGTTTATAGATTTTTTTTTTAATGTGGAAAATGCTGCTGAAAAGTTTGCTTGGCACCCTTTCAAAGGTTGTTATCTATTAATTAATTAATAATTATTGTTAAAAGGCCATTGTTTGCTTTGAAGTCAGTGTGGTGTGTGTGTGCCTCTCGGTTACCTCTAGGGACAAGTCAGACAGTCACACTTCACAGCAGACTCTCTGGAAGCATCGATTATTTTTTTTAAGCTCGGCAAAAACATTAGGAATATCCCTGCAGCTCCGAAACCTATACACATTTTGGGCGGGTACTGATGAGCACCAATTCCAACAGGAAGCAGGACATAGAAAACAGATAACAATGAGCTTTTGCAAAGTCACATCCCACTAAAGCATTGCCAGAGCAAGTGGGTTCCTGCAGGGAAATTGCTATCTCTTGTAGGCCATTTGGAGTAAATGGATTCAGACGAATAAAGGATGGGGCTTAAAATATTAGGACTAGTCCCTTCTTTCAACACCCTTCTATGTGGCAGACGCTCTAATAACAGGTTTTATATGAATGCATTGAAGGGCTACATTGGAGATGATGTCACTCACTCTTAGTTGCCGGGATCCTAACCCAAGCAGGAGTATGCCTTCCTACTCTTGCATTATGGTAGATGCAACTTTGCAAATATGTTGCATATAGGCAGCTTGTCACTTGAGAATGCAACGAGAAAAGCATGTATTTGACTGATTTGCACAGACAGTTGTGTCCCCAGACCGACCCTGAAATCTGGGATCAGATGGAACAGATTTCCTGAGGTGCAGCCAGCTGCCTGGCACAAACCTGCATAAAGTAAGTGACTTGAATGCATGGGGCAGGCTGCGCTTACGACTCCCTCAGCAAACTGCTCGATGCAGGCACAGCCCCGTATGGTTGGCTGTGCAGTGTTTATCACAGCAAGTAGATCCTTCTATCAGAGATGCTGAAACTCCTGCATAGATGCTAAATTATGTTAACAATTAAATTATACTTTCCCAGTGACATTGAAGGACAACGTAGATGGGCATTAGACTCCAATGGGAAATTTATTGTTGAATAATTGTGCTCACACCTAGACTCAATCATTGCTTATCTCGAAGGCTCCTCTGTGATAGCCATCTCTACAGTCTGGCAAATAATACAGTGTGTCTAGCAAAGGTAACTTAAAGCCACCATTTTGTTTTGTTTACCTCGGGCAAGCTTCTCCAAAAATACACTGCCACGCATGCATACACACACATGTGCTCATACACAATCATACACAAATGTTCCAGAGATAAGCATTGAGTATCTTCCTCAATTGTCCTCCACTTACTCTTTTTTAAAATTTATTTTTGAGATAGATTCTCTCGATAAGCCTAGAGCTCACTGAGCAGCTAGACTATGCAGCAGATAAGGCTCACAATCTTCCTGTCTGCACCTTCCAGACCTGGAATTACAGGTATGGAGCTCTGCACCCAGCTTATTTTATTTTATTACTTTAAAAAATACCAATCCAAATTCCCACTTCATCCCCTCCTCCCACTTGCCTCCCACTCCCTCCACACACCCCTCTCCAGTCTTAAGAGAGGGCAAGACACCCTGCCCTGTGGGAAGTCTAAGGCCCTCCTCACTACAACCATGTTGAGCAAGATATACATCCAAAGAGAATAGGATCCCCAAAAGCCAGTACATGCAGTAGAGACAAATCCCAGTGCCATTGTCAGTGGCCCCTCAGTCTGCCCCAACTGTCAACCACATTCAGAGGGACTAGTTTGATCCCATGCTCGTTCATTTCCAGTCCAGTTGGAGTTGGTGAGCTCCCATTAGATCAGGCACACTGTCTCAGTGGGTGAGCCCCTCATTGGCTTCCTTGCTCATACTCTCACTCCTTCCACTCTTCAACTGGACCTTGGGAGCTCAGTCCAGTGCTCCGATGTGGGTCTCTGCCTCTGTTCCCATCTGGGATTGGACGAAGGTTCTATGGCGATATTTAAGATAATCATCAGTGTGACTCCAGGGCAAGGCCAGTTCAGGCACCCTCTCTATTGCTTAGTGCACCCAGCTTTTTATGTGTGTCCTGGGTATCCGAACTCAGGTTCTCAGACTTGTGTGGCAACCACTTGTCCCACTGAGCTATTGTCTCAGCATTTCTTATCTTGTAAGGCCATCACAAAAGTCGTATCAAATCAGAACAGAAGGACTCTATCAACCAACATACTCTCCTCCCTAGGAAGTTGCCTGCTTGCACGTATTCAAATGGAGCTCTGCAAGTAACCGAATGAATACCTGCTCAGGAAGCAACCAACGGAGCAGGGTTATGTTCTTTGCATCTGATGATGTGTGTACTCGGTGAGGAGGACTTTGCTCAGTGTCAGTTCAGCGCGGAAGCTTGTTACAGGCTGTTCCAGCAGGGTCTGACCTGTGCTCCGCGTGCGGGAATTCGGGGATTGCAAGGATCATCAGAGTTCAGTAGGCTCACATTTCCCAACGCCATGACCTTGAGGGAATTACTGACCTGTTGCATTGTAGCTCATCTCTCCATCCGTTAAAATGGTAAGCTGATAATGTGTGTTTACGATGTCAGTTGTATAACTGGCACAGCACCAAATGAATGTCTTATGCTCGCATGCTGAGGTTTTTGGAGTTTGAGGGTGACTATTACACAGCACAGTCACAAGACAAGGGTCTTGATGCTCTGTGTGTGCACCTAGGCATGCATATAGCACATATGACATGTGATGGAGAATGAGGGAGGGCCCCCTGTGTGCACAAGTCTGCGGACTTGGATGTTAGCGACATGGTCCTAATGTGTTTGAAGGTTGAACACCGTCGTTCTCCTGTTTTGTTTCGGCATCCCACACCTGGAAACCTCTGTCCAGACGGGAGTGATGCTCTTGGCTTTAGAGGTCATCAGAGGGGACACGGGCACCAGCCAGCTACAGGGTCCCCATAAACTCTAGGGGACTCAAAGGAGGGGGAGAAGGGCTCAGTCCAGGGTCCCCTCTTTCCACAAACCCCAAGGCCCCAGAGCCTGATCTGTTTAGATCAAACTTTGAGAAAAAGATGGTGACTGTATTTCTTTATGGCAAGCGTGCCTCAAGGCCCGTGGGAAAGTGTGACAATTCATTGATATGTTTAAATTGAGTCTCGTGGGGATCAAATGAGACCTGTCAGAAAATTGGTTTTGTTTGGATATAAAGCAGTATTCTTGTTATTAAACACTTTAAGGTATTCCTCCACTTATCAGAATTCCTAATTTTTCTTTAAAGAAAAAAAAGGAAACGGAAATCACCCCAGTGACTCTAATAATTGGGTAGCAGGCAAACATAGTTATGGCTCAAGTTTTTAAAAGTATTAAGCACACTTGTCCACAAACATCTCTCTTACTGCCAGGACTCGGTCGCTTTAACACCACTCAAAGGCTCATAAATTACTTAAAAGTGCGCGTTCTGCACTTTTCCCCAGAAATCTGGGTGGACGGCCATGTAAATGGTGGGTAGCGCTGATGAATTACACCTTCCTTCCTGTCGCAAGACTGAGTTTCCTATTATTAAACGGTCATGTGCCAAGACTCTCCGTGGCCTGATGGGCAATTAAATCCCAAAGGACTTCAAAGGCCGGTCTTCACCACTTCCCCTTCTTTTCGATGCCTTCATAACAACGGTCTCGAATTCCTTGGGAAAGTTACAATGCAGTTCATTTGAAGTCAGCGTTGGATAATTATAAAATATTGTTCTGCAATTTCCTTGAAGAAAGGACCTTCATTTTGAGGAGCAGCTGTGGCAGTCACTGGAGAAGCGGGCGGTACAATGAGATGCAGCATCGGCTTTGCTAGCATTGTCGAGAAAGCAGCGACTCTGGCCGTAGGAGATATTTTAATTCAGCTCCATTGTTTCGAAGGTAGACTTGCATACCTCAGAGGGGAAAACTCCACCGTGAGTCCCGTGCCACAAGCCTAAAAGTCTTCTAATGCACATGACTGCGTAAACAAAGGGGACCAGGAGCAAAGGAGCCGCTCTGGGAAGTCAGTCACTCATAGTCTGGGAGCTGGGATTTTCCATTGCCCCCGATTGTTGCTCTGGCTGCAGTGCCCGCCCTGCCCTTTGGTCTCCTGGAGGGAAAAGTACCCAGATTTCCTCTTATGATCCAAACAAACCCATGGAGGAAGATCCCCAACTGCTGCTGTCCACCCTGCACTGAAGGCTCAGCGTGTCGGCTGCCCAGACCTGTGGTCGGTGGAGGGACTGTGTGGTACCAGAAAGAACATGGAAGAACATGATTTGCAAGTTGAAGCCTGGAAATTCCTCCTCCAAGGTAATCCATTTTTCTTTGCTTCTTTCTAAAATTTGTCTTAAAACGTGTGTCAGACACATATGGATATGGATGTGAAGAACGTGGAGATGCAAAAACCTTGGAAGCCTGAGTCACTTTGAGCTTGGCCCACACTGATTGGTCCTCTACACTGCAGTGCTGAGCCACCAGTGAAAGGTCAGTTAAGACCAACGTTCCAGGGATTTTTCCTCTTTCATTCAGCTATAGTTACAGATTGAGAGAAGGCTGCGGCCATGGTCTGGATAGATCTCCCGTTCTCTTTCCCCGGTTTCCCTTGTGCTACAGGACAACAGGAATGCCAGGAGAGTCACATGGCCTAGCTTCTGTTTGGCGCTCCTTTCAGCACTGTCACCCTCAGGATGCTCTCCCAAGTCCCGCCCCAGCCTGGTCAGTCTGTTGGCTGAGATGGGATGGAACAGGATGCTGTCAGGATCCTCCTGCCTCTGTCCCACGTGGGTGTGGTCATTTACCTTGTGCATCCATGAAGGAATCTTTTCTGTAGGCCACACAGACAGTGTTGTCCTCCTGGACGGTGAAGGGAGTCGTGGGGATACCGGGTGTCTTCTCCCTGAGATTCCCAGTGATGTGCAGGAAGAGGTGTTAAGGGAGAAGGAGAGATGCGGTGGATGACATCATTGTCGTTAGGCGCTCCCAGATGTGGGAGTCCATGTTCTAATCTAACAAAGATTAGAAGGCAGATAAGGAGGCAGATAAGGTCAGCATGATGTTAATTGGCCATTTCCTGTTGACATAATGCTGTCATAATTTAGAATGATGTTCTAGCCCAGCCAATCCCTGTTCTAATTAGAGCAACACTGAAGCCATGAACAGTCAGCCAGGATGTAGTTGGTGAACACCTGATGTGTCTTTGCAGCCATGTAGCTAGGCGACCATGCAGCTGTCTATGCAGCTATGCAGCAGACCTCAAAGCTGGACTATGAGACTTTGTAAGATTTTCTTTATTTTTACACTCATTCATTCATTCATTCGTAAATTCATTCATTGGGTGTGAAGGTCAGAGGACACTTGCACAAGTCAGTTCTCTCCTGACACTGTGTGGGTTCAGACAACAAACTCAGGTCATCAGGTTTGGTTGCAAGTGCCTTTGCTCACCGGACCATCTCGCTGGCCCTAGATTTTCTAGAATTTTAAAGATATTCCCATCAGACACTCAAGGATCTCAACAGTTGTTATCTCTCCACAAGATTTTCTTGTTTCTGATGGAAACAGGAATTCATCCAAGGAGGCATGTGGCTAGCCACAAATGCCAATCCTAGACTTCACTTTCTCTGTGCCCCTGGGGTAGAAGAGACACTCTGCCTTGCACAATTTACTCACTGATAATGCCAGGCTGTCTGTGCTCAGGTCAGTTGGGACATGAAGGGAAGAGTTTAGATGAGTACCCCGGAAGCATCCACGAAGTTCAGCGGGAAGAGGAAGAGCCACTGTGCGGTGGAGCAGTGCAGGCAGCATTCTGTAGAATCACCAGATCAGCAGTCACCATCACCTCCCGGGCAGAGCATGACCAGGCGAATGCTCTGCACTCTGCCTTTTCTGCCTTTTGAACACAGATGCATGCGATGCCACGCGCTTCTTCCTGCGACTTGGTTTCCCTGCTCACTGATGAATTGGAAACAGCTCTGGTGTCTAACCACCTAAGGGTATTTTTTACCCAGATTCTTGAGGCTTTAATTTAAATCCATTCTTTCCCCACATTGTCATCAGGGTTGTGTCCACTCCTGTTGACAAAGCCTACCACAGTTTATTCCAGATGGTTCCAGAGTTGGGTTTTTAAGAGAATCCTGGATAAATGTCATGTTAAAAAATTACCTCTCTGATGTTGGTAATAATATTAAAAATTTGGCATGGTGCCTAGATCACATGACAATATTTGTGATAACTCTTTGGGATATTTTGGATTCTAAACACTCCCCCCCCCTCCACACACACACACTGTGCTAAATCAATAGGGAAATATTAATCTCCAGGAAGTCAGAAAGGGAAGTCACCAAGGGGGTGAGCCATGGGGTCAGAGGGGATGGGCCATAGGGTCACGGGGGGGGGGGGGGGATGGGCCTCTGATTACAGCAAAACCTTCTCCTGGAAGTTATTACTGAACAAACAACAGAGACAAGCCCTCGACCTCCCATGGCTTTCGGTTTTCAAAGGTCCCACTTGCCCCTTGTTGAGGCTAGCTTTAATGGCTGTTTCATCAACATTAGAAACAATGTTTCAAACTTTTCTTTCAAATTTATATGTGTTCATTAGCTTTGCAAGACATCAGAACTTTGACCATATTTCTTTTTCAAAATGTTATTTGTTCATTTGTTCATTTATTCATGTGTGTGTGTGTGTGTGTGTGTGTGTGTGTGTACACATGCAAGAGTGAAGGTACACAAACACAGAGATGTATGTGTGTGGACACACACACACACACAGAGAGAGAGAGAGAGAGAGAGAGAGAGAGAGAGAGAGAGAGAGAGAGACCCTACAGCATTGACATGGAGGCCACAGGACATCTTTTGGGAGGTCTCCTTCTCCTGTGGACTCTAGGACATGTTATTGGGCTTGTGGGCACGAGCCATCTCACCAACCCTTAACCAAAATTCTATGTACCAACTTTCAAAGTCAGTGGCAAAAATATGCTATGCTATAGTCAAACATTTTTTAAAGCCATATTTATAATTTCCTCCCTCAAATTATGGAGTAGTTTTGACATTATGGAGCATATATAGATTCAAAGGTTTACAAATGAGGTGATTCTGTTGCCTGACTTCCCCTAAAGACTAACCATTTAGCCCAGAAAGATGATGAACTTGAGGGAGGAGGGGTCAAGACTGCCAACGGGTGAAGGGTAGCCATGGGGATACACTGTGTCTTCCTCCCTGCGCAGAGCCAGCTGCCTCCTATATTTGTTTCCCCCATGGACTGACTGAGGATAAGCACCAGGCTGCCTTCGCTACATCTGGGCCCTCCTGGCTCATGGCTTCCGCCTGTCTGTCAAGATTATCCATGTAGTGGCATTGGAAGTGTAGGAGGAGATAAGCAGCTACTCTATGGGTTTCCTGGAAGGACTCAGGGGTGGAGAGAACAAGAAAGTGAAAGCCAGAGTTAATCTCATGGGCTGAGAGCCTGGCAGGAGCCAGGAGTGACAACCAAAAGGGAGAGAAAGAGGTTCCCAGCAGAGTTTTCCTGTATCTACTGCCCCTTGAGCAGAGTTCCACAGGAGGGAACCCAGCTTCCCGCATCTACTGCCCCCTAAGCAGAGTTCCACAGGAGGGAACCCAACTTGCCGCATCTACTGCCCCCTGAGCAGAGTTCCACAGAAGGGAACACAGCTTCCCGCATCTACTGCCCCCTAAGCAGAGCTCCACAGGGGGGGAATCCCAGTTTCCCATCTATTGTCCCCTGAGCAGAGTTCCACAGTAGGAACCCAGTTTCCCTGTATCTGCTGCCCCCTCAGCAGCGTCAGCCTTCCTAAGACACACTCACCTTTGCCATCTGTCCCTCTAGCCTTACCACTGCTGGGACAGGAAACTCACAGGCTGTCCCTTCTGCCTGAAAACACCAACCCCTCGTAGACACTCACCCAGTTCACAATCCAGGCAGTCGTCACCATCCCACGGGAGTGTAGTTGTGCCTCCATCTGTGAAGCATGTCCCTGTCCGCAGACTGCTGTGTAAGCAGCGGAACCAGGAAGACAGAAATCTGTGTGACAGGACCTTGTGTTCCAGCACCATTCCCAGGAGACTCCTGGCTAAAGGTAAGCCTTTAGTGGCCCACTGCTCTGAAGTACTCTTGGGCAATGTGATGGGTCTGTAGCCATCTCAAAACCTCTCCCCATGTGCCCCACTGGAGTACTTACATTTTGCACATATAAATTAATACATTTATTTAAAAATATAGTTTAGAATCAAGGAGTTCAGATCCCCAAGGAGCCACATAAAAGCCATACTTGGTAGCATGCATCTGTAATCCCAGCGCTCCAGGGTAAGACGGAAGGTAGAGATGCGAGAAGCCATAGGGAGCTGCGGGTCCATTAAGCAAGAGACCCTGCTTCAGACAAAGTAGAAGACAGGGACTAAAACCCTTCCATATACATGTAGCACGTGTCCACCCGTGTTCTCTCCTCCCTTCCCCTGCCTCTCTCACGCACATCACACACATCACACACACACACACACACACACACGCACACACACACACAAAGATTCTGTTTTATGTTGTGCTGCTGGAGAGATTGCTCAATGGTTAAGAGCACTTGCTGCTCTTCTAGAGGACTGGAGGTGGTTTCCAAGACCTAGGATGGTTCACAACCACCCATAACTCTAACTCCAGGGGATCCAATGTCCTGCAGAGAAATCTCAGTGGGCTACCCTCTCCTCGACAGTCCATGCGCCTTCCCTTAAAGACTTGTCCTATCTTCTGGTGCCAACACCCACCTTGTTCTCAGGAGTACCAAACCACTTTATTCAAGATCTGAGCCATCCCTGCCCAGCTTCCTTCTCCACAGTCACGATGGTGGAGATGGCTCCAGCCCCAAAGAGGAACAGGCAGGAATCTTCTGGTCTCTTGCATCAAAGGCTCCCACACTCTGGAGAGTCAAGGATGGGGGAAAAACTTGATGAGGGTGGCTTCCTCCCAGAAAAAAAGCAATTGCTCTTTGCCTAGGAAAAGACACCAATTCAGAGAAACGCAGCGCAGGAACACCCCTATTCCTACTTCCGCCCAGTTAAGCCCATCACTCGCTTTTATCCCATTTGGGGTCTCAATGTAGTGTAAATTCTAAAATAGTTCAAACTGACTTGCGGCCAGCTTTCTTTCCTGCTGTTAGACATTTTCAACCATAGCTGTCCCTAACGACTAGGACAGTCTATATTTTATATTTTGTAGACTGTATATTTTATAGAAAGTCTATAAAAAGTATTTTTTCCTTTTTATTTTGTATGCATATGTACAAACATATTTTAGTGAAGTCATGAGATCACAGTAGAAACCAATTGACTGGATTAACTCTAGTTTAGAAAAATTAATATATCAGCCTTTAGTAGGTCATAAGATTTTAAGACATGTGGCAGGAGATAAAAACTCCTATTACTATTAAATTTCTATTAGGTGTACCCCATGGCTTCAAGGGTATAATAGATTGTATGCAAGTCAGTCTGTGAAAGTCAGTTCCTTCTGATACTCAAAGGACACCCATATCAATAACTCAAAGGTGCAGGAAGCTTTTTCAAAAATATGTCTATGAGGAAAAGAGTTGTTCAAGAGAATACAGGAAAGCTGGCTATTCCGGAATGAGATCCCAAAGTGGGAAGGCACTGTTCTGAGTGCCAGCTGTTTCCTGTGAGGCAGGAACAAAGGTTGTGGGGGTGGAGTTCCCAGTGCCCCCGCTCCTCAGAACAAACCACAAGGGTGTGTTCCTCACCAATGCCTCTGTTGTTGTTTTGGGGGTTTTGAGACAGGGTTTTATACAGCCGAGGCAGGCCTCCAACTCAGTAGATGGGCAAAGAGGACTTTGAGCTCCTGATGCCCTTGTTGGCATGTCTCCAGTGCTGGGGTCACAGGTGCACCCCCGTTTCTTCCCCAAATGCCCCCAAATTATGGTGTGGAAGACTCCATCTCTTTCCTCAAGAATTAAGGGTTTCAGGGAAGGCACATGCCAGTCACATCATGTATGCCCTTCTGGAGCAGGACATATAGTAAGGGGGTGTGCTCACAGAAGCTGAGCTGGGGAAGTGAGCAGAGGCCCCAGCTGGGAGAGAGGAGGGTACTCTCTGGAGAGTCAAGGAAGTGACAGCATCCCCAGCATCCCCGAGGCTTATGGTCCCCTGCCCAACCTTTGCTAACATCGCTGTTCCCGCAGAGGGAGAACTCACAGAGTTAACAGAACAGCTCAGCTCCGGCCAACCCACCTTGGGCCCCCAGCTTGCAGGTCTGCTTTGGACCTTTCTGTCAGGTGTCCAGCTCTTCAACAACTGACTAGTTTTCTTTGCTTGTTTATTTGTTTTTGTTTTGTTTTTTCATCTTCCACTTTATTATCAGCAGAGTTCATCCTGACATAGGGCAGCGACATTGAAATTCCAGCCACCCAACAGTGTAACTTGAGACATACTGCTGGCCAGAAAGAGAGAGAGAGAGAGGCCCGTGGAGCCTGCCTGGCATGGCTCCAACCCCCACCTTCTCTTGTGCTGCAGGTCTGCTTTCTGAATGTCACTGGAACCAGAGCAACCCGAAGAGTCTCTGCATGGGGAGCCTTTGGAGTTAAATTTCACATTGGTAATATCAAGCGTCACATGTGGGGTTGGAGAGCTGTCTCAGAAGTTAAGAAATTGACCCCAGTTTGATTCTCAGTACCCAAGTTGGGAAGATCATGACCCCCCTATAAGTCTAGTTCTAGGAGTATTTAACTCTACTTTTGGGCTTCTGTAGGCACTTGGACTCAATTCATATATGTTCACATGCATGCCTGTGCATATGTGTGCACGTGTACTCACACACACAATTAAATAAAACAATAAAGTCTTAAAAAGAGTGTACACACACATGCACCCGACCACCACCAGAAAGTCCCCATTCTTTGTGGTCACAAGACTAATCTAAGTATTTGAAATCATAATATCTATGTTGTGGTGTTGCCCTATGATTTCCTGATGCCTAGAGCAGCCATGTGGGTCAGCCCTCAGTAGACCATGGCTTGAAGGAGCTGTCAGTCATAACTGTCCACGGGCAGCTGTGCCCGAGGCATCCACCCTGTCACGGGATGCACGACATTGATCTCTCAATAGAAAACTAAGAGAAACAGCCAGCAGCAAATGGTCCCTAGAGGTACAAAGATGGATCACAGTGATGGGGTGGGGTGGCACCACACTAGGATCCCAGGCTGGAAACCCAGTGTGACCTCTCATATCTGCCATTGTCCAAGGAGAGGGCGGTCAGTTCTCCGATGTCACTGTTCTGTGGGTTGTGGATAACATCACAGAGGTCCCTGCACATGTGCCCTTTGTTCCTCTGAGCAGGGACCAAGGAAAGCAACTGAACTTTCTCTGCCTTTCAGACCTGAAGAAAGTTCGTGTTGCTTTTGCCAGACATCTCGCCATGTGGATCTGCCATCTTCTCACCTGAAGGGACGAGGGGCCTACTGATGTGCCACAGTGACCTTGAAGGTGACAAGAACATCGCCCATTCCTGGAATCTCGTGACAGCTGCTTCTAGCACAGAGTGAAGCTGTCCACCTGATCCATCCCCCAGATGGCAGGAAGCTTATGGAAACATCAGAGAACACCAGTAAACACGTAAACACTCCCACCCACGTGCTCCTGTTTTAACAAAGGGAGAAGACTGCCCTATGCCTGGCCAGACCTGCCCCGTGTTGCTCCTTGCACGCTGTGTAGAAGCAGCCTTTCTCCCCTGCATTCCTCACCTTTGCCCCTCTTCTGATACGCTCACTAATAAACCCAGCAGGGTATTTCCTAGCGAGGAATGGTACTAGCCTGCAGCCACACATTTTAGGATTACGATCTCTGGTCACTCCCTCTCTGTGATCACGTGTGTGACCCACTACAGACAATCACCTTCACCTGTCTACCTGCTCTGGTTGAGATCCATCAGAAAGTAAATGCCTTTGGGGGTCTTGGTTGCGTGTATTTCTGCTGTGACTTTCTGTTCCTTAGAAGAGGCCCTCGGGAAAGATGCTATTCCTCAATTCAAGAGACTTAGGGAAGCGATCCTTAAGTCTGTCTGTATTTCATTTCAAGCTGGCGTTTTCCTCAGTTGCTCCACCTCTGGAGAAGGGGATTCTTGGGCAAGTCTTATTTCAGACTTAGTGTTCTGCTCAGAAACTCAGCAACCCCCCACACACCGTCGGCACAGCAGGGCCAAGGGGTAGTGTTGTGTGGTTACATGCGATGTGTTTTGCAAGTTGTAATAATGAAAACCAAGGCAGTCTTCACAAAAGGCTGTGTTGCTGCTCTCAGTGTTGCTGGGATAATAAAACACGTCGAGAAAAGCAGCCTAAGAGAGAAGGCATTTGTTTCAGGCTAGAAGTCCCAATGACAGTTCATCCAGGCAAGGAAGTCACCATGGCAGGAGGGCGGATGAGCTGGTCACATGGCATCCCTAAGCAGATGTTACAGGCCTATGCTCAGCTTGCTTTCCCCGGTTATTAAGCCTAGATCCTGCCTACAGTTACAATGGGTCCTTTCTGTATCGGTTGATGTCATCATAACTGCCCCAAGTCTATATTCCAGGCTATTCTAGATTCTGTCAGTTGGCAATGCCACCCATCACAACACACATTGTGTGTTGATAAACATTTATGGCATACACCCCTTGCCTTCAACCCAACAGGATCAGGTGGACTGGACTCAGAAACATTGAGGAGGGACAGGATAGGACCAGTAGTTTGGGATGGAGTTGCAGGAGGGTGTCTGGGCTTCTGACCAACCTTGACAGCTGGGAGACTAAGAGATGGGAAGGGAGTTTCCCTGAAAGATGTGTCAGATCCTAGCTTGGAGGTGGGCTACTTCAATGGAAGCAATGAGAGCATCTTTGGATGTGTGGGGACTCTAGACCTGTGTGTTCTGAGGAAAAATGGACCCTGGATGGGAGTGGAGAAGGCTGTGTGTTAACAAATCTCATAGAACAAGGGCCGGGTCACTTCTACATGGGAATGAAGGGTGATGGGACACTTTCTTGAAGATTCAAAGCACATATACCAATGTGGGTGACTTCTCCAATACATGGAAGCTGCAAGCCCTAAAAACTTTGAAAAGACTGAGGACACTGGGAGAGAAGCAAAGCTGGGGGAAATGATTGTGATCTGTTTGCTAGACACAAAAGTCACTTGCTTACTATAGAAGACTAGCTCTCAGATTAGTAACTGAAGAGTGGAAGGATGGTTCACACCAGAGAAAAGGAAAATTGGTTTCTCTCTGAAGAGATGAGATGGAAAACCATGGGGGACCCTCGTGTCCCTTGGCTGAGGCAGAAGTTTGAAAACATTCTGTGTGAATGAGTCTGAGACAGTGACACTTGGGGCTTCTGGGAATATAAACTAATTATACACTAATGCATTGTCCTTGGAGGTGGATTTCAGAGTACTGTGTGTGTGTGTGTGTGTGAATGTGTGTATGTGTGTGTGTGTGTATGTCTGTGTGATACTTAACCTTCCATGTGCCCAGTGAGCTTATAGATAATTATATGTGGGCATGCAAGACTGTATTTGAGTTAAAGTATAGAACAATTAAAACATTGACTTGTGTGAGTGATGTGTGCACAAAGGACCTTCTGAGAGACCAAAGACCAAAGGCCTGGAGAGCTTGTGGCTAGAGGAGGGGAACTCACGGCGAGGGGCTCTGAGAGTCAGATCAGGAGTCAGAGAGACAGCGGGATGAGAGATGGTGCAGGATCCCACACATCCCGGGGCATCTCAGCATCTGCTGTGAGCTGTCCACTCCATGGACAGCAGGGAGGATGAGGGAGCGGGTCTAAGAACACAGGAGAGGGGAACACAGGGTCAACTGGATACCGAGAGAGGACACAGGAAGAAAACAAATCAGGTGACAAGGAACAGTGGGGGAATGCAGGTGTCCAAAGGCCTAGGGACCACAGATGCCCCTCACTGCGAGGGATGGGGCTGGAACCAGGTGATCCCTGGATGATTCGGGGTGACTGGTTGCTGGCCTCTGAAGGGCAAGGGGAGGAAGAGGCCACTTGTAATAAGTTTTTGAGATGGACAGGAAGGTTCCTGGAGAATTGTTTGGAAGTGTAGAACCAACAGCTTGCAGGGAACGCAACTGAATACGGAAACACAAGGTCAGCACGACAAGGGTACAGCAGAGCCCTCTGGGCCGGTGTCCTGCCCAGGGATGGGAGGTGTTTTCACACTCGGACCTAGGCTCGTCCCTCACCAGAATTTTAAAATTACACCAATCGAGTCCTTGGAAGTGATGACCTCTTCGCGTTGGATATTAAATATTTAAACACATAAGTAAATATTTGACTATATCCGTGGATAAGGGGAAACTCTGGAAACTTCTGAGATGCACACAATGAATAAGCATTCAGAGTGGTGCGTTTTGGAAAGAACCAAAAGACACAAAAGGCAAGAGGACTTTCCGAAGAACTCATCGTCACCTCTGCTTTGAGTGTGGGAAAGTGAGTTCATACGTATCATAGACCACACAGTGCCCCCAGAAATGTGATACCCTCGGTGTTGACCTCAGGGCTTATCAACACAAAGACTGGGCCTCTCTTTCTAATAGAAGACTCTTATCTCAGTGGTCCAGCTGGTCTTGGGGAGATGTGGTCACGGGGTCTGGGAGTGGGGGAGGTCTGGTCACTGCTTCTAAATGTGCTCAGGACTGTGCCTCGAGGGCCCCTGTGCCTGTTTACTGTGACCAGTAAAGCCGTGGCTCCCTGGTGTCCTGGCATCTCACCTGTAGAATTTCCAGGTCCTCCTTCATTGCCCTTTTATTAATTTGAATGTTTGGACCAATTCCTCTTGGGGAGAGCCTCATGAGAACAAGGCTATCTAAGTTTCTGAGCACATAACAGCCTTTCACTTTCATATTTGACTACCATGTGCTGAATGAGATAGAGAATTTTCTGCTGGCTTATTCCATCATCATTCCATATTGCCGTTAGATCTTCTGAAAGTGATCAGAATTTCTTTTCTTCATAAAATAGCCAATTTCATTGCCCACACACCCCGTCCAGAGTGTCAGTGAAATGTCACTCACAGCGTTGCTTGGAGCCGTGCACTTTAAAGGAGAGCACAGGGGCTTCTGCCACCCCCACCCACTCCCTTCCTTCCCACAGAGCGATGACAAATGTCTGCTGGAGACCACTGTGCTCTTTCCACTTGCTCAACTACTGTAGGACAGTTACGTGAATGCACCCCGGCCGCCTTCCTCCTAGGGGAGCGGGTTCCCTGCACCTCTTACGTCTGTTTTCATCCTCACTAAGTTAGAGCAAGAGAGCAATCCATTTTGAAAATTACAAGAAGGGCCACCTTGGCAAAGTGCGTCCTTTCTTCCCCGCTCTCCAGAGATGGCCGTATGGCATAGCTTAGAGACTTGGGAAGTCATGCTCCCCTCCCAGAGCTCCTCAGGACTAGCCCATTACTGCTTGGGTTTCTCTGTCCCAACAAGACAATTTCAGTGTGTGGCCAGTGTTGAGAGTCACCAAACTGGGTCACAGACACAGCAGATGACACAAAGGAAATGGACAGGTGTGGAGTGGATGTTTGAGAAGCTGGCGTGCTTCTCAGGTGTGCCCTCAACTTACGGGTAATGGGGAAGTGTGGTGTTATTTTAATAGGGGACTGTGGTGTTAGGTCCATCTCAGTGACAACATAAAATGGTGTCCTATTGAAGGCTATGGTCAAGGGGAGGGGAGGGGCATCTGTTGCATAGCAGAGCCACGCTGGTCAGAAAGGAGCAGAATGAACAGGGCTGCCTGGCAAGAAGCTCCCAAGGAGACCCCTGATGGCGAGGTGGCCCCAGGAAAGAGGTGTCCTGGAGCCCAGGAGCTGAAATGAAGTGTGTGCAGCTGGTTCTGTCTTTGAAGGAATGGGGCCTGGAGCTGGAGGGGCCATCTACCTATCCTACCTATGGAGATGTGAATTTCCAAGTCACAGTGCTAGGGAATCAAATCAGCTAATATGTTCAGCAAGCAGTCATCAAACTGCAGTGGAATTGATACTTAAAATGCAAATGGATACTTAACATGCAACCTTCAAACGGAACACGAATGGGACACTCAACAGTAAAGTCACTGGAGCAATGATGGCTCACCTGGAACCCAGCACTCCGAAGGCTGAGGGAAGAGGATCGCAACAAGCAAATGGTTCAATCACCATAACCCGTTACATTAATCATCAAATCTTACTATTTATGAATAAATTATCTTAAGTTATGGGCATGAATTTTTGAAAATAGTAGCAGTAAAAAGCGAGCTTTTATAGTCCTGTAAGGTTGGTGCGTAGTGATGGAGCTGACTGAACGACTCAGGTCAGTTATCCCTGCAGCTCTCCCTAGGTCAGCCATGAGCAAGTGTCACCACCTGGGCTAAATGAGTCTCTGGGGTTCCTCACTGACACTTTAAGGCAAGAAAATGTATAAAGATTAAGCAGAAAGAAATAGGTCCATATGTATTCACAGGAAAAATGATTTTCTAGATACAAAATCTCAAGGGGCCATGAAGTTATCTTCAGATAAGGGTGAAGTCAGCATGCAGGGCTAATGCACGAGGTCGTCTGCAGAGGCAAGTGAAGTCGGCAAGCAGGGCGAATCCACTTCTGTAATCAGGAATGACCGTGTAGGACTCCAACACTGTGAACAGCACAAGCTACAGCAGCAGGAAGAGACCACCAAGGAATCAGCATGGAACACAATCAGGAACTAGGGGCGGGTTACTAGTTGTGATTTCATCAATGAATTCAACTCAGTCTCTGCAAAAGGACTGCCGGGTACTTCAGGAACCGGAAACTACAAAGGCTGTAGAACAGCTGAGCGGGGTCATCAAAAGGAACAGAAGAGAAGAGCATGTGCCTGACTGTGGTTTTGTGGCGAGGGTTAGTGTTTTATACACAAGTGTGGAGATGGTGTGTCACAATCAGAAGCACACAGAGTCCGTGTTTGCAGGTTTGTGTTTACTTCAGCCTCACACCAAACGAAAGAGCATGGCCCTCACAGGCTGAAGCTCTATGATACATGAAGAACTTTCATGACCTTGAAGTAAGTAGAGACTTCCTAAATAGTTGTGGAAAACATGGTACCCAGAAGTAGAAGCCACTCGGTCAATTATCCTTCATTACGTTCAGAGCTTCATGCATGAAAGTTTTTCACCACTAAAAGAACTGAAAACGCTGTGGGGAAACCAGCTGAATGTATGCTTTTCAAATGAAGAGACACGCGTGGCCCAGACACACATTTAAATGTCTAACATCCTTATCTCAAGGGGAATGCCAACCAAAGCCACAGCAAGATGTGATCTCACACCATGCCAATGGAAACGGCCAGCACAGAGAACACAGACCGCACATGCTGGTGAAGACGCCATGGAAAGCAATACAAAGGCTCCTGGAGAAGCTGAACAGAGCTAGCACAGACTCAGCTACAGCACTCCGGGGAAAGCCATCTCACCACAGAGACACCCACGTGGTTTGCTCCCTGCTCACCACCTACAGCTGACCTACATACCCAACTGGTGCAGCGATAAAGATGGGGTGGCGGGTCCACACAAGGGCCTGCCATTTAGCCACAAAGAAGAACGCAAGCACATCATCATTTATAGAAAAATGAGCATCATTTATTAAGTAAAATACGCCAAATGCAGAAAGGCAAATATCCCATGTTTTCTGTAATAGGTTGAAAAACACCCATGACGGTAGAATGGTGTGGTGTTTTGAGTAGGAGCGGATGCCATAGACTCATGTGTTTGAATGCTTGGTCATGGGGAGTGGCATTATTAGGAGGTGTGGCCTTGTTGGAGTAGAAAGTGTGTCACTGTGGGAGGTGGGCTTTGAAGTCTCATATATGCTCAAGCCATCCCCAGTGTGACAGTTCACTTCCTGTTGCCTGCAGATCAAGATGTAGGATGTTCAGCAATCCCTCCAGCACCGTGTCTGCATGCACACAGCCATGCTTCCTGCCATGACAATCATGGACCGAACCTGCAACTGAAACTATAAGCCAGCCCCAATTAAATGTTTTCCTTTATAAGAGGTCTCTTGCCAGCAATAGAAACCTAGACTTAGACAGATGGGCGCTAGAGTCAATAAGTATGGGTGGTAGGAGGGTAAATAGAATCTAAGTGCCCTGGACACAGTATGGAGATGTCACAGTAAAAATATTCTGTAGAATTAGCAGACTTGACGTTCATAAGGACTTTGCAATACACCTGGATATAGTGAAGGTCTCTAATGAGTTGGGGGATTTCTTCATGCCTCTACCCAAAGAGGGTAGGCCAGAAAAGCCACCATTTTAAAAGCCATGACTTGAACAAGTACATCCCTGAAGGGTCTATGGAATCAGTCAGAACCCCGTGAGAACAGCAGCCATGAAGAGTGAGCACACAGAGCAGGGGAACTGCGGTTGTAAACAACAGGAAAGGAAGAGGGACAGACTGACACCGAGAAGGGGAAAGGGGGAGAAAGGGGGAAGAGAAAAAGAAAACAAATGGCGATCTGAACGCTGGTGATCCTGCACAGCGTAGGAAGTATCAACTAACCGGCTCTAGACTTACACGCTCCACAGCTCGATAGTTCCGCCCTTTGCTTCACGCTCACCTGAACCATGTGTGTATATGTACTGGAGGCTAACTGCAAACATCCCTCACCTCAGTGTTTATAATACCCGCATCCTTAAAGGGTGCATTCAGGGGTATATGGTGACATATTCCTGCAATGGAGTGACCCCTATCCAGAATACCCAACACTATGGGCCAATGGTGACACACAAATAGCAGATGACCAAGTGGCAGCTGGCATTTGCTCCCATCCTTATAAAGTAGTCCATGCCTAATGGAACTCAGGAGGTGGAGGCACAGACAGTGCCTGGGACACAGCAAGAACACGGTCCCTGGAATACCAGTCACAGGTTGCTTTGTTGACTTGATCGGAGGTGCAGCAAGTATGTTCCCTTGGTAAAATCATCCGCCTGCACCCTATGTTCACTTTTGATTTGACATATTTTTAATTAAAAAATTTTAAGAACATGCACACATAGATTAAAGTAGGTAAGAGAAGAATCGTGGTTTCGCGGTGGCTGCTGAAGCTGCTGTCAACCGTCCATCTGTCCGGACTTCTGACTTCGGAGTGACTGTCAGTCTGTGTCAGCTTGAGGCCTCTGTGAAGCAGAACAAACTCATGGCTCCAGCAACAGAATCGTGCTGTGCCAGACCAGAACCTAGAGGCCAGATTGAAGGTGACACAAGGCAGCCTCTTTGAGGTTGGAGAGGCTGTCCTGGCTCCTCTCAGCCTCTGGGGAGCTGCTAATCACCTTGGGGTTCTTTGATGTCTGATATGCCACCCTGATCCCTGTCTCCTCTCCAGAGCCTGTCCACATGTGCACATCTATATCCCTGTCTATGGCTTTCCTTTCCGTAGAATCAGGCACATTGCTTGAGAGCCCTGAACTCTTGCCTTTACAGCCTCAGTAAAGCCCCCATCTCCAATTAAGGTCAGATTGTGAGCTTCTGAAGTTATGACTTCAACATATGATTCTGCCATACATAATTCATCACATGGCACTGTTAATCTACACACACACACACACACACACACACACACACACACGGCTGTCAAGTGTTTGTGGTTCTTTAATAAAATCCTGCCTTTTGATTAAAGTTTGCTCTTGGAAAATGCAATTTCCCTCCAGTACCTGGGGGCAAATTGTATAACTGAGTTCAAAGTACATACACAGCACACATTTAACACATAACTCAGGACAGTAAAGCATGTGTTGGTAATAATTAGCTCTAGATGAATGACTAAGGAAGTCATTGAAAGAGGTCCAACATCATTTTTAAGTGGTAATTATCAGACGTTCCATGGAGGCCGCTGGATTAGATTGTAGCTGTGATGACCCTGGGAAGCTGGCTGGCCAGCTCTGGCTTCAGACTTCGCCATAACACAAAATGTCAGCTTTATCTGAAATCAAGGCACCGTTGTCGGAACTGATGCTGAGAGGGCAGTGACTCTTTGCTGGCCTTCATGCACAGGGTAGTAGATTTGAAGAGCTGGTGTCCCGTCTGAAGTCAATCGCCCCCCGCCCCTCCTGCCCCGCGCTCTCACTTGCTCTGCTTGAATTACAATCAGGGGCTCCCTCTGCATAGTAGTGTAAACCTGACCCAGCTCCTGGCCAGACCCCTTGTCCTGTCTGCTCTGATTCAGAAAGGTGTTCCTACAGGATCGATCGATAGTGTGGCCTGTTTGGCTGGAGCTTGACCGAGAGCAAAGTACGTTGACCCTTAGGTTTACCCTCAGAGCATGCTCTGGGTTTAGCCAGATAAGGCCTGTGGCACCCCTCCTCCCAGGGCTCAGCTTTGATGTGCTAGTGAGACCCAGCACCACACCTGACACGTAGGAGTGCCCTGTAGCCACCGTCCTGGTGTTACACTTGTTTTTTATTGTTATTACCTCCGCAAGATCACATGGCTCATAAAATTCTGAGAAAGAATTTGACCCGAGGTCACCAGACATCAGTCATTTCCCACTGCCTTGAAACGTGACCAGCAACAGGGCTGTAGTCAAGGCCGCCTGTCCAGAAGAACCTCGGGGACAAGTGGAGGGAGGTGCAGGAGGCTAGGAGGCTGCCGCCATCTCTCATAAAGTTAGCTCCTGTCATTTCTGGGTGAGTCCCAACCTGACAGAGAGAAGTGGGGCACAGGGAGGGCCCCACAAATACAGGTCCCACTTACCAGTTTAGTTCGTTGCAGGTAGCAAAGCAGAGACAGGCTCCAAAATCCTTCTAAGTCAGGAGCTGTAGACTACGTCATCCATCTCTAGGTCATTCCATCCCCCATCCCTGCCATTTAAATCTCAGAGACTGACCGAAGTGTACAAGGAATAGTCACTTGAAAAATACATCAGACGTTCACTACAAATAGAACTTCTGTGGCATCCAGTCCACTAGGCAGGTCTATGGAGGAGCTGCCCATGGGCTCAGGAGTCAGTCTGTCATCTCGGTGGGGGAGCGCACCCACGGCAGGACAGGAGAAGGAGACCCGTCCTAGAGCATAGGAAACAAAGTGTTGCCAGCCAGCGGCAGAGCTTCAGATGCGGCCAAAAGTGGAGATGGCCCTATAGCTCTTCTTGGTCTCAAAGACAAGCCTGCTGCGGCACCAGAAGGCAACCAGATAGCCATGCCTTATGTCCTGTCCCTCTCATGCTGAGAAAGTTCCACTGGTACTGACAGAGAAGGTGTATCTACTCACAATGAATTATATGAACTCTTGGAAGATTCCCGCCTAGCAAAAACCGTTCAATCCAACTGAGAATCCGAAACAAAGCCTACAGGAATTTAATAACATAAGGTGGAGCCATGAGCAAAAATGATGAGTCCTCGGGCCTCTGTGACATGGAGGACATGGAGTTTCACTTCCAGCCGCAGAATGCCCTGTGCTTTCCCTCAACATCTGTGAAGGAAGGATTATACCTTCAGGTGTGAGCTTGGGGACTGCTGCTGAGGATGCTGAGTGGAGTGGGGAGCAGGCTCGGCTGCTGGTCCCATCCCCTCCTCTTGGCCTGTGCCTGTCTCCATGGCCCATTATCTCCACAGTCCTGTTAAATACGCCTGGCCCCAGCACCACAAATTCCCGTCTGTCTATCAAGTCGCAGAGGGAGGGCCACATCAAACATTAGAACCTCTGGAGCTGGGTCCTTGGACATCATCTTTCTAGAGTGTTCCTCTAAGAACTATGAGATGGTCCGTAGATAGTCACTTGAGAACCTGAAGGTCCAGGAGCTTGTCTACAGTCTATCTCTGAGCCTTTAGAACCAGGACATGTCCCTGTGGGGTTGATGTACTCCTTCCTCCCTCCCTCCCTCTCTCTCTCTCTCTCTCTCTCTCTCTCTCTCTCTCTCTCTCTCTCTCTCTCTCTCTCTGATCCAGAACAGGGAGGTAAGGTCTACTGGTGGGTTTTAGCTGCACCACTCCACAGCTGGGCACCTCTGTGGGAACTGCATTTCTCTCTCAAACTCTATTCTCTTGTTCATTGATTGGGAAGTCAGCCAGCCTTCCTTCCTTCCTTCCTTCCTTCCTTCCTTCCTTCCTTCCTTCCTTCCTTCCTTCCTTCCTTCCTTCCTTCCTTTCTCCCTCCCTCCCTCCCTCCCTCCCTCTCTCTCTCCCTTTCCTCTCTTATTGCTTTCTTTCTCTTATTTGTAGTAGTGGGAACTGAACCCAGACCCTTGTATATATAAAGCAATTACTCTACCTCTTTTAACTTTTTATCTTGAGACAGGCCCTCGCTGTAATATCCCTTTTGTATCCCTGCCTTCTGCTTGCTCTGTAGCCTAGGCAGGCCTTGAATTTTCAATTCTTCCATCCTAGCCTCCCAAGTGGCTGAGCCCCCAGGCCTGACTTTCTTTGACAAGTACATCCTTAAGATTCTGGAAGTCTATGAACCTTAGAGTACCACCACATATGTGCCCCTGTGAGCTGTCACCGTGGGGTGTAACAACCGCTGTACATCTTCTTCCTCCAGGGCACCAGGCTGGTCTGCCCTGTGGCCAGCAGGGGAGAGGATATCAGATCATACAGGGAAATGTGAGGGGTCACACTAGCCCTGAAAGGAGAGGAGCTGGGCCTGTAGAGAGGGCTCGGCAGTGAAGAGCACTTTCTCTCTTCCTGAGGACACAGGTTGGGTTCCCCACAGCTCGATGGTAGCTCACAACCATCCGTAACTTCAGTTCCAGGAGATCTGATGCCCTCTTCTGGCCTCAATGGGCACCAGGCATGCACATGCTACACACACATACAAGCAAGTGAAACACCCATACACATAAAATAAATCATTGTAAGAAGTGTGTGTCGGGGGTGCACGGTGCTACTCCAGAGGTGAGGAAAAATCGAAGCAGCAGAGTCTACAAGCTACAAAGCAGCCAGTGAGACGCTCTGGAAAGTACCATAGCCACACTGCCCGGCCCACCAAAACGTTCGTTAGGAGGCCCATCTCCTGTCAAGGGCTCATACACCTTAGCAGGAGACGATGTCTTGACCCCTACCTCGAGTGTCAAGTATTGCACCATGCCAACGAGGGGTCCGGGAATGAGGCAAAGCAAAGTACCCTCCACACCTCATTGTGCCTCAGGGACCTCAAAGCCTGTCACTAGGCCTTGTGCTGGCACTCAACAAATGCCGGTCACAGGGACATCATCCTCGGTGGTTTAGTGTCATTGAAGTGAGTGCTGTTCAAATACCGCAGCTCAAATCCATGCTCTGACCTGGAAAAATCACCCTGTGGGCCATCTGTAACTGGAGAGGAAGAGAGCAAACATGCTCACCCTTCCGTTCCCCTCCTGTTGTGCACGCAGTTCCCCAGGAAAGCCTTCTCTGGGCTGGAGACCCAAACCAGTATGAATGCCTGACTCGCACACTAAAGAACGGCAAGTCAGCATCTATCTGTCTTGGGTGGTGGGCCATTCTCCCTCAGCAGGCTTAGATCAAAGAAGTGGCCACACTGGTTTGAGGGGTGGGATAGTTTTCTAAAGGCTCATGGGAAAAGTTGGAAGCCTTGGCTCTTTCAAATAACCACACAGACCTTGGTGCAACCGTCCCCCTGTTGGTACTTTCCAGACTCTGCAAGGCGAGATGTCAGAAGAAACCAGATCCCGCAGCATCTGGGGCTGTCCATCCGTTTTAATTGAATGCACTAATTGAATCGCCCGCTTTGTAAGGCGAGCAGTCTTGTCTACAGTCTGCATTTTTCATAGCATGCCAGCGCCGAGCCTTTTATCCTTCCAGGAAACACTGTGTGTCTTCCCAATGGAAGAAGAGTGAGTGGTTAATAACTTTCCCTAGCAAACTGTTGGGTTTCAGAGCCTTGCCAGTATCTACAGGCTTAGGCAATAAAGCGCTTGCCTTGCAGGCATGGTGACCTGAGTTCAGAGCCCCCCAAACCCAGGTGAAGTTAGATGTGGCAGTATACACCAGCAACACGAACACAAGGCAGTGTAGCTGGAGACAGGCAGATCCCTGAAACGTATTGATCACACAGCGTAGATGAAGGATGAGCTTCGTGTTCAGTGAGAGACCACGTGTCATATTATAAAGCGGGGGGGGGGCTCCCTGCTGCCGGGGTCTTCTGCCCTGCTTCTCAATAGGTTTCACATCTCCAAAATGAATGTTAGAAGAAAGCTCCCAGTGTGGAATACGCGTACCGCACCAACACATAGATACAAGCACTAAGCATGATAATCAACCAACCAAACAAATAAATGGTATGCTTTCAAAGAATTTCCAAGAAACAGTTACTAGGAGGCTTGGTTCTTCATAAAGGTCCCAAGTCTTGTCTTGCCCGCTTTAGAGTCCCCTTACATCTTTGCTGGAGTGGGGGAGCTCCACTCTTCCTGTCTAGCCCCCTTCTTCCCCACCCCATGCTGACTTATCACCAGCAACTTCGGGTACAGGACAGGGTAGGCTAGAGCAGAATATTCCAGCAGCAAACCAGGGCTGAGGCATCCAAGGGTCTGACCTGTGATGTCCAAAAGTGGCATCGCTTTGGGTATCTGGAGAAGAGGAGGGGGAATGAGGCATTCGTAGAAATGACAGTCTAGGGAAACTCGTTCTGCTGACAACGGTCCTTCCCTGTCCTGTCCATCAGAGCCTGTGGGATTCTGTTGGATCAGATGCTGGGGTAGCCATACAGCTTCTCTCAGGATAAGTAGATGGGGTCCCTGCTGCTGACCCCAGACACCCACCTTCTTGTCCTCTGTGTTTTCCCACTGAGCCTCATCTCAGGTCTCCTGTTGGGGCAGTCAAGCTGATCTTCCCTTAGCTATGAGGGCACAGGGTGAGCAAGGGATCTGGAGAGCGGGCAGGTGGCAGAAGCAGACAAGTTCAGGCCCCATCAATGTGAGGTGTCCCAGACTTGTATGCAGTAGAGCATCCTGAGCAAGATCTCCACCTCTGAGATAAGTGATGTGCCTATGGCCAGAGGGCGCTTTTCCCTCTTTATCCAAACTTAGTCTCTGTAGGAGCCGCTGAGCGGCCTCTCCCAGATCTTTCTATCTACTTCAGCCTGCGCAGAAATCCCGGCACACTTGGCTTGAGAACTCTAAACGTGCTTTCTTTCCTGGGCTTACAAAGGACCCTTAAGTTTCTGAAGGCTCATCTGTCACATTTTCTAGTGGCTGTCCCTGATCTCAGCATACAGCTTTTATCTATCTTCCTTTTTCCCTCCCTCCCTCCCTCCTTTCCTTCCCTCCCTCCCTCCCTCCTTTCCTTCCTTCCCTCTCTCCCTCCTTCCCTCCTCCATCCCTCCCTTCCTTCCTTCCCTCCCTCCCTCCCTCCTTCCTTCCTTCCTTCCTTCCTTCCTTCCTTCCTTCCTTCCTTCCCTCTCTCCCTCCTTCCCTCCCTCCTTCCTTCCTTCCTTCCTTCCTTCCTTCCTTCCTTCCTCTCTTTTTTTTTCTTCTTGCCTGGGAAAGGGCTTCTGCTGTCAGCAATGCACACACCCTGCCGCCCTCAGATGGCCAGGGGATGTCTCAGGAGGTGAGGACTGAGTAGCCAGGTTTTCACATGTTTTCTCTACTCTTCCTTCCACCACAGGCGTATGCTGGAAGAAGGAGGGACTGGCTAGGCATGCTGTGTTCCAGCCTGGAGGATGCCAGTAACTGCCCTAAGATGATGGTGCAGCCGGACACTCTGTGTCCCCTCCTCCATTTACACCAAGCATAGGCGGGATCTGCTGTAGTCGCTGCTGCTACCTCTACTCCTCTCAAAACCTCTTCACCCTACCAGGGGCAGCAAGCCCACACAGCGAGAAATTCCTCCGTCAACACTGACCTGTCAGACCTGACACTCTGCATGCCCCCAGAAGGGGCAGAGCACACCCGACTTCACACCTATCCCTCTGTGCCCGACTGAAGGCACAGGATACAGGGACTAAACAGAAGAGGGACAGAGGGGCGGTGGCAGAGACAGGAAGCCATCCTTGTCTGTATTCCATTGCCAAACTGCTCTTCTTGGCCCAGAACGTACTCCAACTGTGACCTTCCCAGCACTGTCTAGACTTTGACAACTTCCAATATTACATAACTCACAGTGGCGGAATATTTCCTGCTAACTGCAGAGCTAGTCCGCAAAGGTCACTGATAAAATAATGTTTCAAAGTGGTATGAAAAGCACTCAAAGATTTCAGGAAATCGGAGCACTAGCCACACCCTTACTTTCTGATACCGGTTCATAGATTAAAATAAAACCTCAGGCCTGACAGGCCTAGGCTCCAGTCAGTGTTTGAGAGATGTGGGAAAAAAAATAGTAAGATCGGTTCATCTCCTTGCTAACAGAATGAGGATGTCTGTCCAGGGACAGGGCCAGCCTCCATGGTTTGCTAAGGGCCTGGTGGTGACACAGGACACGGCTGCCCTGGTTGGAGCCCAGCTGAGTTGACTCACGCGTGCGACATTTCACAATCACATTTGGTAATGGATTTGATGGACACTGGTGCTTTGGGCTCCAAAGATTGTGGGAAATAAAGAAGAGAACAAAATAGCAAAGAAGACAAAAGGCATTGTGGGAGTAGGGAAGGCCCACAACAGCCCACTCAGGAGGTCCTCATTTAGAACCTCCTGTCAGACCAGCATCTGTAAGTCAGTCATGGTCCTCTTTATGGAAACACTATCTTACCATCCACAGGCTGGAGGCTGTTCTCTGCCCCTCTCTGGCTTCTACAGCTGCTGTGAGCACATGCATTTCTGGGTCCAGACAAGGTCTGGTCCTCAAGGGGTTGGCCCAGCAGCGTGAGATGTGCACCTGAGTCAAGGCTGGACTTTCAGGGGGTTTTCCAGGCTCTTACCGGCCACATGTGTCTAAGAACTGGCAATGGTACAGAGGTCTTTCTGGTTAAAATGCACCCATGGATGCTGTAGCTTTAAACACTGGTCACTTTGTGGAAGGAATTTTCTGTGAGATTCAAGGCATCTGCTGCTGGCTGCTCAGTTCTTGAGGGACTCGGTTTGGCCTACTGATTTATGACTCACGATAATGTTTCTTTAAGTCCTGACTGACCAGCTGACCTTGGTGAAGCCCCTCTCTGCTGCTGAGTGAAGCTGAGCCACCTGTGACCATGAGCGGGGCCTCTGCCATCTGTCCCTGTGTCACCAGCATGTGTCAGAGCAATCTGATGGGTGCACGGGGACCTGGGAGCAAAGTGTAGCCCCTGCAAGTATCCCTCTGTCCATCAGCCCCCTCCTGGGGACACAGTCTGTCTGCGGAGCTGGGACATGGTGTTCCACAAGGAAATCAAAGACAGTAGTGCCCAGCGCAGTGGCCACGCCAGATTGTCTCTTCCTATCAAGGATAATCTTCAATAGCCAGAGACAGGACAGCTCTGTCAGTGATGTGCTCGGTACACAGGCGTGAGGACCCGTAGCACCCACGTAAAAACTAAGCATGGTGCCGTGTCTTTAAGCCCAGCTCTGAGGGATGGAGACAGATGGATTCCTGAAGTTCATTGGCTAGCGAGCCTAGTCTAATTGATGAGCTTCAGGCTTCGTGAAGAGAGCCTATCTCAAAAAACAAAACAAAACAGAGAACAAAGGAGGAAGATATCCAGTGTTGAGTCTGGCTCCTACACATGCATACGCACAAATAGACACATGCGTACAATCACAAGGTACACACACACACACACACACACACACACACACACAACCATACAATCACAAAGAGACTTGGTCATAAACCACACAGAAAACCAAGATCCAGGGTGGTACTGGATCCCCAGATGTTTCCTGCTGGCCTGTTGGACTGTGTCTCCCTCTCTGATGAGATGTAGTGGGCCTGAAAGGCAGACTGCCCTCAAGTACAGTTCCTTCTGCACTCTTGCTATGGGATAATGCTTTTGTACACTGTAAAGATGTGTCACTCATACTGGTTGAATAAAACACTGATTGGCAGTGGTCAGGGGTACCAGACGAGGAGAATTCTGGGAAGAGGAAGACAGAGATGCAGTCACCAGTGGGTGTAGCAGAAGCAAGATGAGAATGCCTCACTAAGAAAAGGTACCAAGCCCCATGGCTGAACACAGACATGAATTATGGGTTAATTTAAGTAAGAGCTAGTTAATAATAAGCCTGAGCCAATAGGCAGAACAGTTTGTAATTAATATAAGCCTCTGTCTGTTTATTTGGGTCTGAGTGACTGCAGGACCAGGCGGGACAAAAACTTTGGTCTACACACTGTTAACTGCTGAGTCATCTCTCCAGCTCCCTCTGTTTCCCCATTGTCAGTATTTACAGATCTATTCTAACGTATTTATTTGTTTACATTCTAGATCGATCCAGACTGTATTTTGGCTGGCTTCTACACATGCACCAGCTCAGAGGAAATCCAGGAACTTCCCTCTTCACTGACCTCCACAGTATGGACCTCCCTCAGGTGATGTGGCTTTAGGGTTACACAGCAATTTTTCCACGTCAACTTTATATGTTTAAGCCAGACTCAAAGCTTTGCTTGCAGGGACCCTGAGCTCCCAACTGCCTGTGCTCACCTGTCAAGTCACGACTCCAAATACTACAGAAAATGCTTTCATTTTGTCGCTCAGAGGCAATCAAGCAATCAGTGACAGCAGGCATCAGCTGTAAATGTCAACCCAAACAAATATTGCAGAGAATTTTAATTTAACAAAGTATTGATTAAATAGCTCTTACATTCAAAGTCTTATGCTCGCTCTGAGAGAGACAGGGAAAGAGGGCAGACGTGATGCTCACAGGCTAAGGAGACAACCTCAGCTCAAGTTCTGTTTATCCCTGTCCTGAGAGCTTTGCAAGGTGGCCATCTGCTTGTCACCCCAGGAGCCTCTTCTGTGTCCCATGGCCACCGGCAGGCACTCCCAGGCCTGTGTATAGTTACCTGTGGGGCAGTAGATTCCTATATACCAAGTCACCAATGGTGGAGGCCAAAAGCGCCCCCAACAAACCAGGGAGCGTTTCTACTGAGTGGTTGCTTAGCTTGGCAAGTGTCGGTCTGTCCCCTGTCTGTGTCTATTCAGGGATGTGGAGAATTCCTCAGTACCATGCCAGCCCTGCCAGTCACAGTCCACGTGTATTCACACTCCAGGAAAATAGGTCATGAACACGCAGCTCAGGGTACCTGGGAGCTGAAATTTAAATCTGGTTCAAACGTTTAAAATCGGAATAAAAACTGAATAAGTCTACAGGGATCCACTATGAACCTAATGCTCCCTCAGATTCTCTGTCTCTGTCTGTCTCTGTCTCTGTGTCTCTCTGTCTCTCTCTCTGTCTGTCTCTGTGTCTCTGTGTCTCTCTGTCTCTCTCTGTCTCTGTGTCTCTCTGTCTCTCTCTGTCTCTCTGTCTTTCTCTCTCTCTCTCTCTCTCTCTCTCTCTCTTTCTCCCTCTCTCTCTGTGTGTGTGTGTGTGTGCAAAGCAAAAAAATGCATTTTGGATCTATAGAGACTATAAATTAATACATACACAATTTGATGGCCATGGGTCAGAAACCAACGCTTGGTAGCTGTAAGAACAGTGTCTGGTTTTCTCCTACAGAAAAATAATAGGCTTTATTGCATGATGCTGATACTTAGAGTTTAATCATCAATAATTATCAGTAATTATTAGTATTCGGCTCTGAATAGGATAATTATGCAAGTGGTGTCCTCATTTTGAAGTGGAAAAGTAGGGTGGTACTAAGAAGCAGCCAATTTAATCTCAGAAGTTCTGGATCTCTAGCCAATGATGAGCGTCAGGCACCCACATACACGCTTAGCAGTCATGCACTGGCCCTCGGCCCCAGGTCTGCCTGGAATCTTCTTATCTGCAGTCCAATCAGGAAGTGCCAACAGCCACTTCCTGAGGTCAGCCTAGGGGAAGTTAGCTGACCCCACATCACTTGAGGAGGTGGGTATCCCAGGATCAGTGTGCAATACAGGTTCTCCTTAGGTGTGAGTATCTGGGTGATGCTTCTGCCCCTGCATCCCTAATAAGCTTCCAGGGACTGTCAGAAGCCTGGTCTGCAGACCATACTTTGCACCATGAAGTGGGAGAGGGTTTCTGCGTGCACAGACCTGGTGCCTGTCATCCCAGAGCACTGTGTCCAGATCTCCGGATTCTCCAGCAGGAAGATCAGCCAGCCTAGCTCCTGGCTGCTGAAAGCAGAGCTTACTGTGAAAACCGTGGGGCGGAGAGGTTGCCAGGCAGTGGACAGGGGCTCCGGGTCTTCTTCACGAAGCTGTGGTCTGCAGGGGAAGGGTTTGGCCTGTGGATACACATTCGTACCACATCACCTCAGCATCAGGAAATGCCACCAACCCCACGCCGGCCTCTCCATGTTGATATGGACCCACTTCTACAACTCTTCAAACAAAACACCTAACATATGTGATGTTCCAGGCCTTCAAGACGGCTCAGAAGGTAAAGGTGCTCATTGCCAGGCCTGACAACCTGAATTCCATCTCCAGGACCCACCTGGTGGGAGGAGAGACCTGACTCCTGCAGGTTGTCCTTGGACTGGCACACACTCACTGTGGCACACAACGTAAACAAACAAGCAAATATAATTAAACAGCTTTAACGTGCTATTTCCTGCAATCTTCACAGGTGTGGCTTTGTATTTAATGTTACAGTGTACCTCATATACCTCAGATTTCATTTTGTGTATATATACATATATATACACATATATGTATATATATGTATATATAATACATATTTTCTAGCACAAGCAATTTTCCCCATCTTTATGTGGCTTTTTATATTTTATTACTTTATTTGTTTATTTTTTAATTAATTAGATTTTTAAAAAGTACCAATCCAAGTTCCCACTCCATCCCCTCTTCCCATTCTCTCTCTCCACACGCCCACTCCCCACCTTATTACCCTCAGAGTGGGTAAGGCCCATTAGCACAAGCCATTTGAAATAGATCTTGGATGATTGCTTGTATCCACATGGAGAGAGGCAGTTCCTAGGAGCATCTGTTGACAAGAGATGATGGTGATCTTGCATCTGAAAAAGATACAAATGCTACAGAAAACATGAATATTCATCTTGAAAACATCAGGTGTGTGTGTGTGTGTGTGTGTGTGTGTGTGTGTGTGTGCTTCCCAATAAAGTTCATTCAACTCTAAAGGCTAGCACAAGGATAAAAATAGAAAACCCTAAAGGATGTCCAACATAAAATGTATGTCAAAGAGATGACAGGGAATAAAAAGAAGTCATTATAATGCCAGACATAAAAGTTAAGTGTGGGCCATGGGCGGAGAAATGATTAACTTTCTATTTTGTCGGCACACCTGTTGGCCATAAACCAATGTATTAGCACGCTGTGAGCTGCCCCTGTGTAGTTTGAATGGTTTGCTGACTGCCCATTCAATGACAACACTGGCATGTCTCATCACAGAGGACCGAGCGGCGAGCAATGGGAAGCGTGACTGTGTCTGAGACCCCGTGTCCCCTTGCAGATCCCAGCGGGGTTGCATGGCGTAAATCTGCAGAGTTCCCATGAGACAGAGCCAGATTCCTCAGTAGGACTTTGCGCAACCTCGATCCTTTTTCCTCAGAGGGAAGAGAAATTATCCGAGGAACTAATTCAGACTCGCAAGAACAATATAATTGCAAAGGATGGTTATTTCATTGCCAATTTGGAATGGGAATTATCCAGGAGACACACCCCCAGGCAGGTCTGTGAGGGTCTCCAGAGAGAGGTTCAGCTGACGAGGAAAGCCATTTTGAATGTGGGCTACACTATAGCACAGGCTGGGGTCCTGGACTGAACGGAAAGAAGGAAGGCACCGAGCCCCACAGCCGTCTCTGTGCTTCCTTCCTGTGGAACGTTCCTGACGCCATGCTTTCTCACCATGATGGACTGCATATACCTCAAACTGCAAGTCAACGCTAATCTTTACTGTGCCTTTCTCAAGAGTTTTAACACGGCAGCAAGAATGGTAGCTGATGTAATTACCTAAATAAATCCATCCCCCGAAGAGAGATCGTCATTGAATTCTTCCCTTGTCAGTTTTAGTGAACATCTCACAGTGTAATTAATCCTTTACATAATGAATTGGATGCCGTGTAACCGTGGCGTTGGGAGTGAGCAGCCTCGACTGCAAAACATGTGCAGGCTGGACTCACTGCGAGCTTCCAGGACTCTGGAACTCACAATAGAGCCTGGACCAGGTTGCTCAGCCACAGGGGTTGAAATCCCAAGATTTCCAAAGGTCTGGATTTGTCGACAAAGTAGTCAGTAAAGGAAGCAGTTGCTCCAGGCCAGAGGTCTTCTTTCTGCTTCATCTGGCTGGGTCTGCTTAAGGGGCCTCTGTCCAAAACCTGCACTGTCCTGTCCACAGGAAAATAACATTGCCTCATGCAAAAATAGAGGGTGGCCTTGGCTGTGACACTTGAGGGCAGTGTAATGAATGGTGTTTGGGAGTATGTACTGCCTGCTGGCCTGGCCCCACAATTTATAGTTCTTCTGACATGGCTTGTCAAGAATTCATCCTGAATCAGGTTTGATTGTGGAGATACAGTGAGTGATAAACACAGAACGCTTGCCTCTCTAAAGCAGCTTGTAATTTATGGAGAAACGTTCTATGAAAAATAGAATAGAGCTTACACCATGCCAGAGGAGAGTGGAGGAGACTCAGGCCCCAGAACAACCCAGCAGGCAGCGGGAGGATGAATAAAGGGCTTGGCTTGGCCGAGCTTCACCTTCGAGCAGCAGCTAGGCAAATAGAATGGGGCAGCGGAAGCAGGGCTCATCCTCTAGGAAGGAGCGTGGGTGTCAGTCATGCTCCAGAGACCAAAACACAAAGGGCCTTTTCCTAGGAGATGTGGGGCCATGAGGTTTGGTCTTGTTCTGTTCTGTACAGAGTGATGCTTAGCTCAGTGTTTGGAAAGATAAAATAGAAACCAGAGGATGGACAGAACTTCCCTGTGTTAATCCAGGAGGAGACAATGTGGGCAACAGATACTAGGATAGCAGATTCTGGGCGCATTTCATGTTGGAGACTGTGAATTCAGGAAACAGAGGATGCTTGGGACAGAGGATGCTGAGGACAGAGGATGCTGGAGACAGAGGATGCTGGAGACAGGATGCTGGAGACAGGATGCTGGAGACAGGATTCTGGGAACAAGATGCTGGGGACAGGATGCTGGGACAGAGGATGCTGAGGATGGAGGAAGCTGGGGAAGGAGGAAGCTGGGGACAGAAGATGCTGAAGATAGAGGATGCTGAACACTGAGGATACTGGAGACAGAGGATGCTGAAGACAGAGGATGCTGGGGATGAAGGAAGTTGGAGACAGAGGATGCTGAAGACAGAGGATGCTGGAGACTGAGGATGCTGGGGAAGGAGGATGCTGGGGAAGGAGGATGCTGGGGAAGGAGGATGCTGGGGAAGGAGGATGCTTCGATGGAGAATGCTGGGAATAGTGAGCGTTAACTCTGATAATGTTATTTCCAAGCATTTTCTGGACACGAGAGCTTATCAGGGAAGACATATACTGACTAGAGAGAATGGTCAGGGTTTGATGAGGGACAACACAGGGTTTGGAGAGATGGGACCCTTATCCACACTGCATTGTGGGAGGTTTGGTTCCCCATATCCTCCAGAACTCCATGATGTTAGGAAGTGGGCCACTGCTCGGAAACCCCAGAGAGCTGCATGGAGAGAAATACAGTGACCTCTGCCCTTGGAGAGGAGAGGATGGCTGAGAGGAATCTGTTACAATTGGCATGATGGCTGTGAGGGGAACTTCTGCAGGCAGCTGTCACGGGCAGCATGCACGGCTGTGAGGAGAACCTCTGCAGGCAACTGTCACAGGCAGCACGCATGGCTGTGAGAGGAACCTCTGCAAGCAGCTGTCACGGGCAGCATGCATGACTGTGAGGGGAACCTCTGCAGGCAGCTGTCACGGGCAGCATGGAGTAACTCACACCTCTGCACTCTGGGGTTATTGTGAGCATCCCTCCTTTACAGATACGAAGGCTCACAGGGCTCAGGAAAGCCTCCCAGCTGGGGAGAGGCAGTAGGACTGATAGACTGACATGGAGTCTGGTTGCTAAGTCTCTCCTGGTGACCTTTACCCTCCTGGTGACCTTTACCCTCTCCTGCCTCCTGCTTAGCACTGCTCATGCTTTCGAGCCTTTTCAAAAATCATCCAAAGTGTCCCTTGGCCTTTTATCATCCCAAATACACACGCTAAAATTTCTGCACACAAGGATCCAGCGGTCCAGTCCCACAGACACAGCGGGATCGGCTCTGACAGGAGCGCACAAAACTTGGGCCCACCCCTCTTCATCCTTCTCAAGGGTGTGAGACTTCTGGTGTCAGTTCCTCGGAAGGATAAAAAGCACCACAGATATTTAAAAATTAAATAAATCCTGACTTGTTTACAGAGATCTAAGGGCACGGTGGGGATTAAGCAATGCCTTTTGTCTGAAAACATGGGCATTTGTGAAGTAAAACAGTTTTAAATCGCATCTCTAAGACAGATTCTCTTCAACAAAGACAAAAGTTGCCTAAGAAGAATGAGCGTCTGGACAGCTTGGACTCTGGCTGAGAAGTGAGGACTATATGCTCAGCCCTTTGTCACCTCTGTGTGACTTTGGGTGGGTGCTTCAGCACAAATGAATTGTATCTTGCCTGTGAAAGCTGTCCAGGGAGAGTCAGTCCTATACCTATTGCGCGCTAGGGGTGCCACATCTGGTGCAGCGGCCAACCTGGTATCAGAGGACAAGGTTGCTTCTTTTCCAACCTGCTTCACTATGCTGAGCTTAAGATAAACTGTAGTAACAGTAGGTCACATGACTAAAGGGAAAATACCAAAACATTCTGCGTCCAATAATTGGAAAATGCCAGAAAGACTGTCCTTATAAAATCTACCTGTTCTGGAATGAGCCCCAGGATCACTCCATCTCCAAGACAAGATGGAAGGTTAGCTAGCTCAAGCAACTATGTGGGTGTCTTCCCTTCTCACAGTTCACTGGGGAGCCTTCTGGGCTGATGATGAAATCTGCCGAGCGCGGAGGGGAAGCAGACCAGGCTGTGGTGTGAGCTGCCTCCCTTGGCCTCAGCTTGGAGTATGGGAATCTGGCTGCATTTCATCTCATCCAAATCTCTGCTGAGGATGCTCCCAACCAAGCCCGTATCCCAGGCTCATGGTGCGGGGAGTGGGCAGGTGATAAGATGGATGAGGTAGGTGTACCTCACGCTGATGCCCGCCGTACATTCCCCCTTCCTTGGAGCCTTACATCTCTGAAGTTAGATGTGCCAGGGAGGTTTGGAAGGAGCGGTGGGCATGGCAAGAGGCTGTAACTCTGGAAAATATGTCCCCATCGCCTGTGTTCTGCCATGGTCCTCTTCCCTGAGTGCTGGCTAGTTACTGAGTCAACCTGACACAAGCTACAGCCATCTAGGAAGAAGGAATCCACTGGACTGACCTGTGGGCAGTCTGTAAGGCATTATTTTCTTGACCGATGGTTGATGGGGGAGAACCCAGCTCACTGTGGGCAGTGGCACCCATGGGCGGGTGGATCTGGGTGCTATAAGAAAGCAGGCTGAGCAAGCTACGAGAGCAAGCCAGTAAAGCAGCATGGCCTCTGCATCAGCTTCTGCTTCCAGGCTTTTTGACTTGAGTTCCTGCCCTGACTTCCCTTCATGATGGACTGTGAGCTGTAAGATGCAATGAACCCTCTCTCCACAGGTAGCTTTGTGTTTCTCTGGCCATGGTGTTCTACCATAGCAACAGAAACTAAACAAGGTGACTGCCCCGTGGATATCTGAGAGGAGGAGTCTAGCGCTGAGCTGAATATGCCAGAGGAGGAAATTAAAAACATGTCCTTAAATTTTCAGTTTTATGTATTATTTTTTTAACTCTCTGGTCATTTCATACATGCATACAAGGCATGGAGATGACTTTAACTTTAAATGAACATGATAGGCCCTAGACATCATTTGGAATTTTCAACCGAAGTGTATCTCATAGATTCTCTGCCCCCCTTATCGCCCCAACTCTCTGTGCCCCCACGGGCCAATGTGCTCCCCTGGGTTCCTTTCCCTTCTCTTGTCACACACATCCTGGTCCCACACCTCTTCTTTAGCTTCTGTTTACCGCCTCCGGTGACCGTCTCTGGTCTTTATCCTCTACCCACATTTACACCCATTTATAGTCAGACAGATGATCTGGATACAGGTGTATGGACAGACATGGCAGTCTAGAATCGGAATAGGAGAGATAACGTGTGGGTTTTGTATTGGAAAATACTAACATGTGAAAACTATAAAGAGGTGGCAAAGCAGATTAGAGCACAGTAGAAGCAGAGTAAACATTGTCACAGCCAGCCTGAACCACTATTTCTCTCTCTCTCTCTCTCTCTCTCTCTCTCTCTCTCTCTCTCTCTCAGAAGTGTATCTTGCTAAACAAGAAATCACATGCCATTCACTTATATAAAATCCTAGAGAAACAAGTCAAGTTAATAAGACCAGGGGATACCCGGAATAAGAGGAGAGACCGTAAGGAATGGCGCTTTAGATTTTTTTTTTTGACTTGTGCATCCTGGCATCTCACTGTGGCTTTAATTTGAGAATCATCTTGTGGGCTCACCCGTCCGTTGTGTAAATGCTCTGTGTGTTGCTGCACAGAGTCATTTAGTTGTGCCCTTTGCCTTTGTACTGTTGAGGCGTAAACACTGCAGTGAACCTACATAACATAAGCAAACATGAAATCTGACAATATAGAAAATATTGAAAGATTTCAAAAGACAACTGCACAGAATCACCCCCACCTTCCAGGCTTTCTGTCATGTGATCAACACGGCAGCTCCTTCTGGCAGTATCGTCATATAAGCCAATGCTCCCATGAACATACATGCACCACCCATGCCCCCCAAACATACACCCCCACATCCCCCAAACACACACCACATACACATATTTGCAACACATACACATGCACACACCCACAGCCACACACATATAACACACATGAACCCACCACACACATACCACACATACATGTACCACACAATATACACACACGTACCACACACACACATGCACACACAGACACACACATACACACACACACACATACACACACACACACACACACACACACACACACACACTGCTCATCCCAAGACTTTCCACATTCATGAATCAAATGTGTTCTGTTATGGAAAATTGCATTTTAAATGCTTCTCGACCTAATTTGCTGCTATTTTGAGCATGTGTGTACAGATTAGATGAGTCTACAGTTTATGGAGTGTGCACATCTGTGTGCCAGGGTGGTCTCCTCAGATTAAATTGTAATTTATGGGGTACGAACACACCTTCCAGGAGGTCTTTTTGTCAGTCTGTGTTGACTCTGCCTCGGTAACTGCACGGCTCAGTCCCCTCCCTCACCAACGCCTTCTCCCCACAGAGCCCATTCACTGGGGGCAGGGACAGGAGAAGCACAGCTGGGCAGGAGAGCGAGTGACAGATTGGGCAGGAAGAGTGGCCCCTGTAGGAGTCTAGGTGGTTGTGGGTTTCAAGGTGTATCTAATTTTGGCTTCTGGTCCCCAGAGGGTCTTTGGTCTGCAGACACGTTGGAACGCAAGTTGAAGAGACTGCCAAGGCGCAGGCACCCTCCACCTGCAGGCTCGTCAGGTCTGGAGAGGGCACAGCACAGTCCAGCTGGGCGACTCCTTTTGTTAAATCACCCTGACTCCTGGGATCAAGCTCCAGACAGACATGTGGCTGGTCCTTAGCCTTCAGCCGCGTTGCACACTAAGTCATGTCTGGCTGGCCTCTCATCACTTCCCAGCTGGAGCGAGACATGTGTGTTTGCCATCATCCCACACCCTTCCTCTCACACCCCTCACCTCTCACCAAGTCCTTACACTGTGTTTCTTTCCACTAAAGCCAGACTTCCCTGCCTAGAGAACATAAAAAGTCGGTCAGAGGCAGCGAGGCAGCCATTGTGGGGAAAATAGAGAGCCCATTTATCTGTTTTATCCTCAGCAATAAACCAGACCTACTGGGTGCAAGACTGAGCTAGCATCTGACATGATTAACACACACGCATACACACGTGCACACTCCCACACAAACACATGCATACGTGCAGGTATGCACACACACACACACACACACACACACACACACTCCATTCTCATCACTAAACTATGTGGCAGAGAAACCCTCAGTGACCCCAGACTACTCGCAGGACGAAGGACGAGAGCATGAGGTGGACGTCTGTCGTCTGTTACAGGGAGCCGAGAAGGTTCTCCTGTCTGCCTGTCTGTGTCGGTCACCACGACATCAGGAGATTCCCTGCGAAAATATTATTAGCTTGTTAAATCTTTCTCAGGTCTTGTGAACCCCAAATTAGCATTTCATCTAAGCAGAGAGATATGGTCTCCTCTGTAATGAACGATGTCATCCATGCCCCGTGCTGCAGGAAAGTTAATTAATTACTGTCTAACATGTTAATTAGGGGAGCGTTCAGACTGTTTTCCACTCTCCGGCTCTAAGTTACTCAGAGAGCGTCAGGTTGGCATGAGAAGCTATTGGCTCACATTTCTACGTGTTGACAAAAACGTACACAATTTACCTTTAAAGGAAGATTTTGCTAAGGCAAAAATACTGTAATTTGCAATGTACTGCTTGTGACAAGTCACTGGGTGTCCTAGGCAGACAGCAGCAGGCTCACTTGTGTTCTGTGCCGCTGACAACCTGACGGAGCCCCTGGTAACCAGCCACCCTCAGAGAGACACCAAGTTCTTTCTCCAGTAGCACAAACTAAAGGTTTACCTGAGGAAAATTTTCCTGGAGGGAAGATGATAAGCAAAAGTTCCCTTGGGAGGAAACCTACGTGACCCAGGCGGGGACAGCTGTGTGGCAGGACGCGGTTCCCATGCTCTCCCTGCTCAGCACTGTAAAAGATCTGAAAACCGCCTTTGTCGATAAAGGACACCCAGCGTGTGTGTCAGTCCCAGGCTGCAGAAGGGACCTGCAGGGCCCCATGAGAGAGGCAGGTGCGTGATGAGGGCCCTTGGCAGAGAGACGGCACAGAAAAGGACAATGTAAGAATCTTCATCGGACCGCAAAAACCCCCTGGATGGTGGCCAGCTCGCCAGCAGCTTTACAAGCCGCGAGGTTTATAAAAAGCATAATATGTTCTCTGCTTCTAAAATTATAACAAAACATCAATAAAACCGTCCAGATAGAATTTGCATTCCGGCTAGAGCTCTTAAAGAAAAAAATATTAGCATATATGCACATAAAACAAAATGTTCTCGGCCTGTTTGAGTTTAGTGTTCTGTTGGCTTCTCTTTCTACCAGGGCTCCGGTCTGTAGTTGGAATAGTCGCTGCTTTCAGCTCACGTGTGCTTCTAATTATCTTGCAAATTTCAAAATCAAGAACTCAGTCTTCCCTCAGCTCTCCCCCTTCCCCATCTCTCATTCCGCCCTTCCCCTCAACTCTGTAAACTCAAAACACTTGCTGGCCTTTATTGGGTACTGAGCGGGAGTTAGGGATTCCTTGAAATCAGGTCTCACAAGGCGTTTCAGCTGTCTCCACCTGATGGAACTGATCCAGTTTGATGACGATTCCATCAGAAATGTTGTTTAAAGACTGGTACAATCCAAATCTGAAGCAGCCCCTGGAGACTCGTATTCTGAGTGTTTTATTCCCATCTGGTAGTGTGTTTGTTCTTTGTTTATTTTTGTTTGTTTTGTTCTTACTATATAGCCTATATAGCCTTGGCTGTCCTAGAACTTATTACATAGATCAGGCTGTCCTCAGACTCACTGAGATCCTCCTGCCTTTGCCTTAATTAAAGACATGCACCACTACACCCAGCTTTGGTAATGTGTGTTTTTGTTTGTTTGTTTGTTTGTTGCTATTGATCCTTGGAGGCATAGTCCTACTGGTAGAAATGCGTTCCTTGGACTTTGAAGATCTTAGGGCCAACCCTCACCACTATGAACAGACCACGTTCCCTGTAACAGTGAAGCAAACCCCTTTGAAATGGTGAGCTGGAACACACCAGTTCCTTATCTCTAACACCTAGTTTGGTCACAGTGCTGGGAAAGTTACTAATACAAGCATATGTCATACCAATTGTCACCGCAGACAATTGGGACACCCACAAAATCTACTAGATGTAGACCACGAAGGGTAAGAACGGCTCAGGCAGGAGGAACCCAGTGAGGAAGGGGCACGAGGTCTGGGAATGTGGGAAACACTAGAGACAGAGGCTGCGGGACAAATGTGCCCTGCTGACTTGTGAGAACAGGGACCAGACGCAGGACAGGAGACTCTCTCCACAGACCATCGTGGAGACATCCAATGGACACAAACGGCTGTGAACTATGCCGTCCTCTGACCCTTCATGCAGGTCTGAGCAGCCCGCTCAGCAAGCACTGCACACATGCACCCTGCCCCAACGCAGGATTGGACAGTAACAGGCTGGAAACCCTCATACTGTGGAAGAAAGAAATGGATGGTTCCCTACCACAGTGCTGTCCAGATTCTGCATGCCCTTCCAGAACCCAAGGGAAGGTCTTCACGTGTCCAAGGAGAAAGCCCACACATCTGATGGGGAAAGAAAACTGAGGGGGTGTGAAAAGAAGCAGCTTCAGGTGTAACACAGTGAGCAGGTAGGGCACGGAATGATGGAAAGCAGAGCTGGCATCATGGAAGATCAGTCTGTATGGCTGGAGGGGTCGAGGAGCTCTCCAGAAAGAAGCGAGGTAGCAAAGGGTCTGTGTTTGTGCAGAAGAAAGGGAGAGGGTCCCCAAAGCATGAGGCTGGCAAGCCAAGGCAGACACACCACTGAAGGGTGATTCAGGGAAAGAAGCATCTAGAAAGTGAAGAAAATGGCTGAGGCGTGCAGCCCTAACCCACTCTCCTGAGTGGGGACAGATCAGGCTGCCTTAGTTTCCCCATTTGTCAGATGACATGGTAGAAGGCAATGTGTATTTCTTTGATTTCCTTCATGAAGGGCACTCACAAATGTCCCATGAGTAGTTAACAAAACCAATGGGAGAAGGGACAGTTAAGACCAGGTGACAGTCTCATTGCTGACCGCTGAGAGTATGTACGCCTTCTGTAAATGTGTTTTTTATTTCCTCTTTGTAATTTTTCTCATTAAAGCATATCTCTCCAGAATAAAAATTCTAATAAATACTCTGAGGTCAAAACTAAATTTAAACCCAGCGTTATAGATTAGTTTGAAAATAAAACCTGGAGAGTACAAAATAATGAAATCCAAAAATCGTAGCCGAAGTGGTCCCCCGAGGCAAAACACTTATTCTTAAACATACTAAGTTTTAAGCATAGGAGAGATATAAACAGCTTAGCATTCAGTCCGAGAAGACACAGGAATGGCTCCAAACATTTCAATGGATGTGTTTTTATGTAAACATGGTGAGTAATTCTGGCTTCCTTGGGAACACACCAAGCGAGATGACCACGGCATCCACAGATGTGGTTTGGCTGCAAACAATCAGAATAGGACATCTGGGGACAGGTTGCTTCCTGGCCACAGAATAGGGTGGAAGGATCAAGAATAATCTACACCACTCCCCTGGTGACATCCAGGTTACAGCGCAGTGGTCAGGTCTGTATGGTAGGAACTATCTAAACCGTCACGGTGGCCACTTTTCCCCAACTGGGGTGAGGAACTAGGAAGATCTGCCATGCCCGGGATATGAAGAGCGTTTCTTAGCTCTCATGAGCTCAGCAAGAGAATAGGAGGGCACCCACATCCCTGGAGTGAAGATTGTACCTGGGACCCACTATACACCTCCCATACAGATGCTGCAGGCCAGGACCAGCTCTCAAGACCTGAGGTAATTTTCCATCCTCACTGTGAGCAAACACTGGGCCCAGTGTTGCTGACCAATAAGGCTGCCGTTTCCCCTAGTGTAGAGTGTAGAATGTCCGTCTCTTCTCTGCCTGGGATACAAAGCTGAATGACTTCACGTGAAGACCTCTACCGTTTGCTTTGAGTAGAAGACAGTAAACAGGCCCTGCCCTTCCCCAAGCCTGCTGAGTTGTTACAGGCAAGTGGGGACATGGCTTCTGCGTGATTCTATCTTGCTTTCAAGTTTTTATAAACCTTATCAGAGCCTGGCATTCACTCAGGTCCTGCCGAACATCAGCCTGGAACTCCAAACACTGGACCCCAGAGAAGAGACTCAGAAATAACTTCCCCCATTAAACATTCAAATTCCTTCCCCATCAGATGTGTGGGCTTTCCCCTTGGACACGTGAAGACCTTCCCTTGGGTTCTGGAAGGGAACCCAGAATCTGGACAGCATTGTGGTAGGGAACCATCCGCTTCCTTCTTCCACAGCGTGGTGGTTTCCAGCCTGTTACTGTCCAATCCTGGGCTGGGGCAGGGTGCATGTGTGCAGTGCTCGCTGAGCGGGCTGCTCAGACCTGCATGAAGGGTCAAAGGGCTACATAGTTCCCAGCTGTTTGTGTCCATTGGATGTCTCCACGACGGTCTGTGGAGAGAGTCTCCTGTCCTGCGTCTGGTCCACTGTTATCACATTTGAGTGTTTTACAGGGAGGGCGTTACAAATTACTCTGAAGATAAAGGCTAAAGACGATAAAAGTATTAAAGTTCACAAATTGTAGCTAAAGCTGTCCCTTGAGGCAAAACTCTCATCCTTAAATGATTCAGTTATTAAGCATCAAAGAAACACATTATGTTCAGTCCAAGAACCAAAAACAGCCCCTTTCCCAAAAGCCAATGGATGTGTTTTTACATAAACATGACTAATTCAAACTTCCTTATGAACACACAGAAAGCAGGCATTCACAATGCAGGGTGTGTGGGAGGAAGGGGTGGAAAGTTCCTCACGACAAGGCGTTATGTGAGGACAAAGTGTAGATTCTGCAGACCTAAAATTCTTGCCGTTACTACACAGGGGCTCAGCTATGGAGCACATGCCTGGCATATCCAATATGAAAGGGGAAAAGGGAAAAAGGATGGGAGGGGAAAAGGAGAGTAAAGAAGTGAGTGGGGGAAGGGTACAACATCCTATCATTGGTAAGTGCTGGTGTCTTCAGACCCCACCCCTTTCTGGGGGGATGAAGGCAGTTGATGGGGAAGTTAGATTCATCGGTGATGATGGAGCCACTGGTGAGCTGCCTAAGTTCACCTAACTCCTCCACCTCCATTCTCATATAAGCAACCCTAATTAAATGCAGTGAGCTACAAAAGAAAAAGAATAGAACAAAGTAGAATGGCTTTCTGGGAATCCTAAGGGGTGTCAGTGTGAAGAGGGGAGCATAAGAGAGAAAATGGGCAGAATATAACAAAGTTTCATATGAAACTATGAAAGAATAAATAAACAACTTCAAGCAGAAAGACAGCTACAAGAAGAGCAAGAAACCCAACAGAAAGGCTCCCATCACGGCCTGTGGAATTGCCCTACAGCTAACCAGCCCCAACCCCATCATGAAGGTTGAGTGTTGCAGACAAAATAATGTAGACATGACCACAGATTGCATGACTTTTCCTGGCGAGACACGAAGAACCTCTCCGTCCCAGATAAGGCACCAATAACAAGCTAGAGACATGACTCCATCCAAGCACATCTTAGTAAAATAATAAACCTGTGGGGTTTCCTACAGGAGCTTGGATGGCTCAAAATACTTACATTACCAAAGATGTGAGCTTGCCAGCTGCCTTCCTGGAGTTCCCACCCTCAGACATCCATCCACCTCTTAAGTACCAGCATCTCCAGGACACATGCAGCTGGAGGAGTGGGTGGCCAGGAGATCGGGTGAAGATCTGGTGACCCCCACACACTGTTTTGCAGACCCCACTGTGGCTTGCTTGTCCCTTCGCTGCAGCCGTGGAGCCGAGGTGCTCTGAAGCCATCACAACGGTGTCAGGTTGAACTAGGACGGGACCACTTCCCTCCAGTGCTGCATCCACTGCCCCACATGTCTTCCGGTGTGACTTTCCTTTCCATTCCCTACCAAGAGGCATGGTTTGCTCCCCCTCCCTCTAATCTGGGAGTTGGTAGGTCTTCATCCATAGAATGTGGAGGAAATATGGCTGCAGACCTCCCAAAGCCACTATAGAAGGTGCCACATCCTCTTCCTCACTCACTGAACCTCAACCCTCAGAGCCCCGAGGCAGCCATATGTAGAGAAAGCTCAGCTTGGAAGACATGTAGGCACTCTTTCTGAAGACGCTAGCCCAGCCATAAGGCATGGAAGCAAACAGGCCTTCAGGGGCTTCCAGCCATTGGTCACTTGGGAGTCCTTCCAGTAGAGGTCACAGGCATTAAGAGACAAGCCCTGTCTGAACCTGTAAAATTCAACTGCGGTCGATGCCATTGGTTTTGCTGTAACAAGACCAGTTACACTTTGTTTTCTGTCCCCTTAGAATTCATATGCAGAACCTCTAACTCCCACTACCTCAGAATATGACTTGATTAGGCAATGGGATCCCTGGAGATATAGCTAGTCAAGATGATGTCCTCCAGAAGTAGGGTGGACCTCTGATCTGTTATCACTAATAACCTTATCAAAAGCAGGGTGGGGGATGCCGTAAGGGAAGCTGGAAGTCAGGGCAGGAACCTGGAGGCAGGAGCTGATGCAGAGGCCATGGAGGGGAGCTGCTTACTGGCTTGCTCCCTCTGATTTGCTCAGCCTGCTTCATGATAGAACCACCAGCCCAGGAGATGACTCCACCCACAGTGAGCTGGGCTTTCTTCTGCCGACCATCAACCAAGAAAACACCCCCAAAGAGCTGCCCACAGGCCAGTGTTTTCTCGACTGAAATTCCCTCATCCCAAACAACTCTAACAAACCACCCCAGCTCAGTAATCACAGGCACCAGTTACTTTCCATGTCTATGATGATATATACTTGGCAGAAATAACACAAAGGAGGGAGGATTTCCTTTGTTTATAGTTCCAGGGGATTTTGTTTGCTTGGCCCCACGTGCTTCGACCAACATCATGGTAGCTGGAGCACATGGTGGAGAAGAGTGTCCCAACAGCTTGGCCGTCAGGCAGAGGCAGGGGGAACCACTGGCAGTCACTTGGCTTTCTCCCCTTTCTGGTTTGTACTTTGTGGCCCTCTGCCATTCAGTCCATGTGGATCTTGGTTCCTCAGTTAATCTTCTATGGAAGTACCTTGACATACACAGCCAGAAGGATGTATCCCCAAATTTTTCCTTGATGCTAAATCTGACCAAGTCAGCTCTGAAGATGAATTCGTCATAGAACGAAATGAGCTTCGTGATGGGTTCATCCAGCAAACGTTTATTTAACATGTATGAAGTCCAGAAGGCAGCAGACAAGGCCCGGAGGGGCCAGGGAACGAGTGTTTCTGTGCCTGCCCCAGCTGCTCATCTTCAAGGAGAAGCAGGCGACTGTTTAGAACTAGCCCTTCATGCTGTCACGGTGGGAGATGGCCTTGGAGCCCTGTGGCTTTCAGGTGTGTTCAGAAGCCTTGCAGATCAAGGTGGCTCCCTGGAAAGCTTGAGGAGAGGCTTCCTGCTGCTCTGAGCCAGGTCCGGTGCTTCCCACCTTATCTTTGCTCACCAGATACAGTTTTTAAAATCTTAGGCGCTGTATGTTCAGCTTCCCCTGGGCCATTTTGTCTGGGTTCTGAGAATAGTCTGCCCTGCACAGCATCTTCAAGACCGGCCTGTCTCCTTGGCAGAGCAGAACCCAGCCACCCCAGCTGGAGGATGGCCAGACCTTGGCAAGCTACTTCCTGCCAGAAGATCACACCCAACACTGTTTGTTTTCAGATGAACTCTTAAATGCAGGCTCTCGTCCTAACTCTGAAAGAACCTAATTTTCTTGGGACTACTTCCAGGGTGAGATCTTTTGGGATCATTCTTGCATTTGACTAACAAATGGCAAAAGCTCTCAGGCAGACATATGGCCATGGTTAAAAAAAAAAAAAGTCAAGGCCCCACCATGCGTGGCAGTTCAAAGCTCAGGCCCTGCGACTCTGTTTCTTTGGGTATGACTCTGCCTAAATCAAATATTAATACTTCAGGCTTTTATGTCCAATTATTCACTGATGCTTGAAAACAGCAGTGGTCTATGCCACACAGGGATGGTTAGAGAATTAATACTGGGAAGACACGTGGATGGATCCTGGCACACGGTGAGTCGCGTATCAGCACTCATTAGGTAACAGCTAGAGTTGCTGAGCAAAACGGGAGATGTCATATTAAGTCCATGAAGGCTCTCTCTGCCTGGGGTCAGTGTAAGTCCTGAAAGGCCAGTGCCATTTAAAAGGGTCATTGCCACCTACCTGAAGTCAAGTTGCTTTAATAGTAATGATAGGTACCACTTTAGATAGGTCTGTGGATGATAAAATACTCTGAAGTAATGTCCAGGCTGGAGCACAGTATCTCCAGATGAAACAGGGATGTGTGGATTAGAAGACATCTTTCCCTTCCTCTCCTTTAATTCAGCACAGGAATGTTGAAACTGCACTGGGTACCAACCTCCTTTCTGCCCATCACAGGGAAAGCCAGGACCACGGCCCAGCTAGTGACGGAGCAACCACCCTTTGTCCTGCTGTGTCTGCCCATGTTTGCAGACCTGTGCTCGGTGCTCTTAACTGAAGGAAGGAAGAGGACCAGAGGTAGATGCCTGCCAGCCCAGAGCTGAATAGGAAGCTGGCTGCTGAGATGATCCGGGTGGGCGTGGGCTCTTCACTCTCATCGTGGATTCCTCTGCTGAGCGTGAGTGGGATTCACCCACAGCAGCTACTCTATGGGATTTTGAAGATTTAAAGAAGCCAGGGAGAGGCAGGGAAGCAAGATAGGGAGGCATCAGCTGGTTCCTGTTGCTTTCTACCGCTTCCCAGGGACTTTATCCAAGGGGGAATTTGTGTTGGGGTGACTCACACTGGGGGTGCGGTGGCGCCATTCCCTGAAACCGTCTGCCTTACACAACAGGCCTGTGGCTCCCTCTCCCAATTGTAAACACTCATTGAGCACTTTGGGTATACTTGGCACAGATGTAAGGGATGGAGTCATTGACTCTCCTCTCAGCCAGCGGCCTGGGGGATAATTACTGGTAACGACGTTCTCGACAGAGTTCCGAAAATCTGAATGATCTCCACTGCTGTTGTGCAGTTTTTGTTGGGCACATTGGGCTTTCCCAATGCCACAGAGCAAAGCGTTTTGGGGAGCAGTTCTCAAGGAGGCCATTCCACGGGGAAACATAAGAACTGGGGCAGATGTACCTTTTGTTTACATTCTTCTTAACTGACCCAGGGTGGCTCTGTGTGTGCTGTGGGAAATGTGACGGTCTGAGGTGTAGGCACGCTGAGGAATGTTGCGCCTAGCTGGCTAACACCCACCACCTCGTGTTGTGAGTCACTGCTCTCCGAGCCAGGCAGTTGCCATCTTGGGGAGTTCAGCTACGCTCTCTTGCAGATTATCCCAGCTGGGCTTGTCGGTCATTTATGGTCTCACCCCCACAGAGAGATGGGGAGGGTCACCAGACCTCACCTGAGAGTCTAGCCACTCTCTACCACCTGTGGTGTGCACTTCTGCCTTCGTGGTTTGTGGCCTTGGGGAGGAGCTAGAGAGGAAAGGAGGCGCTCCAACTATTTGACTGTGGGGAAACCCTCATCCCTGCTGGGTAAAGGCTTTCCAAGTGTGGCCTGTTGAAGGAAAGAGTGTCTACAGCCTTGTAAGTAACCCCTCACCTATGCTCAATAACCTCTCTGGTTCCCCAGAATGAACCTTGGCACAACCCTGCTTCTGTTAGTTTCTGGAACCCTAGAAGGAGGGACAGAAGTGTCCCCCGAGAAGGAATTGCGGCAGCACCTCACAAAGCTGTCTTCGTGAGAACTTTTATCCTTTCTCTTTACACTTGTCACTTGTCCAGTCTGTCGCCGTTTACCATGGCCACCAGGCTGTACACTAAAGCATTTGAGCAAAGCGTCTTACCTGCAGTTGTCTGTATCCTGACTGGCGTCTCCCCAGACTCCCTCCTACATCCACCCCTTCTATTGTATGTTCATTTCTATGACATATTTTAAATTGTGAACACTCGTGTGTGTGTGTGTGTGTGTGTGTGTATGTGTGTGTACTAAGACTTCTTACCAGATAAGAAACCCTTTATGGGAACAAAGACCTCTTACTTAAGAAATTCTGGAAAAGGCATTATTTATGCACCATCCCTGCTAATGAAGGCAATTAGATAACAAAAGGTTAAAGAGGGAGAAGCTGTTAAATCAACTTTTTGGATTAATGGCCTGCAGGAGGACTCGTCCCCAGGGCCACATCAAAGCAGGAGGAGAACTGAAGAGATGAAAGATATATTTGCATATGATTTGTATGTGATTTGTATGCAATTAGCATATATGTGGCGTGGCTCTGAAGTCCTGGGCAATTTCAACTTAAAAATGTCCTTCAAAGTTCCCAGGTTGGCATTTCTAAGCAGGGCCCTGCAGGTTGGGTGCCTGGTCCCCAAGTGAACATCACAGTGAGCAGCCAGGGATGCCAAGCCAACAAGCAAGGGCAGGGCAACAGCAAGCATCGCCGGACACATTTGTTGGTCCACTAAGAGCCTGGAGGAGTGGGGAGAGAGGTCAGATCCCTGGAGCTTACGTAGAGCTAAATGCAGTGGGGGCACATCTGTAATCCCAGCTCTACTTCTGTGAGATGGGAGATGAAGACCAGAAAATTCCCAAAAGCCCCTGGGGCAGCTAGCTTGGTGCATGCAACAGTGAAACACCAGAGACCCCACTTGAAGTAAATCTAAAGGTGAGACCCTCCGCAAATGAGACTCAGACATCCCTGCACTCACACGCCACGCATGGATACACACACACACACACACACACACAGAGAGAGAGAGAGAGAGAGAGAGAGAGAGAGAGAGAGACTTAGAACTTAGAACTTAGACACTCTCGGATGAGTCGGGGAGCAGGATTGTCCTTCTAAACGTACCCCCATCAATGTGTACAGCCTGGATATTGAGACACTAGGATCCACAGGGAGAGTTTAAGACTTGAAATCAGGAGTTCCAAATTTAGGGACCTCAGGGTCACTGCCAACAGTGTCATGGGACACCGTGTTGCTGTCCTCACTCAGACACCACAGACCCCCTGGTCACCTGGGTTGGAGGGAGACCTACGGACACTGTCCTCACCTTAGTACCAACCCTTTACCCAAACATAAACCAACTCCAGGCAGGATCAGACGTCACTCCTCTGGACCTCAGCGTACATTTCCTTGGACATCTTTCGCTCACTGATATCCACATTCATGGATGAACTAAGAACTCAAACACTAATTAAGACTTTCTTGGAGAGGGGCTGGAGAGATGGTTTCACCATTAAGCACTTGGTACTCTTACAGAGAACTGGACTTCAGTTCTCAGCACCCATTTTAGAAGGCCGATCCACCTGTGCCTCCAGCTCCAGGGGACCCTACACACTCTTGTCTCTAGGTACCTGTACACACACATACATGTGTTCATATCCACACAGAAACACACGCGTACAACACACACATACAAAAATATTTTGTGTAAGGTTTTCCTGCTAAGAGGGGCTGCTGTCTTTCCAACCGGAGGGAGGGCTCATATCTGCTAATGAGGCCACAATCATAATCCATGCACTCTCTTAGAGGAGCGATGCTCTCAAACGGTGTTCTCAACCTTCCTAATGCTGCAAGCCTTGAACACAACTCCCTCCTCATGTCGTGGGGACCCCAAGCATGACATTATTTCATTGCCACTTTATAACTTTGCCACTGTTATGAATCAAATGCAGATATTCGATATGCAGGCTATTTGATATGGAACCCCTGTGAAAGTGTTGTTACACCCCCAAAGGGGTCTCGACGCACAGGTTGAGAACTGCTAGTCTTAAAGGAAGACTGCGGGGTTCTCCTTCCTTAACAATGGAACCACTGCAAAGTAGTCTAGGACAGAGAGGCATAATAATCTCAATAATGTGACCAACTTTGTTATTATTAAAATTGCTTATTTCCCATCCCTTTGTCTACTTGGCCTTCCGTTCCCTTGTTTGGAGGGGCCACAGACACAAGGCGTTCAGCCACTTAGCATACACCACAAGGTGGAGGCAGCCTGGGGACCAAATCAAACACAACTGTTTATTTCCTTTGCTAGAACCGGGCTGTTTTATTTGATCATTTCTAATTTGATTAGATTACGAGAACACTTGATGTCCTCTGTAGAGTTCATGATCTTTGTTGGTTTTCTCTAATTTTCATTTCTTAGAGCAATTTTCAGGGAAATCGCTTTATGCAAAACCCTGCACAAATAACTTAAAATCACATTGTGCAATATCTGCCGTCGATTTCATAACCTATGATCTAGCCCTACTCAGAATAATTAGTGATCTTTGGGACCTTTAATGTTTCTGTTCAGGGGGAATTCCAATCCTTTTGGTGCCCGTCCATGAAAGGTAAATTTTACAGCTAGCACAAGGGAAGACGGTGTCTCTGCCTCAAGGAGCGGTGCTTGAGGAGTGGAGCCGGACAGAACCTGCTGCCAGGAGCCTCCTCCTTAGTGCCTGGCTTCTTGGAGCCTGTCTATGCCTGGGACATCCAAGGACCTGGCTCAGCTGTGCCCAGCGGCTCCACTAGGCCTGCCAGAAAGGAAGCCTCCCACTTCTGTGACCAGTAGGAGCTAAGCAAGCCTCATCTCGACTGGCAGGCACCTCACACATAATCCCCCAGCCTCAGCTCCTTGGCAGTCACACCCGTTGCTGACTCCAGAATGTCCAGCTGGCTGGGCTTAGCCAGCCGCTCCTACCATTCTTGGTGTCTGTACTTTCTGCAGGGCACCCACAATGCTCCTCAGAGGGATGTCCCTGCTTCCCACATTTTGCTAGTGGTGGGGGTGCCATTGATTTTACTTTTATATGATTACAAATCTTTTTCAGACGTGTCTTCTGCTGCTGGTTGGTGTTCATTTTGACATTTTTATGAGCTATAACCATCAGCAGCCCCCATCTCTGAGGACCCACAGACCATTCACGCTCAGAACTCGTCTGAGCACAATACTACAACCCTCTGAGAATATCCTGGTGTAACGTTTGCTGTGATGGCTACAGTCACATAAAGGATTCTAAATTAACCCGATCATCCAGGACACCGGGTTTGTGATAACAGAGGTAAGATCTTCACAGATCTGTTCTCCTGGTGTGGAGCCCTTACATCAAAACCTAGTAATGTGTTTAGGACTCAATCTTCAGGGACCAACCATCGCACATATGAAAATGGAGCCATCTTGTCTCCTCCCTGCGTTGCATGCCCTAGAGGCCAGGGAAAGTTCTGCACAGGATTCTCCCTAAATCACGATGCCTCCTGTGTCATGAAGCACCTCGATGCAGCACAGGTGGGGTCTTGATCGGGTAGTTATTCTGTTGCTAAGCTAGGATGTTCACGCTGCTCCCTAAAGATCTCTCATGGATCTTAGACTATTATGTGACTCAAGTTTGTCTCTTGTTCCCCCAGTTCATCCTCAGCTTGGACTTGTAACTCAGGCGGAAGGAAGCAAGGGTGTTATCCGTTCACCTCGAACTACACATAGACAAATCAGATTTCTAAACGCTCCGCCTTTAAAATGTGGGTCCCTCAGTTGAACTTGGAAGGTAAGTTGGTGTCTTGGAACTCATTTGCCTGCGTGTCAGTCATCTATCTGCTGTGTAAAAGAAAACGCCACCTGGGTGGAGCAGAGCACACAGCCGCCCCCTTGTTCTGCCAGCTAGTCAGTGCCAGGGATAGAAGCGTGGAATAAACGAAGACCTAACCAGTGATGGCGGAGATGGTTGCTGCTGTGGGCACAGGTCTTTAGCTCTGGAACAGAGGATGCAGGAGGCTTGACGCTTACTGAAAAGCTCACAAGGTGACTCCTGTCCCATCAGCATATTGTCTCTGAGCCTTACAGGAGCTGTGACACAGAGGTCCTTCAGCCAGGAGCTGGGGCTGGACAAGGAGCCTCCACCAAGGCATTGGTACCAGCCACACAGACTGCAGCATCCCTGCCCGGAGAGTGAGAGCAAAGGAGCTGATGCCTGCTGGTTGTCTTCCCCATGCCAATACTGGACTGGCAGGAGCAGAGTTGTTACCTACCAATGTCCAATGTCATAGTTCATGCTTGATGGGAAAGATGGCATGTGGAGCCATGCATTGCTTCCAGAAGTTCAACTGAGCCCCTCCCGGTCTTATCATTCGAGCCCCCAGATGTGTTCACACTTCAGCAGATGTTGTGAGGTCACAAGATGCAGACAAGGACACGGCCTGATGTGTTTTGCTTCTCACTTTCGGGACAACTTAAGGGAGGAGAAAATGGTAACTTGCTTATCCCATAGAAGCCAACATGGTGTGCACTTTGCCTTGTGAAACTATCCCTGCAGTGTGGGTAAGATTAAGTTTGTTCAAGCCTCCAGAGAGCTGCTAGCCCAGCACAACTCTCTTTGCGCCAGCTCTGGGGTGCACCCAAGCCTTATCTTCATTCAACTGTTTTTCACAGTGGGAAAAGCTTGTTCGATACATTTAAGGGAAAAACATCTGCCTTCCTGCCCACTCCCTGCGCAATCACCAGGAGAGCACCAGCTACAGAATCTCATTGGCTGAGCTATGAGATTTCCGGGCCGTGCCTCTCACAGCTCTCAGACCTTTAGCGACTTGCCCACCTTGCCAAAGCTGAGACCTTTTCCCCGAGTGTCTGTCTCATGCGAACAATAATTTCCATTGAGGAAAGGGTCACAATAGGAGGTGTTTATTGCCCGAGTCTGTGATGTGACATCATTACTGCGACTGAAACTGAAATCCTCTCAATGAGCTTGGAAAAACGTCCTGAGCCAGCCCCAACTTCTAGCGCCATTCCCTCTGTCCTGCTTTCACGGTGTGGACTCCCGAATAGGGCATGCGGGGCCAAAAGAGGCTTCGTGCTGAGAGTCTAAACACGGGCTGAAAACCAGGCCAGCTAGAGAGATCAGGCTGTGCCCTGCTCCAAATACTCCGTGCTGTAGGAGACGGTGGTGGCTCTTCAGGCTGCACCTTGCCCTCGGAGAATCCATTCTGAGGCAGAAGGATGACTACAGCCCCTAGGTGGACACACAGATAGCACCATCTGCCAGGCATTACCCTGAGGCCCAGACTGATAAACGGCTTACCTATTATTCCCAGGGGTAGAAAGGCAGCCACCCTCTGAGTTTATCAGGGGGGTATTGTTGGGGGGACACAAATGGATTCAGATCTTATTAGGGAAACCAGGCCTGAGAACTTATCAGGGCGACCAGATTAAGGAGAGGGTGTAACGCCCTCGCCTGGACTCCATGATGGTGGTGATGGACATGGCAGTGGCATGGCCCCATATCAACCTGTCACGTGATATCTGGTGTGCACATCAAGGGCCAAGGACTCTCCAACTCAGCTCCATCCCCACTGTTGACACAGCCCATCCTACTGACTGCCAGCTCACCTGTTTGCCCCTCCAGAGCTAACCAGCTGTTTCCAGCTTTCAACCCAGTTAGACCCTTTCACCTTGCAGCTGGCCTCTCCAGCGTCGCCTCCGAACCCTGACACCAGCAGGAGCATCCTCCAGTCTGGTTCACTATCTTATCAGCACAGGCCTTCCCAGCCACGTCTGAACCCTTTTGAACTCGGCTGCAGCTGCTTTAGCTTGCATTCTGTGAGCCACATGCATTGCGTGTAGATAGACACGCTCTGCCCTGTGTGCTATGTGATATGGGAGCTGACATCTCTGGTTAAGACTGAAATCATAGCAATTACAAAATTACAAATTACAAAAGAACCTCATTCGCCTCGCCCAGATAGTCAGGGTAAGTGGGGTCATAGGTCAAGCTGCCACCATTCAAACTGTTAAATACATGAACATGTGGTTCAGTAAGTTCTGATCTTAGCAGAGACAGACATGTTGGCCTACGTCTCTGTCCCAATGCACTCACAAGAGCAACAGGGGCACAGCGTGGCCAGGCCCATAACAGAGACCTCCTTAGCCACCCATCCTCCCTCCCTCAGCCACAGTGAGGGTCTCCTGCAACTGTGACTCCCGCCAATACCCAGAGCCAAGAAAGCAAGGCTCCTCAGGGGCCAGGTGGGACAGAGTGGGTCTTCCATGTTTGCCATGGTCTTTTGACTTTGAAAAGAGGGGTACTGTTTGTTTCTTACTAGGAGAGCAGCTCCGTTTGACTGATTTTCTGTGTTCCACTTTTAATAGCAGGATGGATAGATAAATGGATGTATGGACAGGTAAATGATTGATGTAAGTGATACGAATAGATAATTGATAGACAGATGATTGATAGAAGACAGAGAGAGGAAGAGAGAGAAAGAGAGAGCGGTCACTGTTCTACTCTGATAATAGCTTCAGATCAACCCAAAGCTGAGATCTCATATTCTGCTCAGGAAACTGGTTGGTTGCTTTCTTCGAAACAATGGTTCTACAGGGGCAGAGGCGTATAACTGTCACACCAGCACTTGGGATCCCGTGAGTCTGAGGCCAACCTGCTCCATCCAGCAAGCCCCGTTCCCAAAGAGATGAACAAGTAGCAGCAACACACAACAGCGGGCTCTGCCGGCAGGCACAGGCGCTTCAGAGAGCACTCCCGTCCAGGATGGCAGGGCACAGGATCGGCCCAGGGTAGCAGGGAACACTCCCGTCCAGGGTGGCAGGGCACAGGATAGGCCCAGGGTAGCAGGCAGGACACAGGATCGGTCCAGGACACAGGATCAGCCCAGGGTGCCAGGACACAGTATCGGCCCAGGGTAGCAGGCAGGACACAGGATCGGCCCAGGGCACAGGATAGGCCCAGGGTGGCAGGACACAGGATCGGCCCAGGGCTCAGGAAAGGTCCAGGGTGCCAGGACACAGGATCGGCTCAGGGTGGCAGGCAGGGCACAGGATCGGCCCAGGGTGGCAGGCAGGGCACAGGATCGGCCCAGGGCACAGGATTGGTCCAGGACTCAGAAAAGCTCCAGGGTGGCAGGACACAGGATCGGCCCAGGGTGGCAGGGAACACTCCCGTCCAGGGTGTCAGGGCACAGGATCGGTCAGTGTCTCATCCATCTTCACATTTTTCACACAGCGCTCCTTCTGAAGCGCCGTCCTCCGTGTGAGGCTCTGCTCATCCATCGTCGTGTGTGCTGTGTGTGATGCGCTCTCTCCCGATTTCTGAGCTCTCACGCCTTTCTCGAGGTGTAAGTCTTTCTCGGGTACCAGAAGGGGCAAGAATTCAGGACGTGCCGTTATGTGGGTGTCTTTATGTCTTAGGGGGAAGCACCGCCTTGGATACTGGTGTTTGGGCCCATGCCAGCAGTACTGTGTACACTCAAGGTTCGTTTTTTGTCTTAAAACAGACTACGAAGGTAAAGAGCCACCCTTAGGCCCGAGGACTGTATGTTTATCGTGAGTCATCTGTGGACCCAGGAGAAATAGTCTAACTTCCTGAAGTTCACCTACAAAACAGCAAAGCAAAGTTTTCAGAATCAAGCACAATTTCTGCTGATGCTGATTCAAGTTACTGGCCACCGCTCGACCCTCTCTGTTGCTTGTATATGTAAGTCACTGCTGGGCTGGAGCAGGATCTCGAGGTGATGTCATGGATGCAGCCTGGTTATCCAGCTAGAAGGGAATGACACAGAGCTGAGAGTCCCCCCACTCCCCCGGAAGCCTCAGTCCCATGAGTTCTCCAGCGGAATAACCTCTTCCTCCCAAAAGAGGTTAAATTCTAAGACAGCGTATACTCTCAGTTGCTGAGACCACGAATCAACATACAGCAGCTTCCTAGCATTTGAGTAACACAGAGGCCTTTAAGAACAGTCACCCATGAATATTTGCATGAGAAACTTCCCCCAATTTTATTTCCAAATTTTCTTAAGTGAAAACTGAAAGAAATCGGATGAATTTTCTAGAAGAGATGGGATGCAGCAGTGCCCAGCTCTGGCAGACCAGAGATTTCTCTTTCTTTTTTAATTGATTTCATTGAGCTACACAATTTTCTCTGTCCTCCTCCCCTCCTCTCCCCTCCCCGTCTACCCTCTCCCATGGTTCCCATGCACCCAATTTACTCAAGAGATCTTGTCTTTTTCTACTTTCCATGTAGATTAGATCCATGTATATCTCTCTTAGGGTCCCCATTGTTGTCTAGGTTCTCTGGGATTGTGATTTGTGGGCTGGTTTTCTTTATGTTTAAAAAACGCCTATGAGTGAGTATATATGATAATTGTCTTTATTATCTGGGTTACCTCACTCAATATGATGTTTTCTAATTCCATCCATCAATTTGCCCAATTTGCCTGCAAATTTCAAGATGTTGTTATTTTTTTTCTGCTGTGTAATACTCCATTGTGAAAATGTGCCACATTTTCTTTATCCATTCTTCAGTTGAGGGGCATTTAGGTTGTTTCCATGTTCTGACTATGACAAACAATGCTGCTATGAACATAGTTGAGCACATGTCCTTGTGGTATAATTAAGCATCCTTTGGATATATACCCAAAAGTGGTATTGCTGGGTCTTGGGGAAGGTTGTTTCCTAATTTTCTGAGAAATTGCCACACTGACATCCAAAGGGATGTACCATCTTGCACTCCCACCAGCAATGCAGAAGTGTTCCCTTTACCCCACAACCTCTCCAGCATAAGTTGTCATCGGTGTTTTTGATCTTGGCCATTCTTACAGGTGTAAGATGGAATCTCAGAGTTGTTTTGATTTGCATTTCTCTGATGACTAAGGATGCTGAGCATTTCCTTAAGTGTCTTTCAACCATTTTAGATTCCTCTGTTGAGAGTTCCCTGTTTAGGTCTGTACTCCATTTTTTTTATTGGATTATTTGTCCTTTTGATGACCAATTTTTTGAGTTCTTTGTATATTTTGGAGATCAGTCCTCTGTCTGATATGGGGTTGGTGAAGATCCTTTCCCATTCTGTAGGCTGTCGTTTTGTCTTGTTGACTGTATCCTTTGCTTTATAGAAGATTCTCAGTTTCAGGAGGTCCCATTTATTAATTGTTTCTCTCAGTGTCTGTGCTACTGGGGTTATATTTAGGAAGTGGTCCACTGTGCCAATGTGTTCAAGTGTACTTCCCACTTTTTCTTCTATGAGGTTCGGTGTGATTGGTTTTATGTTGAGGTTTTGATCCATTTGGACTTGAGTTTTGTGCATGGTGATAGATGTGGGTCTATTTTCATTCTTCTATATGTTGATATCCAGTTATGCCAGCACCATTTGTTAAATGTGCTTTCTTTTTTCCATTTGATATTTCTGCTTTTTTTTTTTGTCAAAAATCAGGTGTTTAAAGGTTTGTGGATTAATATCCGGGTCTTTGATTTAGTTCCATTGGTCCTCCTGTTTGTTTTTATGCCAATACCAGATTGTTTTCAGTACTCTAGCTCTGTAGTAGAGTTTGAAGTCAGGGATTGTGATGCCTCAAGAAGTTATTTTATTGTACAGGATTGTTTTGGCTATTCTGTTTTTTGTTTGTTTGTTTGTTTTGGGGTTTTTTGTTTTGTTTTGTTTGGGTTTTTTGTTTTTGTTTTTGTTTTTTTGCTTTTCCATATGAAGTTAAGTACTGTTCTTTGGAGGTCTATGAAGAATTTTGCTGGGATTTTGCTGGGCAATGCATTGAATCTGTAGATTGCTTTTGGTAAGATTGTCATTTTTTACTATGTTAATTCTACCTACCCAAGAGCATGGGAGATCTTTCCGCTTTCTCAGACCAGAGATTTCTTTTCTTTTCTTCTCTTTCTTTCTTTCTTTCTTTCTTTCTTTCTTTCTTTCTTTCTTTCTTTCTTGTTTTGGTTTGTGATGTTGTTTTTGTTTTTTCGAGACAAGGATTTTCTGCATGTCTCTGGCCATCCTGGAACTCATTCTGTAAGCTGGCCTTAAGTTCACAGAGATCCACCTGCCTCTGCCTCCTGGGTGCTGGGATTAAAAGCATGTGCCACCGCCACCTAGCTCAGAGATTTATCAGAGATTTATTTTCTAAGAGCCAGAAGTCAAATGAGGATCTTGGTCCCAAGGCTGGGTCATGAACTGTGGCCTCTCCTCTTCTTTGCTTTACAAGAGCTCCTTTTGGCAGTGTCAAGGACAGTTCTAGCCATTCCTCTACCCAAGCTGGTTCAGCTGTGCCGCGTTGGTTACCTATGGCTATTCGGTAACGACCACGGCAACTCTTATAAAGAAAACATTTGATTGGCTCTGGCTTACAGTTCAGAAGTTTAGCCCTTCATTGTCATGGCAGGAAGCATGGCAGCGTGCAAGCAGACATATTGCAGGAAAAGTAGCTGAGAGTTGTACATCTGGATCAGCAGGCAGCAGAAAGAGATTGAGACACACTTCCTCCAACAAAGCCACACCTCCTACTTCAACAAGGCACTCCCTATGAGCCTGTGGGAGTCAAGCATTCAAACACTCACATCTGTGGGGGCCATTCCTATGGAAATCACGACAGACTGGCTCCACCAAGGGAAAGCAGACTCTTGAGTATGGTGCTGCCAAGGCAAGGTACTGAGTCTGGAAGGACCAGGAGCAGTGCTTTCTGGGAATTACCACGTTAGTTCACCATTCTAGCTGGGAGGGACTGTGGGGGCGTATTTCACAGCATCCCAGGTAGATTCTGCTCCCAGGTCAGGTGGCCAAGCCACAGGGGAAGGAAAGCAATGGCAATGGGGCAGATACAAGGTAGATCAAAGACCCGTGGGCACCAGAGCCTGGGCTCGCACAGGATGGAGAATGTTAGCGATTTCAGTAGAAAGAGCTGAAAATATGGTGCTCTGGCAAGTTTGTTTTTATAGGAGTGTGGATTGGCAATTCTGAAACCAACTTATATATATGCCAGGGTTGAGGGGAGCAAAAAAAAAAAAAAAAGAGCTGTTCTGTTTGGGTAATGGTAGCCAAGGTTCATGGGAGAAACGAGTTACACAAAGGGGCGGGATCTATGGATGCAGATGACTGAGTGGGAGTGAGATGCAGGTGTTGTAGACATGTTTACACAGACACGTGTGGATCTAGATATAGATATGATACAGACTTGTATGATTCTGCATCTGTAGATCTTTTTCTTGATATGCCCATCAGTCAGGCCAGAGACAATGACTGGCTCAAGGGACAGTGAGCATGCTTCCTACATATCTCCCAACGCCAATATCTGGTGAGTACCAGAACCGCTTCAGGATTGAGGTGAGGAAAGTATGAGGAGATCTAGAAGGTCTTGTGGTGCCAAAATCAGGATGGCAACATCAAAGACCACAGCACAAGGGTTCTCATTGGCCAAATCTGGATAACCAGAACAGACCCGGAGACCCAAACCAAGCGTCTCAGTGACCACATTAAATACAGATGGCTTAGAACCCCATTGAGAAGACACCGTCAGAATGAAATCAAAGCAGGAGGCAGCCAAAGGCAGGCATAATAATATAAACAGAAAGTGAAAAAATGGGAAAACAATATTCCAACCAAACATTATCCAGGAAGCCAGGATTGCTAATTCTTTATCATCATCACCATCACCATCATCATCACCATCATCATCATCATCATTTTCATTTATTTTACATTCCAACTGCAGTTCTCCTTCCTCCTCTTCTTTCATCCCCCCCCCCCCGCCACCTCCCCTCTGCCCACCTCCCCATCCATCCCTCCTCTGTTTCTGTTCAGAAAGGGGCAGGTCCACCATGGGTGTCAACAAAGCATGACATATCAAGATGAGGTAGAACTAAGCTCCTCCCTTTGTACTGAGGCTGGACAAAGCAGCCCAGTAAGAGGAATAGGTTTCCACAAGCCAAGATGGCTAATTCTAATATCAGAAACTCTCCCAAACAAGGAAGCTCAATTGATCAGTAAGAAATAACCATGGCAGATATGCATGTGGCAAATACAGATGCTGCAGGATGCGGGAGAGCATGTGTGTATGTGGCAAACACAGACGCTGCAGGATGCAGGAGAGCATTGTGTGCATGTGGCAAACACGGATGCTGCAGGATGCGGGAGAGCATTATGTGCATGTGACAAAAGCAGATGCCGCAGGATGCAGGAAAGCTTTGTGCATGTGGCAATCACAGATGCTGCCGAATGCAGGAGAGCTTTGTGCATGTGGCAAACACAGATGCTACAGAATGCAGGAGAGCATTGTGCGTATGACAAACACAGATGCTGCTGAATGCAGGAGAGCTTTGTGCATGTGGCAAACACAGATGCTGCAGGATGTAAGAGAGCATGTGTACATGTGGCAAACACAGATGCTGCCAAATGCAGGAGAGCTTTGTGCATGCGTCAAACATAGATGCTGCAGGCTGCAGGAGCATTGTGTGCATGTGGCAATCACAGATGCTGCAGGATGCAGGAGAGCATGTGGTCCACCATGATAGGGAAGATGTGGTGAGGGTCACCGTGGTGGGAACATGTGGCTGAGATGCCTCCCATCTCAGGAGGCCAAGCAGCAGGAACAGGTTATAAAACCACAGCCTTGTCCCCAGCAACCTTCTCCTTCTCTAGCCATCCTGAAACAGTTCTACTGGGTGGACACCAAGTGTTCAAACCATGAGACTGTGGGGGACATCACATATTAGAATGACAGTAGACAGACAGGTGGAGCACAGTCACTATTGAGACATCTCGCAGTGATGGATTATCTTCCTCTTTACTTCGGATACCAGCATTTGTGGATGTGTGCGGGGAGGGGGTGCTGAGCACAAGCTTTCAGATCTAGCTGGAGTACCACAGATCACGCTCTGCCCTCTGCTGTCATTGTGTAAGTAACGTCCCTCATGAGAATATTTCTTGTACTTTTTAATTAGTGATTTGGCTAAAGCCACCCCAAGCATAGAGCTGAGGAAGTGCTTGATGTACTGTGATTGCAGAGTGGTGTATGATGATCCTGTTGACCATGAAATCAGTGCTACAAAATCTATAGTGTGCACTAAATAAACTATTATTAAACATAAACAAAATATCTGGTGGGCCTGTGGCTAGAACGCTGTGGCGTTGGAGGGCTGGGTTCAGAAACCGTGTTCTGAGGTGACTTCATAGCACACTCCTGAGATAGAATCTAACAACAAAATATTGGAAAAACTAAACAGGAAACGAGGTCACGTTTACAGTGCAACTACTCACACAAGGGTGACAGAAGCGGGACTCCTTTGTTATGTCATATGATTTATAACAGTCCAGTATCTGGAGCTGCAGTGAGGGCTCAGGGGTTAGAAGCACTTCCTGCTCTTTCAGAGACCCTGAGTTTGGGTCCCAGCACTCAGCTTACAACACCTATAGCTCCAGCTCCTGGCAGGCGATTCAAAGCCTCTTCTGGCCTACGTGGACGCCCACCCTGGTGTGGCACACATTCACACAAACACTTGCACGTGAATTACAAATGAAGACAATAAACAGAAACTCAGAGCAGTTTACAAAACACAATGCAAACGTAGAAATCAATCCCTATGAAGATAAGTGAGTGGCGCCTACTGAATAGTCACGCGAGAAGAGGTCTCTTTCAAGTATGTTTAGCATGTGGTACATCTGCTCTAAGGTCAAAGGAAACAAACAACCAGGAAACAAACAACATGCTCCCCACAGCAGTGGAATTAGCACTTAGCAGAATACACTTGTTCTGGAATAAGTCCCTTCATGTCGCACAATAAATAAGAAATCACGCGAACTATGTAAGTGACCAAAACGGCTACTTTGAGTGAAAAGAGACATATTTCTCAAGGTAGAATACGTGAGTATAAACATTATTATATTAATGGGAAATAGCAAGGCAAGCCCATGGCACAGTTCCTGGAGGCATGCGTTAGCTCATTCCCTTGTCACTGAGACAAGATGCCCAGTGGAAGCCTCTGTGGTGTGGAACAATTGTCTGTATTTTGTCAATTATATTTTAAATACACGCTGATTGGCCAGTAGTCAGGCAGGAAGTATAGGAGGGACAACCAGACAGGAAGTAGAGGCAGGTCAATGAGAACATGAGAATTCTGGGAAAAAGGAAATCCATTCCTTGGCAGTTCTGTCCTGATCACAGAAGAAGCAAGATGTGATTGCTGAATAAGGTACCGAGCCATGTGGCTAACATAGACAAGAATAATGGGCTAATATAAGTTGCAAGAGTTAATGAGAAGCCTAAGCTAATGGGCCAATCAGTTTATAGCTAATATAGACCTCTGTGTGATTTCTTGGGGACCTAACGACTGCGAGAACCAGGTAGGACAGAAATCACAGTCAACACCTCTGGAAGGAGGCTTCTGACATCAGAGGGTCCCAAGTAGTGGGGAAGGCAGGGCCACTGGGGAACCTGAGCCCCTCCATTGGGTGGAACAGGAAACAGTTCAGGCTAGAACCTGGAGAAGATATCACCTCCAAGGCCCCTCCCCAGTGACGTGCTTGAGCTGGTTCCACATCCTTCCAGAAAGCACCACCCTCTAGGACCAGTACTCAAGCCTGTAGGAACACTTTACATTCACACTATCACAAGCACCCAGGAATGCTGACACTCAGGTAGTCATGAGCTCCCCAATATATTGAGCTCTGCACATATTCCTGAATGATTTGAAACCAGGATCCACACAGCACTGGCTGCCTCCAGGTATCAGCCCTCAGTCAGGTAATTCTCTACCAGCATCTAACCCCAGAGAATAGGAAAGCAAGCAATGGATGGTGAGGTATGGAGCTTGCTAAGCTAGGTTGAAGGGGGATCTCAGGGCCAGACTGGGCACAGTAAGGTATCAAGAATTAGTGAGTGTATTTACCTTTTGTTGCTCCCTGACAAAGCACCATGGCCATAAGCAACTTAAAGAAAAAAGAATTTGTTTTGGTTTACTATTTCAGGAAGAGAAGAGAGTCCATAATGGCCCAGAGGTAGCATGGTAGCCAGCAGCCAGAGCCAAAGACTGGGAGATCACATCTCCAACCACAAACACAAAACAGAGTGAACTAGAAACAAGGTTACAGACTCTCAAACCCATCTCCAGTGATGCACTTCCTCCAGCGAGGCTCCACCTTGTGAAAGTTCCAGGACCTTCCCAAATAGTGCCACCTACTGGAGGTCAGGTGCTCATTCCTAACAGTGCCACCTACTGGAGGTCAGGTGTTCACAGATGTGAGCCCATGAGGGACATTCCTCACGCAAATCAGGACAGAGATTATAGCCAACTTGAAAGGGCATCCTAGGAAGAGAGTAGAACACCCACCATCTCTAGCAGTCATGCTCTGTCCACACTGGTGCCTTCCTGGCCTATGTCTGCCACTGGGACTCTACTCTATTTCTGTCAAGGTTGTGAACTAGTTTAAACTTAAGAAAAACAAATGCAAGGCATTTAAAGACAAGGTAACTCATGAGCACCAGGAAAAGATATCCATCCAACAAACCATCCTGGGGGATGGTTTGGGCATGCTCACTGGACTCCAGGTCAGAGGATGTTAACTTCCCTTGAGGCAGGATGATGCTATTTTGCTAACTAGAAAGATGTCCCAACTTTTTAACGGTTAAATTTGGAGACACTGTCTTTGCAGATGTCAAGAACCAAGGTGTGAAGTGGGGATTTGCTGGCATCCAGGTGACTATCAACAGAGGACCGATAGAGACCAATAGTGAGATTTATCCATTTGGTTTTACCTTTACTTCGGTAAGGGATTCACAAGATGGAGAAAAAAATAGGAGGAGAATCCTGAAGGTATTCCTTTATAGACACTCTTTAATGCCCTTCTATTCAAGAAAATAAATAATCTACTGTTAGAAAATGAAGAAATATCCCCAGCCTTGAACAGAATCAGAAATCAAACTGTCAGCCCACCGGAGTGAGAGAGCATTGTAAATGGTTATGAAAATAATATCGTTCTCCTTTGTTCTCTGCAGACAACTGTGCATTCTGTATGGGCATCTGCAGGACATATCCAGGAGTTGAGGCTGCCTCAGACCAAATATAAAAACCCACACTGACTTTCAAAGGCAGAAATTACACAGACCAAGCATGCTGACCCCAGGGAAATAAAATTAAGCTTTGTTCCAAGGCAGAGTCTGTCCATAAAGCACTGATTCTTAGGCAGAGAGGAAAGGAAACAAATGCAAGCATTCACTCTGGGAAGTTCACAGAGGGAGACAAAGCAGGAGGAAGGAAGTGATTTTTTAAAAAAGAAAATCAAGGGCAAAAATAGAATAAAACCAGATTTGATAACACATCTAAGAGCTCGTTTTTGGAGTTAAAAAGAAAATGAATCAGAACGGCAAACATCTGGCAGTCGTTTCCAGAAAAATGAGAAAACACATTATACAAAATAGGGAATGAGAACATAGTGGGTAGGAGATTAATAATATCGTAAGCACCCCATAATATGCACAACTGACTCTGTGATTATATCTTGGAAAAACTTACAGAAATGGATAGGTTTGCTCTTAGGGTAGAAGGGTGGGGAATGGAGATTTCCCCCAAAAAATCCTACTGCAGAATAAGCCTATGCTCTAGCATCAACAATCTCTGGAGGAATAAGAAGATCATGGAGTATTATTCCCCAGAGAGGCCAGGCCTGGAGTTTGGGGGCTTTGCTCTTTTCAGCTCTGGACCTGATAGCATCCTGTCCGACTGCACTGGAGAGGAGGGAGTTACAGGAAACCTCCCAAATGCTCACACAAAGCCTGCACAGTTCTGAGCCCCAAGTCTGACAGAGGTGCTACAGAAAAGAAAGTGACAGGCTATGAATAGGCCTATTAAAATTCCAAATAAAATACTAGCGGTTTCAGACCATATCTGTATTAGAATGACAATAGTTCATGTTCAAGTAAAATTATTCAAGGAACACAAGGGTATTTTAACGTACCACATTAAGAGATTAAAAAGAAGCCCAAATCCTCTAAGAAGATGCCCATAAAAAGGCATTAAAACAACAACAACAAAACAGAAAAAAACAACAACAAGCTTCATCCTTGGTATAATAGGAGAAAAAAAATGCTTCAGTGTCTTGGATCAAAAATCCAATTCTCTAATAGTTACCATCTTTTAAATAGTCTCAAACCTTGGGTGACATTGCGCTGACTTCAGAATTAACCGGGTGTTTGTTTAAAATGCATGCGCACGCACACACACACACTTTTATATGTTGATCAGTTGCCTTTGATACAGTAGGACAGCATTTGAAATACCCAGAAGCCCAGTGTCTCAAAACCATAAGCATTTGATCTTGATATCTTCCTACAGATTTAGAAGAGGTGGCCCACCTGATCTCAATGGACTTTCTTATGGTCAAGGACTGAGCTGGCTGTGGCCATATGAGGTGAGGGTCCATGACTCTGCTCCACACCCCTACTCTGTATCTGAGGCCAGCATCTTTGCCTGGACAACTCAAGAGTTCATGGCTCTGCTTCACACCCCTCCTCTGAATCCAAGGCCAACATCTTTGCCTGGGTATCTTCTAATGGTGGTATCAGCAAGTACAAAAATCCTTTCCTTCTTATGCTGCTGTTTCAGAGTCCATATCCCACTGACCAAGAGAGACAATGGTTAGCCCCATATCCCACTGACCAAGAGAGACAATGGTTAGCCCCATAACCCACTGACAAAGAGAGACAATGGTTAGCCCCATATCCCACTGACCGACCAAGAGAGACAATGATTAGCCCCATAACCCACTGACAAAGAGAGACAATGGTTAGCCCCATATCCCACTGATCAAGAGAGACAATGGTTAGCCTCATATCCCACTGATCAAGAGAGGGAGACGTCATAGAGCAAAGAGATAGAAAAGTAACTTGGACAAGGTGTCTGTGATTCTTTTTGAAGCCCACTTCCTTCCCTCTTAAGAAGCTTCAGACTGTTAAGTACAAACCCTCTGGTCATCAGAGAACCTTCTCTGCGTGATGGTAGGTTGTCTGCTTTAGTCACAAGTCCTGTGACGCTGATTGTGGAGGGCCACCACATCGCAGCAATGTCTACCCTGCCACCCAAGGATGAGGACTGGCACACACACAGTGAAACAGCTCAGTAGCGCCCAGGCTTTGAACCGAGGAAGATCTCGGGTGTGCTTGTCTTTGCTAAGCAGGCTGCACCAGGGAGAGCCTCTCCACCTCGACTTCTTCTTCTTCAATGTGGAAGGAATAGAAGACACCAGGAACCAGAGCAGTTAAATGTGTACTCAGAGACCACAGGGTTTTGCTGCCACCCCTTTGAACTTAGAGGGGGTAGCAAAGCAAAGAAAATGGGGTAAACCTGACAGCTGGAAGAGGGCTCTGAGTGTCAGGCCAGAGTTCTAGGGGAAGACCCTTTCTTACGCGGCAGGGGCCCCTGGGATGGAGGATGAGACGATCATTGAGCAGTCCCTCTGGGACCTGTCCTCGTTTGTTACAATTCCACAGACAGCAAGTGCCCGATTACGATCTGGAAGGGCCGCATCTGCCCGTTTGCTAAGGACAGCGCCTCCCCTGGGTGTCTCTGTCCCTCACAAACAGCTCTGAGGTCACTGCCTCCTTCAGGGCACTTCCTGACACTGAACGGTGCCATTCAAAGCCCATCCTTTCTAAGAACAAGCCAATGGCTGAAGCAGGGTTTTCTCAGGTCCATGACAAGGCCCTGTTCTGCAGCCTGCCCGGTGTGAACGCCTCCAGCAAAATCCACAGAGCAAAAAAATAATAAAAACGCAGATGCTTTTACTCCTGAGACTAAATCACGAGGCAAAGAGCAGGTACAGACGTCCCCGTGACCCACAGCCCGACGTGGCTGCTCTGACGTGCATGCGGCTGAGGTCACAGCTGACTGGTTGCCAGAGGTTCCGCGGTGACTGTGGAGATCGTGTGTCTTTGCTTTGCAGTTATGTAACTGCCTTGCCTGTATTCACGTGAGGACAGCCACCTTCTTCCAGCACAGGCGCTGGGTCACAAGACACAGATCCCCGTGCGCCGATTTCACGTGAGGTCATCGACCAATTTGACCCATGAAAGAAATGGAAAACTGACTTTCCTGGCATCCCTCATTCACTGCTCCCCCCACCCCGCCTCCTTCAGCTTTCTGCCTGTTTCATTTGATTACAGAGTGTCTGAACCCCTAATAATATCACCAACCAACCACATGAAAAGGGCAGCCCTGAGTCTACAGGGCAACTCGGGGCCTCACTGCGCCTTCCTCTTCTCGTTAGTTGAAAATAATTCCTGAAGGGGGGAAAAGCATTTCAAAAAGAACTTTTCTTTTTCCAGGGATTTGAAGCAGGATGTTATTATGCGTCTTCTATTACATTAGGAGACTTTATTAAAACCATCTTTCTCTGGCCTTTTAAATCCGAGGCGTGCAGCACACTTGGCAAGCACACAAATACCTCCATAATGACGAACAGAAATATATATGTGTTTGTAACAAGCACCCTATTGTTCTTCTACAATATGACCCCTTTGCTATACATTTTTCCTCCTGGCATCATGGAAAAATAAACCTTAGATCATTTTGAGATTTATCACCAAACACTTGGAATTCATGGAGTAAAATTGAGGCATGGGTTCCCTTCCTCCAGATCTCTTTCAGGCTTCAGCCTGGGTCATTCATGCGGTGTTCGCATCTGCTTAATTAAAGTCCACACTTGCCAGCTGGGTGCGCCACCAGGACTAGAAATCACTGAATTTACAAAGCATGATTGCAGACTGTGCCCTCATGGGCGTTACAGCAAGTCGGGCATACAACAGGCTCTAAGATCTCACAAGAGGCCGCACCCTTCTTCCCAGCATTTGAACCTTCCGTGTGGTTCAGATGAGCTCCCAGCATGCCAAGCGTCAGCCCAGTGTATCAGCTGTCTGCTGCCTCAACAATGCTGAGTGACAAACAGGAAATCTCGGCTAACACAAACGCGTTCACTGGATCCCCAGCCCTATGGGTTTCTGCTGACCTGGATGGGGTTCATACCTGGTCAGTGCAAACCGTCTAGACGGCTCCACAGGCCTGGCTGGGTTTGCTTACAAACGAAGATTTGACAAGTAGTGGTTTGTCTCCGGTGACCTCAGATAAAATGATCCTGCCTCCTCTGACTTTTCTTTTCCCAGACACGCTCTCACGGCCAGACAGAGCTTCCTAACAGAAAAGCTGCACGTAAACAGCTTCCTGGCCTCTCTGGCCTGGGGGCTGCTGATACCGGACTGGCTGCAGGCAGTCACCTGGCCAGCCAAAAGTCAGAGAGGGAGAGGATTGGAGGCCAGAGGGAAAGGGCTTGGCGAGAAGGCAAGCAGATGGGTGGAGAGCTGTGCTTGTCCTTTGGCCACAGTATGCTCCTGAAGTCACAGGCACGTGCCAGAGAGCAGGGATGTGCAAGCCCAGAGGAAGAGAAGCATTCTGGCCTGAGTATCTGGCTTGCTGGTGGCGTCAGGGAGAGCTGCTTCCGCTTCATGGTGGCTTCTACCAGGTGGCTCTGCTTCCTTTTTCCTACTGATCATCAACCTCTGTCCCCCTGGGAGGAGGAGTTGGTTGCCCCCCCCCCACCGCTTGAGCTCCTAGGTCTTCCATTGTGCACAAACACAACCAGAGTTAACTAATCCTTGAACTCACTGTGCGATTCTGAAGCAGCCCTTTGCAAGCGGAGAGGGGATTTCAGCGAGTCTGCCCTCTGACACCGAAACTCCAAACTTCCCCAAGAAGTGACTCCCTCCTGGTTCTGTGGAGGACTGGCCAACCCTGTGTGTGTCCTGTGTTGTGTGAGAACCCGTTATCAGAACCACTAGCTTGTCAGCAGTAGCAAACTGAAGTGTTCACATTGTTGGTCTCCATACAGTTTCCCCCCCCCCCCCCAAACACACGTGAGCGTTAGTTCACTTGTGGAATGTGGGTTTAAATTTATGTGTCGACACACCTGCAAGAGAGAACGGGGCTGGGGGGGTCATGAGGGGAAGGGGCCTTAGGTGGAGGGAAGGTGGGTAATGGAAAAGCCTGGGGGGTTAGGAAGAGGAAGGGGGTGGTATGGGGCAGTGGGAGCAGGGGAAGGCAGTGGGGGAGGGTGAGAAAGAACGAGTCATAGTGGCTTCCATCCTTTCCCCCCTGCTCCAGCTTTGAGATTTCTTTGTCTTTCCCTATCAAGTTCAGTTTGTGTTGCCCCGGCTAATTTTGGGAGTGGGGCCAGCCTTGGTGTGTAGTCAGCGTGACCAGGGTCACATCACTAAAGAAAGAAAATTGATTTTCTCTGTGGTAGTTTGAGTGAGAATGGTCCCCACTGGCTCCTATATTTGAATACTTTGTCTCCAGTTGGTGGAACTGTGTGGGAAGGATTAAGAGGTGTAGCCTTGTTGAAGAAGGGGTGTTACTTGGGGTAAGCTTTGACCTTGCAAAAACTCACACCAGGCTCAGTTAGCACCACTGTCCCTTGTGGGCTCTCTCTCTCTCTCTCTCTCTCTCTCTCTCTCTCTCTGTGTGTGTGTGTGTGTGTGTGTGTGTGTGTGTGTGTACTGCTCCAGCCAACGCTGTACCTGGCTGCCTGCTGCCATGGACCGGCCATGATGGTCAAGGACTCTAACCTTCTGCAGCTGTAATCCCACCACAAACTCTTTCTTCTTGCATTCGCTTTGGTCACGGCAACAGAAGAGTAACCAGCACACCCCCTCTCCAGAAGCTCTCAAATGCCAACAGCTTCTCTGCTAGCGGTGGGATCTTGTGCCCACTTTCAAATATATGGAGTCCCACTCCACGCTGGGACTCACAGAGGTCTCGTACGTGTTGGTGCGACTGTTGTGAGTTTAGATGTGAGGCATCTGCTCCGTATCTGGAAAGCATCCTTTCTTTGATACTATTGACAGTGCCAGCTCTTGGAACCTTCTCACACCCTCTCCCACCAAGACCTCTGTGCCGCAGGAGGAGAGGTGTGCTCTGCGTGCCCCACTTAGGGTTGGGAATTCCACAGCCTCTGATTCCCTCCACACCAACCAGCTGAAGGGGGTTTGTGATAATTACCATCTGCCTCAAGGAGAGGTTTCTCTGCTAAGGGCTGAGGGATGCGCTGATCTATGGGTGAAGCTGTCAGACATTAAGAGTCAAGGCGGGAATCAGCATAGATGATTGGAAGGAACCTTTCCCACGTTCTCTACTCCGCATTTGCTCCTTCTGCATCCGCTGTCTCACCTGCCGAGGAACACTCGCCGGCCTCTCCAGGAAATTCTGTGACCCCCTTCCTGGTGGAAGGGTGGCCTCCCATCCACACAGACACCTGGCCTCCAGATGTCTAGCAAAAGCAGTTAAAAAAGGGATCCCCACTGCAATCCCAGGACCCCAGGACAAGCCAACCCAGTGCTGTCATCTGGGTCTCTACAGGCTGCATGGAAAAAACACCCAAGTTCAAGGGCTCACAAGCTAGGAAACTCTATAAAGCAGCAGGCATGCCCGCCCCCACGTTCCTCAGATCTGAGCTGCTCATATGCTTCCGAACCACTTACTGCTTCATAGAACATCACCTTCTGCAGTGATTTCCCACTGGGGCAGCTGGCCCTTGTGCATCCAAATTCAGCCCAGAGGACTTCATGACGAGGTCCTGAGCTACCCCGAGCATCACATCGCTCAGAACTTTCACACTGGGGCTAGGCTGTCACCCAGGAATTATGGAAAGACGGTGACATTTAGAGCTAGGTAGAGATGACTGACAGGTAGGTAGATTGATAGATATATAAACAGACGACAATAAATGATACATACATAAACAGGTGATAGATGACAGATGATAGACAGATTGAAGAAGGAAACATAGGTAGATAATAGTTACATGGTAGATTGTAAGTAAATGACAGAGAGTAGATTGATGGAGGACACACAGATGACATTGATAATAGATTTAAAAAGATAAAACTAACAAATGGTACATTATAGGTGGCAGATAGATTGGTAGTAAATAGGTAAATTGAAGGAAGGGAGCGGGGGAGGAGAGAGGAAGGAAGAGCTGGAGGGCAGTGTCTGAGGTGTCGGTCGTACTGTTGCTACTGTCTCTGATGGGTAGGAATTTTTACATATAGTTCTTGTGTAAGGCGTGGACTCTGGGGGTGGCTGGTAACATTTCAGATAACAAGTTTCTCTAAGAAGATGCCCATACTTTAAGTCGGTTTAGAAGGGCTACACTTGAGGAAATACAAGATAAAATTTAAGCAAAATAAAATAAAAAGTCAGGCGTGAAGTTTAGGAAAACCATTTCAAAAGGAGAATGTAGCGGGGAGAAACTGGGTCGGCAAGGGTTCGGAGTTCAAGCTAGAATAAAAACATGGACTTCATTTTAGTGGATCTCAGATGACACACCGCTGTTCAGAGCTGCCAAGATAAGCAAATGTGTGCTCCACGTGTTAAGGGCACCATGAGCTACCATACGAGAAAAGTCCCCACAGAAGGGCAGCCAGGTAGAGGTGATGCTGAGGGACACCAGGGAGCTGTGTCAGGAGCAAACACAGAGATTTACTTTGTGAGAAACTCAACATCAGAGAAGCTGCAGTTCTTTTAAGTTAATTCAAACTCTTGACACTGCACCAAAAAAAAAAAAAATCCAAATTTTTTTTTTTTTGGTACTGGAAATAGACTGAAATTCTAAATTTTACTTTGAATAATGGAAGACACAAATAGCCAGGAGAACTCAACAGCGCAGCCGGTCTAGTTCTGTTGACGACCAGCGAGCTGGCAACCTATGCATTTCCAGTACTGTGCCAGGTGCATGGGTCCAGCCAGCGGGAGAGAACAGGTTCTAGATTGTGGGGTGACTTAGTTCATCATACGGGTGACACGGAACCACAGCGGAGAATCGACAAAGTACTGGATATGACAAATGGCCCATTTCCTGCACTAAAGCGGATGCATTCTAAGCTTGTACTGCAGACAAGGCCAATCCCACGTAGATAAGAGAGCAAAAGTCAGATAAAAACCACCACATCTCTAGCAGGAAATCCTGGGGCTGCACTGAAGGGGAAGGATCATCTAACTAGGACTCAAACCAGGAAGCCAGCCACTCCTTGAACTCGCTGAAAGTATTGGAAACTGGTTTTGTGAAACAAACCCACAAGCACCACACACCAGCATGGCCACTACAAACACGAGGCATGCCTTCAAGGTAAATACTCATTGTTTGTATCATAAGGGCTCGTTTCATTCACATACCATCATAAGCACCCTTAAACCAAGATGAAGAATGCAGCCGGGAAATGAAAAGGGATAGAGTTTGTAATTTAGAAGCACTCGTTTCTTCAAAATTTTTATCAAAATATGCTCAAATCTGTGAATAAAATGAAACTTGAAAATTATTTTCACTTGGAGAACCTTGTTTCTTGGGCCTGGGAGAGGACCAAGGGCTGTACATCTCCTGGTGCCGAGAGGAATAGCTATACCCGCGTGTGACAGGCAGTCATGTGACTGCAGACAGCCCTGAGGAAGTCCATTGCTGATGAATAAGCCGTCTGCACACTGTGAATATATGTTACTTGGATTGGGTTAGTACAGAAGATGACCTGGCAATAACTGGACAGTCGAGAGTTAGGTGGGAAAGCCCAATGAAGAATGTTGAGAGGAAGAAGACGGGAGTGAGGCATCGCCAGCCAGACACAGATGGAACGGGAGATGAGCGTGCCATGCTAATAAAGGTACCGCCATGTGGCAGAACGTAAATAAGGGATATGGGTTAACTTAAAATGTAAGAGCTAGTTAGTACTAAGCTTGAGCTATTGGCCAATCGTTTACAGTTCATCTAAGTCTCTGTGTGGTAATTTGGAAGCAGTTCCCGGGATGGGAAACAAGCACCAGTCCTCCGTGAAGTCACAAAAACAGGAAGCACAGACTCCCAGAAAAGTGTCTTTAAGCAGAAACAAACAAGGAAATTAAAATGACCAAGATGAACTCTGTGTAGCTCCTCCTGTGTCATGAGAAGACAGCATCTTCAATCACATAGAGATAGGCTCTGGAAGGCCTGGAGGAACCGCTGGAGAGAAGGCAAGTCTGAAACGCCACAGGAACGTGGCGTGTGGCTGTGCCCACTGTGCGCTGTCACAGCGGGAGGCTGCAGTGAGAGCCCTGCTCTTCCCACCCCTGAGCAGTTCGTCTGGAAGCATCCAGAACCCAGCACCTTATTTTTTCCGGTTTGCTTTCCTGTTGCAGTAATCAGCATCACGGCAAAACCCAATGTGGGTAGGAAAGGGTTTTCTTTGGCTTACAGGCCACTGTCCACCATCGAAGGAAGTCAGGGTAGGAACTGAAGCAGAGGCCAGAAGTGCTGCTAACTGGCTTTTCTACAGGCCTTGCTCAGCCTGGTTTCCTATACAACTCAGTGCCCTGGGTAGCACTGCCCACAGTGGGCTGGGTCCTCCCATATCAATCATTAATCAAGAAAATGCCCCATGAACACACCCATGGACCAGTGTGAAGGAGGCAGTTCACGATTCTGGTATTCAAATGCTCCCAACGCCGCTTAAAAGACTCAGAATGGACAAAGTGCCGTGGGCATTTAGAAAATGACATCAAGTGGTGTCTGCAGGTCCTCACTTTTATCTTAGGCTTCAAACTCTCTGACAGGCACAGGGACATGTGCACCGGTTCCTTCAAGCCTTTCTGACTAGCCCCCTCCAGAGAACTCAACCTAGCAGGCACTCCTGAGCGGGGCCCAGCAAAGGGGAATAAGAGCTCCATTCAGAACCCTGTGAGTGCTTCCCACCAGCCTGCTGACATGTATGACATTTGAAAACACAAAGCTATAAATGACTAAAGGGCCTTCTGCCATGATGTCAGCCGGCCAGGGAAATGTGCTTCCGATACATGTCACTCCGCATTTGATCAGAGATGAAAGCGGCCGACTTTAAAATGAAAGTGAATTAAAACAGCTGCTTCCTGGGCCAAATGAAAGGCGGTGGAGTCTAGTGGGGATCAAGAGACAGGCAGGGCCAGCCAGGGGCAAGTCTGTGGTTTAGGGGAGTCAAGAGCGCAGGCATCTAAGGACGCCTACATAAATCTGTGTTGTTTTAAACATCTTCTGCCACCCCAGGACTCGGGAAAGAGTGTGACTTTCATGAGACCAAACTCCATGTACACAGTAGGTGTCCAAGACCCAGAGAGAAAAGGATACAGGATATAAGTTTTTAACACATATACACAATTCTTCCTGGGCTTCTGGGAAGTATGTGGTTCCCATTATTTCCTTGAGTGAGACTCCTTTTCATAGCTCTTTGATTGCAGTCCTTTTAGACTCAGAAAACCAATTGCTAGTAATGAAAGAATTATATGCTCATTGCTACACCATCAGTGCCAAGTTCTTGCCTAAATTCTCATTTGTATTTCTTAATAAACTTATTAAAAGAAATAGCTTTCACTGCCATGTGGGTTTAAAGTCAATAGGTTTTAAAACTCCAAAATAAATTATTTGGAAGCCCAGATTGCGTGTAATAATCAAAACAGAATCTTTCTTGAGATTGTAAATGGATACATTTACAAGATAATGCCTTAATTGTTTAGTTGTATCAAGGGGATAGGACAGAAAAGATGGACCCAGGATCATCCAGTGCTTTCAACAATGTCGCTAACCCTTGGGAGCCTGACGCAAAGTACATCTTGATTGTAAAATGGTCCCTGCAGTGTATGAGTTTGAACATTTGATCCCCAGCTGCTGTGAGAGACTGTGGAACCTTCAAGAAGTGAGCCCTTCCTGGAAGAGGTAGGTCACCTGCGTTGGTGTTATGTGACCCTATTCAGAAGACATGGAAAAATGTCAGCTCACCCCATATACAGAATCAACTACAGACCAAAGGAACAATATCATCAAAGGACAGAGGAGACCTCTGCAGGGTGACCACCACCCTGGGAGGGCACAGGGAAAGAGGAGCAGGGTCAGGAGGCCATGAGGGGGATGCACAAAGAAAGGCTGGAAGAGTGGGAGCATGTTAGTTAGCTAGCAGGCAAAGAAGAGAAGCCTTTAGCCTATGGGCTGAGTCACATTATGGTGTGACTAAGGAAACAGGCTTAGGGGACAGAGTTCACACCATGTATGTGTAAGGTGAGGCTGGGAGAGGTATCTTAATGTGCACAGCATACAAGTAAGAGGCAGCAAGAAGTGCAAGGGACTGAGCCAACTTCCCCACTCTGGGGTCCCCAAGAGTCATGAGCTCTACCTCCTGGCTCACTCAGAAGTGTCCAAAGCAGGGGCAGGGTCTGTAGGCAGAGACTGCTTGTTCGTTTCCTAGCCACCCAGACCCGAATAATCACATAGAAACTATATTAATTAAAACACTGCTTGGCCTATTAACTCAGGCTATTCTCTGAGTAGCAATGGGACAGGAGTAGCCCTTCCTGGAGGACTTTTCTGTCCCCCCAGCCGCTCCCCCAAATAACCACACAGAAACTTATTATTAATTATAAATGCTCAGCCGACAGCTTAGGCTTGTTTTTAGCTCTCACAACTTAAATTAACCCGTTTCTATTCACCTGTGTGCTGGCCAGAGGCTTGTTTACCTCACGTACGTACTTCCCATCTTGCATCTCTTCTGACGTCTCCCCAGCACTTTCTCCACCCATGCCCCGCAAAATCCTGCCTAGCCATTGACCAATCAGCTTTTTAATAACAACGAGAGCAACAGAACTTCACAGGGTACTGAAGGGTTATTCCACACTGTCCTTGGAGCAGAGGAGCCCTTGGTTTCCCACTAAAGCCACGGAAGATGCAGAGCCAAAGGCCACAGCTGGGTATGTGGGATTTGATAGGAGAAGCTGAAGAGCGTTTCCGGTGACGTTTATCTAAAGGATGCGATGTGTAAACAAGAGGAGAGAGGCAGCTCTGCCTTCGGAACCATTCCAGCTGTCAGTGCAAAGGAACAGAGGACAGCTGGTGTCAATGCAACATCTCCGAGTGACAGGACAGGAAGGACAAGAGCATACGCCGTATAGCTGCAGAGGCCCTTTGCTGAGGATTCCAGGGGTCTGATATTGTCCTTGACTTTCCTCCCTCCAGGAAGTAGATCTGAATCCTCCTCCCCTGCCCTTGAGCCTAGCCCAGCGGCTTGTTTGCAGTGTGTGGACTATAGATGGAGGAAGCGGTGTGTCACCTCAATCTGATGTCCAAATAAGTAGACAGACAGACCGGTGACAGGCCAGGCTTTTGTCAGGCACCAGACATGTGTCCCCTGTAGGCCTTCTTCCCAAATATGTATAGCACTGTCGGACAGAGCCAAGGTGAGGCTTATTCCACAGCCCACCTGCTCTACCTGCCCTTCAGGAGTAGAAGAGGGAAGGCAATAGCAAGGGAAGGGCCTAAAGTTCAGGGGGAGGAGAGAGTGGTGTGGGTGTGGTGGTTTGCACCGACTGTCAACTTGGCAGATCTAGAACTGCGCAGGAGAGACAACTCTGGGCATATCTGGGGTGGCAGGAATGTCTAGATCAGGTTAAGTGGGGAGGGATGAACCACACCATGTCATGAGCCAGAGTCTCGGGCAGAATAGAGAGGAGAAAGAGAGATGAGCACCAGGCTTTAGCACTCTCTGCTTCCTGGCACGGACACAGGGTGAGCCTGAGTTCTGTTGCCAGGCCTTGCCGCTGTGGCAGACTGCACTTCTAACTGAAAGCCAACAGCAAGTCTTCCTAGAATGGCATTTGGGGAATTTGGTGTAAGCAATGAGAAAAGTCACTAATACCCAAACCTGATACCAAGAAGCAAGGTTCTCGTTGTGATGAACCTGGCAGTGGTGGCAAAGCCTTTAGGATTGATTTGTAGGTTATAGGATAGCAAAGAAAAATCTGGCTGTGTTCTGCCCCATGTCCTGAGAGTTTGCATGAGGCTGAATTCAAAAGTAATAGACTAATTTGTTGGTGGGGGTCTAGATAAATAGCATCAGGGCTCTGTCATGGTTACTGCTCTTGTCCAGATGTAGAGAGAGAACAGATGGAGGAGAAGCGAGAACTGTTGTTTAAACTGGAGTTTAAAGGTGCAGGCAAGGCTGGTCTTGTTCCGTGCTGGTACAGTGGGAAAAGCCCTCTGAGGGCAAGACCACAGCCACAGAAGGCCCTGACCCATGGAGGTCAAGAGACTGTGACTACCATCCAGTCGAGGCTCCCTCCTCAAAAACCATCTATTGAAAGTTCCATGGGAGGAATGGAAGGAGGACACTTGGAGTCTGTGTAGACAGGCGAACTGTGACACACGAGGGGGGGGAATGGAGGCAGGACACTTGGAATCATGTAGGATCTTAGAGATGATCCTGGGCTTCTAACAGAAACAGAATCCAAGACCAGGGACTGGGCCAGTTGATCGCGTTATATCTGCATCATCCGTGCCGTTGTATAGGATAGAAGCCAATTCAAGGACAGAAAGCTCTGTCCTATCTCCAAAGCTCTTCTGTGTAAATCTGAACTTCTTCCCAAATGAAGTTTCTTCAGAGCAGAATTGTGGCATGGGGCTACCATCGATTAGATGACGCTCTAGTGCCCTGTGGAGCTTCTCTTTCGGGAACATAGACTGATGTTCTCAGAAAGGATGAAGCCACTTACCCCAGTGGACATAGGTGGACAGAGGACACAACACTTTTGGAAATAAACATTGACACTTGTCAAAATAAAAAAAAAACTTGGTAGTTGAAGAAAGTATATTATATGGAGCCCTCCAGCCTTCCTGCTAGTAACAATACAGCCATAAAACAGTGTTTAATCTTTGTCATCCCAGGAGAAACCCATAGACGCCTGAGGGGACCTGGGGGTTGATGTCCATCTACATGACAGTCAGAATGTAGACATGGTCATTGTGTGTCAGAAGGGCACACCAGGGTCTCTGGACAAATGTGCGCACATTGCTCCAAACTTTGTAGGTTCAAGTCTTCACGTTAGGGTCTCAGTGGCAGTTCTGGCAATTTTTGTTGGAGTCATCCAGGTGTGGGTACCTCGAGTCTCATGTTTACCAGGAGAATATTATTGATATTTCTTCTTAAGTGTTGAGAAGGAAAAAAAATGGATTCTTTTAAAGAAACTCTAGAATAAGAACCAAGGAAGTTACCCTAAGTGGAAAAAAAAAGTCCTTGGGATTTAGTGTTAAAAATTCTAAACACAAGAGAAAATGAGGTGTATGTGTGTGTGGCAGGGGGGAGCTAATGTGTTTGGCCTAATAATTCATTGTAAAAATAAGTTGATTTATAAAAACACCTAAAAACCTGTGACTGTTAATGACAAAATCGCAGCTGGAGTGTCTAAGCATGAGATGAGTCAATGAGCAGGAAAAATAGAACCAAAGGCATGCATGGCATCAAAATTAAATATCACAGGGCACGGGGCAGAACGCCAGGAGTTGCTGTGGGTGGAGCAGCTTTTCACGAGGGGACTGGTCTCGGTGATCGGCAAATGAAAGGACAAAGCCTATCACCTATGAAAGCTAAGTCCAAAGACTACAGTAAAATTACAGGCAGGCAGTTGCCCTCTCTGGAATGGTGTTTACGTCATTCCTGTGTATAAGATGTACATGCAGTGGGTTCCCCCGTCAATGGAGGCAGAGAAGAGGATGGACAGTTAGCCGGAGCGCACGGCCAGCAGGAGGCAGGTTTCTAGGTAAACCGGGGTCTGCCTCTCTCTCAAATGTTCTATATTCTACCTGGAGCTTAAGGTGAGCCAAGACTTAGTATCTTGCAGCTGGGGTACCATGGCGGGGTCTCAGGGTGTCTAAGGTATTGGAGAATATCCTGTACGTCCTCACCTATGAAGAATGCAGAATCATCCACAATGTAATTGTTCTCTCTCCTCATCCAAATCCTCAGCTCAAAGGCTCAAGACTCTCCTAGCAGCTAACCCCCTTAGCGTGTCTGTGAGAATTTTCTAGATCGAGTGGACAATTAAAGTGGAAAAATGCACCCTAAATGTGGATTGCACCACTCTGAGAGATGGGATACTGAACTGAATATGAAGGAGGAGGTGAGTTGAGGGGCAGTGTTTGGTCGCTTCCTGACAGTGTGGTCTGCTGCCTTAATCGCTCTACCGTGAGGGAATCCAGCCCTTTTTAGACCGGGAGCCCAAATAACCCCCTCCTCCCTGAGGTTGTTTTTTTATCATGAGAATGAGAAAAGTAACCAACACAAGAACATTCTAAATTCAATTCCTTTTCTCCACTTGTCCGTGGGTCAGGAGCATCACAGAATGCATACTGCGTGTGACTTCCTGACAGATGCTACTCCATGTTCAGTCCTTCGAGCCCGGTGTGATTCTGACCCACCTGACTGCAGTCAAGACTCACAAACCTTGGCGAGCCTCTGAGGTGAGAGAACTTAGCTGAGCTCTGGCAAGACATTCGGCTGCCTTGCCATTGTCCTCTGGTGGATCGGTCTTTAAAGCTGCGCTTTAAACATCGTGAAAACGCCCTGCTTCGTGCCTCGTTGGAAGGTAATGGGAATTCACAGCAGTTCCGAACCCGCGTTTAGCACTTACGTTCCAGCATGAAGAGGAAGGGCTTTGGCAACCTGCTAATGTCTGACACAGTAACTGACAGGTAGGATGAGCCACTAGAGGGAAGGAGCAGCATAGGCTCTGCCCAATGGGAAAGATCACAGGTTGCGGAGCCTCAGACTTGAGTTACTCAGAACTCAAAGGCATCCACAATCATGGGGAAGTCATTCCTGAAAATACGCTTGGTATCAGATTTGAGCCTGAGGTCACCGGAGTCTATTCCACCCTATCCAGAAAACACGCCCAAGATTAGGATGTTGTCTTATATTGCCTTATTTCTGGAATGGAGCCCCTGTCACTTGCTGAGTGTCTTATGAGCCATGAGCTGGTAACTGTGCACTGGTCCTTCCCTCTCAACTGCTCTTCCATGTGTTCTGTGTGTCCATCAGAGTCTGAGATAATATCCATGTAGTAGCGTCTGAGAAAGTCAGGAATTAGGACTAAAAACACACGAAATGTTTGATGGCTATGACCTTTGGGTGAATTCTGCATTGGCCCCATAAGTGTCATAGCATGCTCTGGGGACATTTCATCATGGTCCAAGGCTTAAATTAAAACCCCGAGAGATTTAAGTCTATGTAAGTTACCCGAGGGCACACAGAAATTCACCTACCATTTTCTGAACCTCTGTCTCATCTTATACGAATTCTCATAACACAGGATCAGGACTTTGACCCATAGATTAACACAGAACTGTTAAGAGGATGAAGTAAAGACCCGTATTCTGGCCCCATCTACAGTAACTGATCACACCCAGCATTTAATAAAAGGTGTCCTGGCTCGAATGTGAAATGCCCTCCGTAGGCACGTGTGTTTGAACAGTTGATCTCTAGATAGGACCAGAGTTTGTCTGGAGGTTCTGAAACCTTGCAGAACCTGTCAGAAGCAGGTCATCTGGGACAGGTCTCAAGGTTCCCTGTCCCATCCCTAACCCAGGTCTGCTTTCTGCTGCACCACCCATCCAGACGTGAGCAAGCAGCCTTCTGCAACAGAGAAGCACCCAGCCACTCCTGATCCCACGCTTTGCCAACCGTCCTGGACGGTGCCCTTATTAAGTGGCTTCTTGCCAGGTATTGTGGGTCACAGCAATGAGAACTATACTCCATAAACTGCAATATTTTGCTCACTAGATTACGGCATGGTGGCAAAGAGAACACAGAAAGAGAAGGCAGGCAAATCCACACAAAGTGTGGGGAGAAATGTGAGAAATGCGCTTTAAAGCCATGGCAGGCTTCAGTGCCACTCATGGGGAGACCGAAAACTCACTTCCACGATGCTGCTGACAGCACCACGCAAAGGGCCTTTTATCCCTCGCAACCCACAGCACTCTGCGGAGGAGAACACCGGCTGAGAACAAACGTCAAGTCAAGTAAGATGTCGCTGCACGCGTACCCAGATGGAGACTCATGGGAACTGGCCAAAAGCTTGTCAAGACTTCAACATGGCTTGAAAAAAAAAAACCTCCCCCAAATCCCTTAACTACACAGTTTTAAAATAAATTCTGACACTTTTCTTAAACAAGGACTGTGTCTACAACAGGCCCGACTCTCAGTGTCTCTTCTGCACTCAACTGTCTGCAATCAACTTCATCCTTCACAAAATGCCGCATTTTTTCATAATGAGCTATATCACTGCATTCTTCGGAGAGCTCAACCGTGCTTGGCAGTTTGAGAGATCCTGATATTTTCCTAGAGATCTTGTCATCTGCCTCACTCAGTTCACAGGGGACGCAAGCAAGGGCTTGGATTCCATTTACTTTCCCCCACTTATTTCAAGTATTTATAACCATTAAAAAAAAAAAGGAAAGAAACAACCACTTTATGTTTGTGTGTTGACAACCAAGCAGGACAAATAAGAAATATTTGTCACAGTCCTCAGGCCTCCTCCGTAGGCTCCCAAAAGGAAGCAGACTGCTCCAAACACAATCAGATGACAAATTAGCCCAGGACTCCTCTGTGAGAAGAAAAAGTTGTTCTCACTTCCTCAACAACTACGATGACCTGTGACTAATGGAATCTCTCTGCAAACAGGCTAGAGCTCCCGCCACAGGGAATGTGTGTGCGTGTGTGCGTCTGCTGCCAGAGGGGCTCTGTGAAAAGGCTTCCCTCGCCGCCACCGCTGCTGTGAGTGTTCACAGGCACGCAGCAAAGTGTAAAGATGGGGGTGCTTCCACCTCTCCTTCCCCCATTGGAGGGGTGTTTGCCATCGGAATAATGAGGCAGCTCTCCAGCCGACAAATAGCTAATGCCTTCCATGACACTTCCACGTCTTCCTCCTCCCCTCCCTCCTCACAGTTGCTTGAAGCAACTATTTCTGGCACGGTGAAGCATCCACACTAAAAATATGGTAATGTTTAATAAGACCCCAGGAAGGGGGAGGGGGGAAGAGAAAAGGGAGGGAGGGGGAAGAGAGAGGAAAAAGGAGAGAGAAGATGACAGCAACTTTACCTTTGGGTTTTAAATCAGATCCAGAGATGGAGTATTTCTGCTTCTCTGAAGCTTTTATTTATTTACTTAGTCTATGAAGATGTACTGATTGAAGGTGGCGGCGGGGGGGGGGGGTGTAATTAGGCAGCTTCACGGTAAAATCAGTCCAGAACAAAAGCAAACGAGCATCCCGAGTTACCACTGTTCCAAACCCAGAGCACCTGGCTCACCCTGGACCAAAGTCCCCTCCACTTTCTCTGGTGTGTCCTGTGGCCTCTTTTGTTCCTTGTGGTACAGCCAAGTTCTAGGGACAGCCTGAGTGTCTCAGAAACTCGGCCATGTCTCCATTGTCTCCTCTGACCCCCTCCATCCACCTACAAGATGAGGACTCAGACCAGACAAACCCTCTCTGAGGGAGTCCAGGAGACAGGGGTCTTCTCCCAGGGTGGGCTCAGAATCGTCCCTAATTTCCAGGAAACAAGTCTGTCACAGTCTGAATGTGAAATGTCTCCACAGTCTCTCATGTTCGAAAATTTGTTCCTCAGCTTTGGGAGATTGTGGAACCTTTCAAGCGCCATTTCTCAACCTGTGGGATGCAACCCCTTTGGCCGGGAGGGCTCAAACGACCCTTACCCAGGGATCCCCTAAGACCATCAGAAAACACAGATAATTTACATTATGATTCATAATAGTAACAAAATTGTGCTTCTAAAGTAGCAAAGAAAATAATTTTATGGTTGGGGGGTAATCATAACATGAGGAGCTGCATTAGGAAGTTTGAGAACCACTGCTTTAGTGGGGAGATGTGTGGCCAGGGAAGAACACTAGCAATGGGTCTTAGGTTCTAACTGCACTACTTCAGGCCCAAGCTTCCGGCTTCCTAGTCTACTAAGATGTGATCAAGTAGCCTCATATTCTTATTGCCACAGCCATGAGCCAGTCACTCCCAACATCGTGAATAGCATCATAAACACCACAATGACCTCTCGGCCACGAAACTGTGCTCCGAAATGAAGCCTTCCTCCCCCGAGTAGCTTCTTGCAGCTATTTTGTCCCAAGGAAATGTGCAGAGATCTCTCACCTCGTCTCCCTTCCTCCTCTCCCTGAGCCCAGCAGGAGGAGCGACTGACTCTCCAAGTCAAGCTCTCTGTCCTCTCGGGAAGGGTAAGCGACAGCCCACATGGTCTACCCAGGCACCATGCAAATATAGTCACATCCTCGTGGCTTTATGCTGAACAGCTGGGATGCAGACAGGAAGACTACCAAGCATTAATAATGAATTTGCTCTGACAACAGCTTCTTTCTCTTTTCTACTATTCACCGTCCATCACCTTGGTACTTGATGCTGGTCCATCAAGTACTAGCAAATAGCTCACAAATAGCTCATAGCATTGCTGAGAACTCCACAAGGAAAGGGATCGGCAGAAGAGAAGGCAAAAGGCTTGCCAGACAGATGAAGTGGTGGACGGCAGGGGGTAATGAATGGGATCATTCTGTGTGCCCCCACCAGGGACTGGCTGTTGTCTAATGTGCACAGGTGTCTGAGCTGATCCTCCACAGGACAGCCATGTCCCCAAGTATTCCAGTTGCATTACAGTGAGGGTGCTTGTGGATACAGTTCACACCATCGCCTTCCCAGGAGCACAGGTAAGAATGAATAGGGGGCCATAGAGACACAAAAGCCCCTGAAAGTGGGACAGAGACTGGGAGAAGGCAGAGCCCCATCTCTTCACAATCGATTCAGTACAGGGTTATAAGGGGGTAGGTGGAACCCCATATCGCTAGGATGTGCTCCAGGCCCCATCTGTCACCATCTTTAAATACAGGAAGAAGCCCTATTAGGGAATTCTCAGTTTGGACCAGCCACCTTGTAGCCCCTGCCTTAAGATGACCACATCACCTGATCCAGTCTCCAGGTAAATGTCTACCATGTTCCCGGTCCACATCCACCCAATGTCACGGGTTTTCCTTGGATGACATTCCCCCTTCCTCCATCTCAACTCATATAACTGCCGGCAGAGAGGAACTGTGCCCTGGTCACGGGGTGGAGTTGTCAGCCCACCCCAGTGAGCACACAGAATCCTCCCAACCATGGCAACTGCATCCTCACGGGACAAATGAGACTTTCACCGACACTGGAGAGAAGGATCTTTCTTCTCTGAGAGATGTGAGCGGAACTTTCTTTCCCTCAAGGACGTCTGAGGCGAAGCCAAGTGGGTCACAAAACCACAGCTTGACGACATGATTTGGTCTCCGAGTCTAACGTGCGTGAATGTAGCTTAACCCATAAATTTCCTCTTATATGAGATATAATTTCCCTTGTTTTCCTTAGCCCAGGTCATTTTGTGTTTGTATCTCCTACCAACTTGGATAACAGATATTCTGAAAGGAGGCAAAGCCGTCACCAAGGACTGCCAAGTTCTCAGACACTTCAGACCCACATCCTGGCCCATTGCTCCCAACTCGGCCCACCCCAAACCCATTTACAGTCAACCTCGCCAGTGAGCCTCAGGTCAAGACTCCTGAAAACCCACGATGTTCTCAGAATATAGGACATTAAAGAGCAGTTTCGTGCGCAGTGTGGACAGGATGATGAACAATGGAATAACGCCCTCTCAGAAACAAGGGTTGCAAACAAATGAAAACCAGTGTGCAGGGTATTGCAATTAAAATAAGGAAAGGGTGGCAGCAGCTAAGAAGTGCCTGTGCTCCTCTCCCAGGAGGAACTACTCCAAAGCCAGCCCAGCTCATGGGGAAAACTTCCGGTGCTCATCCTCCCGTGTTGCTCTTCCTGATTCCGCGTCCCGTTATCCTTTGCACGTTTAGTGGCTCAGTCTCTGTTTACCGCACACAGCAGTAGCAGCAGTTGGTACCTTAAATGTGTGTGAATTACATAAAAGGCAATCCTGATTAGAGCTGAAGGTTTTAATTAAATGAGCAATTAGCCTTGAGCATGGATGTTTATACAAAAGGAAAATCAGCTAATTAATTTGGATAATGACTTGCTCCTGTGAACATGAGCCTGCCCCAGGGCTTAGCATGGCAAGGGCGAGGGGGGAGGCAGTAGACATGGTGGGGGAGTGTTTGAACCCTGTGGTTAACAAATGGGGAAAGCAACAGCTGGGGTCAGGCTGGGGTTCCTACCAGGAGAAAGTCAGTCATATGTCATTACGAAGTGGCCTGGGACACCCTGGCTTCCCCAGTTCTTCACCCAAGGGGCATACTGCACCTTCCTGCATGCTGTCTAGATCTCTGCTGATGGCTCCAGGACCTCTCCCTGCAGGCACACCTGATGCTGGAGCTGTGCAGGCTTAGTCACCAAGAGAAAAACAGCACCGAGAGGCGAGGTGACTGTGGTGGTGTTAATTGTCAACCTGACAGAACCTGGAACCACCTGGGGCTTGGGTATAGATCTTTGCCTCTGAGTTACCTGAGGCAGGAAGGCCCGCCCGCTGTAGGTGGGGCCATCCCCTGGCTGGGCTCTCCCGCTGAATGGATAGAGCCAGCTGAGGACGCCAGCGGTCTGCCGTAGATTTCTTCTTTAGGACTATATGGACACAATGTGACCAACTGCCTTAAGCTCCTACTGTTTTGGCTCCCCACTACCACAGGACTGTATCCTTGAGCTGCGAGCTGAAACAACGTTGCCTTTAAGTTGCCTTTGTCAGGGTTATTTTTATCACAGCAAAGGGAAAAGATACTAAGTCTCCATCCAATCTCTCAGTTAAGACTTTACCGGGAATGGGACGATGTTGGCTGCGTCTGATTTGGTCAGTTCCTGCAGGGAAGCAAACAAGTGACTTTGCAGTGTTTCTAGATGAGTTTCAGCTAAGTCGTTCAAAATCTGTTACTGAAAAGGTAGTTTTTGTTGGTTTTAAATGCTTGCCTTTTGTTGCCGTTTTTGCTTTGTTTGCTTGGGGGTGAAAAACCACAAGAGTGATTTATGTTAACCTGTGTCTTCCTACCCCACTCACACAAGAACCGGAATCATTGTCCAACTCCCTCAAAAGCAGTATTGTAGCATGGTGAGACCGGTGGTAGCTAGCGCCAAGTTCAAGGTTCCCTGCCTTGCAGAATTTTATCCAAACCACTGAATAATAAAAGGACATGTAGACTGTGAACACATTTAAAAATTCAGAGCTGGGACTGGAGAGAGGGCTCAGCAGTTAAAAGCATGCACTGCTCTTGGGGAGGACCTGAGCTCACTTGTCAGCACCCACATCAGGCGGCACACAGCTGCTTATAACTACAATTCCAAAGGCCATCCAACACCCCTGACCTCTGCAGAGCACCTGCACACATGTGCACACATGCACATAATTAAAAATAAAATCTTGCCATTTTCCTGCATGGGCAATTGTAGGAACTGTCCAGAGGCTCCCAGAGTTCTCGCTCTCCTCCTTTCTCAGCTATTCCAAGTTAACCGGAAGTAGTCTGCAGGTGTTCCTCCTTTGGGAAGGCAGTGTCCTTTACACATTCTACCATGGCCACTCTCAGGTCACCGTGTGTGCACAGCCCTTCTAGGCAAGCCTCAGACCTACCGTGAGAGGCAAGCGTCCGAGTTGCCCACCACCAGCAATCCTGGGTTCCATGTATTCTCCCAGGTCTATCAGGACTTATTCAACCTCCCCCTCCTGGCCCCAGGCAATGTTGTCAGTGTTCCAGTTCCCTGCTTACAGAAGACAAAGCCCAGAGCAAGCGAGCTGCATCCCTCCTTAACAAAAAACCAGGGATTTCAAATCCATGCAGTCTACCTTTCAAGTTTATTTTTATTAAGATTCCGTGTATGTGGGGTGTGTGTGCGTGTATGTGTGTGTGTGTGTGTGTGTGTGTGTGTGTGTGTGTATGTGTGTGAATACATGCTGCTGCCAGAAGAAGGAGTTAAATCTCCTGAACCTAGAGTCAGAGACAGTTGTGAGCCAAGCAGTGTGGGTGCTGGGAGCCCAACTCAGGCCTTCTGGCTCTCTTGTCTTTGGGCTTGTGAGACTAGCCTTCAGTGACTGAACCATCTCTCCAGCTCTCTCCGTTCTCAAACTAATGAGAAGAGATGACTTGCCCTCCAGCTTGCTGATGTGACATTCTAAACAGATTCAAAGTGCAAGGAGGAAACAGTTTGTTCTGTGTGGGCAGATCTGAAGGGACATCGACAAGATGCCAAGAGCAGAGGGGTCCAGACCTCGAAGAATGTGCGGATGGTTGCTGAGGAGTCAAAGATGTCCACGGCCTCCTGAAGAGAAAGCAAGAAATACTAGAAATGAGAGAGAAGGTCACCACACACCTCAGAACTGATAGAGATGAGAAGTCTGGGACTGCAGGCATGGCTCAGGGTATGAACGTTTGACAGAAATGAGCACACAGAGCTCCAGACTGAAGGGCAGATGATTGAGCGAGTACTGTCTGGTCTTGGAGGATGTCAATGTTGTCTGTTCAGGAATCAACTAGAACTCTGCAGTCCACATGGCTGCTAATTTTTAGAACCAAATGTGGGGCAAGAGTTAGCCCACTGCATAACTCTGGGTTTGAATTTCATGGTGAACTTCCCGACACAGATGTTTCTGTTCCAGTACACCCCAAACACAGTGTGTCTGTGGCCCATGGCATGGCATGAAGCTTAGTCTACAGAGCAGAGGGATGGTCTGTCCCCAGAAATCTTAAGGGGTAGCATGGAAGAGACTGAAATCCATTTATCTCTTTTTAATAAACAGCTGGGTGATATTGCTAGTCTCATGACAGTCTAAATATCCCAGCGTAGCCCTCTTCCTAGAAGCTGAAACACTGTGGGAGGTTGAGCAGCTTTCCTTGGACTCTGGGAAGAAGAACTGGTCCCGAGAGCGAGCAGCAGGAATCCCCACCTACCTGGGGAAGGCAGGGGTTGTGTGGAGGGGAAAGGAGGAGCGGAAGCACGGGGAGGTAAAAGCTGTTCAAGGCTGTGGTGTCCTGGGCACTGTGTTCTGCTGAGGTCACTGTGGATCTCTACCCACTTCCAGGAAGGGAGCAAAGGGGCCAACAAACCAGCCCTGACAGCCCCTGGCTCAATGTTCCGCTAGGGGGAGGTGACTCTACACTCAGGAGTCACTGTAAGCAAAGCAAGCTCCTATATCAGACGTCCAGGGACAGAGATATAAGAATCAAAACATCATGGATGAAAATCACAGGAGGATTCCTGAATTTGCTGGCCAGTCAGCCTAACCTAGCCATAATAATAATAATAATAATAATGATGATGATGATGATGATGATGATGATAAAAAAGAGTTCCGTTCCAGTGAACCTCAAAAATCCAAGATGAGCTGTACCTGAGAAACAGATCTGACAGCTAACCATTGGCTTCCACACACTCCCTCATGAATAGACAAGCACACTACGGGCACATGCATAGGACCTGCACACATACACACACACACACACACACACACACACAGCACTGCCAGCCAATATCCTTTGTCCATGCAGGCCAGCAAAGCCAAGACCATTGACACCTGGCTCCAGTGCAGCCCTGTCCGCTGAGCTTGGCTCTGACATCTAACTTCTCAGGGGGTCTTTGTTCCCTATGGGAACAATGTCAACACAACGCCTTCCAGAATTCCCCCAAATAATTACACACAGACCACCTAAATGACTTCAACATCAACGTTATAAAAATACTTCCAAATTCCCTAAATATGGTTCAGCCAGTCTGTGCATCGCAAGCTATTACAAGAAAGATATGCACGTATGTCCTTTCCACAGAACATTCCTTGGTAACTAAGTCCAGTGATCCATCCAGGGATCAGGCCCTAGGCTTGGAGTCATGGCTGTATATGGAAGAACACAGTGCAGAGTGTCCCTTGTGCTGGGGAAGTGCAATGACCTGCTGTTCTTGGAGCATGCGGCTGGGAGTAAGAATGTCAACACTAACAACCCACAGGGACCATGGGACACAGCATCCTCCGTAGTCTCACTGACAGCTCCATGGTACCAGCTACTGTTCCCAACACTGTAGTGCCCGCAGCACAGAGGGGAAGGCAGCCTAGGATGGTGACAGAGTGAAGACATTGTTTAGTTCTGACAAGCAAGCAGCAAGAGGAATCTGAGGATGAAGACCCAGGAAAAGAGATGCCAGAAGAGAGATGATGCAGGCAGTAAGTAAGCAGGAGGACAGGGAAGAGGTTACCTGTGAGCAAGAGGAAGAGTACAGAATGTGGGGACTGAGGAAAAAGAGAGGGGGGAGGGGCATGTAGGCTGCTGGCTGGTGAGCCTTAACCACTGGGAGCGCTTCTCTGTTAAAGGGCTTGGGTATAAAGTTAGGGACCCAACACCCATAGACCAGACACACTTCTAGATCAGAGCCCTGAAGAAATAACATCATGCTTGGAATGTCCCGGGCCTGAGTCCGGAGACCCAGTGTGGCCAAACATCAGGAAGACTCCAGAGGATTGGCCTGCTGGGCTTTTACAAGAAATCCCTTCCCCACACACCACATCCCCACATTTTAGGTCTCCTTCAGCAAAACCTATTTGCTTCCTCTGCTCTCCCGGGCACAACAGAAAACTTGACATCTCAGTTCCGAGTCTGCCTCCGCAGAAGGTTCTGCCTCCACCTTCACATTCTTTCAGGAGAGCTTCAAGTCCCACACAGAACAAAACGGGCTGCTCCTAAATAGCCACAGAAAGGTCCGGGCCATTTGGTTCCCACACACGAAGCTCTCTTGGCCTCTGCGCAGTTTTTTTTTTTTGACATTGTATTTAAAAATAATGTTTCTCCATGTGTATCATCCCTGAAAGTCATGACAGAGTGGCTTCACGTACAAACAGGACCACTGAGGGATCATCTTGTTCCTTCCAGCCTCCATAAAAGCTTAGAAGCATGTCATAACCGCCGAGTGTTCTCGTCTGTCTCAATAATTCATTAAGGTATTAATAGGCCCACATTCTCAGCAAAGTGCAGTAAAATGCAGACATAGTTAAAGTTTCTCTTCTGAATTCCCTCAGACTGGGAGAAAAATCAAGGCAAATTCCTCATCTTTCATTGCACAGCCTGTGAAGCCGGGCTTCCCTTCCATCCATCTTTCCACCAGGGCCGTTTCCCAGTGAGCAGCTTCTGCGTGTTTTCATGCTGAATCACACTATTTTTGGTGTGTGACTGAGTCCTCTGTAGATCCAAGTGCAGGCAGGGCATTCTGCAGAGGCAAGACGGCCGTTTTCAGGGGTGTGCCATCCGATCATTTGAAAAGACCCACAAAGCCGGGCAAGGTAGCTGACCCCTGTAATCCCAACACCTGAAAGGCTGAGATCCATGAGCTGGAGTCCACTTTGAGCTACAGTGAGTTCCAGGCTGGCCTTGGCTACTGCTTGAGACATTGTCTCTAAAAGCCAAATTGTTGGGAGGACGTCTTCCCTTCAGTTGTCATCATGAAGGAAGCTCTTTCCATATCCGTGGCAACGTAAGAGGAGACAGAGAAATTGGACCTGGAGTAATTTGAATCAGGAATGTCCTCGGTAAAGAACTGGGTATGTGTGACCTCTGTCACAGCCTTTCCACTGACTTTGCAGGATGGCCAAAAGACTGTGTCAGCTTGACTAGACTACAGTACCCAGATATTTAGGTCACAAATGTCTGTATACCATCTCTGAGTAAAAGGGTTACTCTTCGTAGTTGGATGAGCCTCACACAACTGGCTGAATTCTGCTGGTGGCTTTTGGACCTGAGCTATGAGCATAAGCTCCTCCCTCAGTCTCCAGCTTGCCAGCCCACCCTGAAGTCTACAGGTTCACCATTCTTTCGTGTACTGCAAGCTAGTTCTCTTGACATAATACAAGCGAGAGAGATGCTCCACATATCTCATTGGTCCTGACACTATACTCAACCCCTCAGCTATGCCTGAGCATCTATACCTCAGGCTATGGCTTCCACTACTTCCTGGGACAGCAAAGCATCCTTAGTAGCAATAGCCATGAACCCAGCCTTGTGAGGGGACAAGGACCAGAGGATACCCGCTGTTGAGGGCTGTAACTAGCGTGGTGTTCACTTATGTCCCATGATACCATGACCAGTTTGAGCTTCATCCTATCTGGAGTTTATCTTCCATCCTGCACAGTCTGTGTTGAGCACTTATGGTGGGGATTCACCGCCCATGAGCTTTATGTCTGGCCCAGCAGAGGCAGAGCTTCTTGTCTGCTGATGTAATTCTCACGCTGTCGTGTGGTGGTTGGAGATTAGACTGCTCACTCCATTCACCCCTGGAGGCTATCTACCTTGTTGTGTACCCTATGAGAGTTTTCCTAATAAAACCCTGATGCCTGTCTGAATGGGCTCCTGTAGATTCACCTATAGTGCCTACATTTGGTGCCCGGGGCAAGTACCCACTACAAGCACTCTGGTGTGTTAGTCACTTCCTGAGAAGGTGACCCATTTTCTGCTCTATGACAGCCATCCTCACCCCTTGAAATGGCACAAGAAGATTTGGAGACCCTGAAAAGCAAGCCCACTGCTAGACACCCAGAGGTTTTTCAAAGCCAGTCCTTCAGGGACAAATTTAAACAGCTCTGTCCCAGAAGCCCACGTGAGAGGAGGGCAGCTCACAGTCGTTCATGTGGTGGCTTGAATGAGAAACACCCCCCAACACCACACACACACATACACACGCTCAGATTCTGAACACTTGATCCCCAGTTGGTAAGAGGTGAGGCCTTGCTGGGGGAAGCACACCATTGAAAGTAGACTTTGAGAGTTCGTAGCCTTGCTGGCTTCCAGTTTGCACTCTCTCCTTTGTCCTTTGTAATGGGTGGGTGGGTGGAGAGGGGAGGAAGTGAGCTGAGCACCAGCATGCATCTCTTCCTACTCTCTGACTACAGATGGGAGGCCGTCAGCTTCCTCAGTCTCTTCTGCCCTGGTTCCTTGCCCCTGAGGGGCTGTACCTTCAGACCATGTGCAAAACAAGCCCTGTTTTCCCAGGCTGCATCTGCCCAGCATTTTGCCACAGCAGCGACGAAAGGACAAGAGCTAAAGTCTTATTTTACAGTGTCTTTATGGATCTCTTTTTTGGCTTCATTTGTTAACAATGCCACTTGTAGTCTAAGCAGAAGAAACCACAGGAGCAGAATGAGGAGTCCCTGAAGACCTTATTTGGCAGCGAATGTGCCATCTGCTGCTGAGGACAGTGTGGTGACTGCAACCCTATAAGCTCAGGGCTGGGAGGCAGTAGGTGGAAAGTTCCAGAAAAGTCACTCCCGGGGCCATGATGCACCGTAACATTTTGTTCTCCCAAGCACACTGCTCCAAGGCATATTCATATTCCAGGGCTCACTGCTCACGGAATTTCAGATGACTTTGCCGTTTCTATTCACGCCCCAAACACAGGTAATATTTTGAATTTTTAAGATGTATTTCATTCCTGAGAGGCGGCACATATCGGGAGCCTTTGTGTACTCAGTTAATGACCCATAAGAAAATCCCATTATCAACCAGGTTTGTCCAGATCCAGCCTTCTAAACAACCGATAGTATCTTTATTTCTAGAAAGGTGGTACTGGCTGAGACAGTTAACCCATGATTCACAGAGCTAGCGAGCCCCAGCCCTCGGATAGGAAAGGGAAGTTCTAGAAGTTTGGAGAAAGTTCTATGCTCTGACAGACCCTACCTGTAAACACCAACTCACTGGGACTGGCTCCATAGCCTCCCGGGAGCTCTGTTTTCTGCCTGTCCTTGAGTGATGGAGACCAAGTAGCCAGTTGTCAGGAGTCACCATAGTTCAGCTATTGTGTTTTATCCTGTTATTTTATTTTTACACATCATCCTGTGGCCTCTGGGAGCTTCTGGAATTGGAGTGTTGCTGGGGTGATGGGACTTGAGACAGAGGAGAAATGCAGCTTCCTCTTAATGGGAAGCCCCGGCCATCATTCAGTTATTACCTGCCACTCAAATTCAACTCTAGGGTGGGACTTTATCTAAGAATTTATCATGGAAACTTACCATGGACCGCAGTAAAAGGTTTTGACCACCTTGGTTGATTTGGTCCTTAACCTTAGACCTGTCTGCTAATAGAGAAAAGAAACAAACATAAAGCCAGGAGGTCGGTAAGCATGCAGAAGGACATTAGACACAGTGTTTGTTTATTAGCCAACCCCAAGGCAGGACTGTGGCATCTGCTCATGAGTCCCTAGAGGAAAGATGACCTATGTTGCTTCCATTTTAATTCTTGCAGCCACACCAGCAAATGAACCTAGGACATTTTAAAGACAAGTCACCAGCTAGATGTGTATTAGACTCTGTCCAGTCTTTGAACATAACTTGTTTTAAGTTGTAAGTCTCATTTCATGACTCGTTAGGGGTGAACTGCACTTCTAGGGGAAACAGGAACTTTGCACAGAAGTTCCAGGCATCAGCGTCGTGGGATCTCTAACGCCATTTCCAGTCCTGGCTGGCCTAGTTGGTGGGGCTGCCCAGTGACGGTGACCGGGTCTTGCCATGTGTAAGACAACAGAAGCCAACTATAAGGGATAGTCATGTTTATCAGAGCCAGTTCTGGCCATCTCCACCTGGCTGTAAGAGGCGGCTGTCCACACCCACAGCAGGAATTACAGACCAGCCGGCATGAGCCACCCACATGGGCCCACATCGCCAACGAGATCAGGGGACGGATAAGCAACTGCAGTACAGTGATTGCCGATGTGCCAGAGCTGTTGAGTTCTTGCTTTGAGAACACGCTCAATTGCTCCCATTTTTTTCCTAACCTCTTTGCTGTTGTCCCTTATCAGTGCCAAAGCTACCTTGGTTTATCGTTCTCAGCCATCGACAGAACAGTCATGATCCATTCATTCTGCCAGAGTGCTATGGTTTACTTAAGTTCAGAAATTAAGCAAAATTTGACTAAAACTCTTTTACTATTGGGGTTAAAATTGGAAAGATTGTCTTCATGGGGGGTATGTAAATACGTTCTCTGGACTTTAAATTGTAATGCTGATATTTTTACAAAGCAGCAATGAGGACTTTATTATGCTGCAATCACACCTTACACCAGGATTATCCAGGAAGAAAAGATTCCGAGGGGAGGTGTGAGCCTCTGACAGAGGTGGTTTTGCCGGATCTTCTTCCATATGTAGAGACAACACACTCAGAAGGAGGGAGACACCATGACCTGCACTCAGGAGTCCCTGGCCCAGGCTGGCAGTGAAAAGGTAGTCATCCCCAGAGAATGTCGTCACCCCCAGAGAATGTCGTCATCCCCAGAGACTCAAAATACCACAAACATCATCCGTGAAAGAAGCATCGGTGTATACAGCTTAGACGTAACAAAAGTCACCCTCCACGGCTAGCAGCCGATGGGTTCCAGTCTGCTGTCCCTAGAAATGGGCTCGTGATGACAAACCAAACACCACTGCCTAGTTTGGTAAGCCCCGAGTTTACCGGGGTGACATTCAGGACTGTGGGTGACTCAAAGGCAGCTGCTCCACCAAAAATGCCACCTTGGCATGGATGACAACTCATGAAAGATGGCCGGCCAGAGCTCCCACCAACTTGCAGGCATCCTAACTACAGCATCTTCATTGCCAGTGACTGATGACTGCATGTGTACCCTCTAGACGGGGCCTCTTGAGTCTCAGAAGAGAACTCCCAGAAGGTCACACTGGAATTCTAAACAAAGCCTGCACTAGGACAGCCCACTCAGCTGTCAAACACTGTCAGGGCTTGCGGCTCACCAGTTTCTAAAACCAGCCTGTCCCCAAGTCTCTGGTCTCTGGTGGCCAGTGAGGAAGTCTAGAATCCCATACTCTATTATCATGGAAGATACTTTGTTCTTAGCCTGAATCCCGCTAAGAGTTACAGAGATAGGAAGAGCAGGTGTCCCAGCCACCATTGCTGCACACCCACAGTCAAACCACGGGATAAATCCAGAGCTGAGAAGAATTCAAAGGCATCCCCATGCCCAGCCAAGGTCACTGACCTTGCGGTTTTTCAGAACAAAAGATAAGAGTCCAAAGATCCAGCCAGTAGGAATCAGCCTGGAGCCAGCAGCATTGACTTGAAATGGGGCCTGGCTCCTGTCCTTAAATTCTGACCCTAACAAAACAATAATTTTTTTATTGATTTAATGATTTTTATTACCAGACAAGTGAACTAGCGGTGATTTGGCCTCATATAACAAAGCAATAAATGTAAAAGTACCATTTCCATAAGCTAATAAATAGCTTATAAATATACTTATTTTATTATGTATTTTCCTTTCCTATTTTTAACTTACCCTTTGATAATCCCATTCATGAGCATAGGATATTTTGAACATAAAGGCCCCTATTCCCCTGCCAGTCTCACGGAATACCTTCTTCCCACAGATTCACCTCATGCTTCGATGTCTGTTTTTTTCTTTCCCCAACTTTTTGTGGCCCCTGAGTTTAATTAGGAATGATTTATGAGCATGGACACAGTGTTATTTACTGACACATGGGTGACTACCCAATGACTGCACCTATAAGTAAGATGATTCCTCTTCCATTGGTAGACAATAACCACCAATGAGTTCTCGGGGAGGGGCGGGACTGCCAGAGCTCCTTCCCCAGCTATGACCCCAGCTGTGACCCCAGCCATGCCCCCAATCACACCCCCAGCCATTGACAGAATGTTGATGGGCCCAGTCTTTTACAGGTTTTATGTAAGAGACCACAGTTTGCATTAGCTCAACAGCTACGGTGCATCCAGAACACAACTTTCCACAACTATCCTCTCCACCCTGCAGTTCTTCCTCTTCTGCGGTGTCCCCCAAGCCTTGGGGCAGGTTCTAAAGATGCTCTACATAGGACCAACGATACCCAGCGCATGGTGAGACCCTATTGCCAGAGAGCCACACGCTTAGTTTCAGGACAAAGAGGAAGCAAGCAAGTAAGCAGGACCCTTCCCAACAGATAGCTTCCCGGATGCCAGAAGGTGCTATGTAGGCTACTGGAGGGATAAAAGTTATCAGTGATCTCATCTAGCTGTGAACCCTGCATGCCACAATACTGGCTTACCAGACCAGGTCGGTCCATGGCGCAGTTGTTGTGGGGAAAAACAACCACATTCTGATTGGATTTGTGGCTTGATTCTTTGAAGGACTTGCATATCTTCACTGCAGAAATGCAAAACAGAGTGAGAGAGGCCCAGTGAGGGGGAAACTGGGCCAGCAAGAAGACTTAGTGACTAAGGGCACTTGCCACCAAGTCTGATGGCCTGGGTTTGATCCTTGAGGCCCACATGGTGTAAGAAAAAAAACTTCCTCAAGTTGGCTTCTAATGTCCACATATGTGTCAAGCACACTCATGTGCACTAATAAACTCACACAAAATAAGCAGACATGTGTAATAAGAGCTCTTTTTAGGGGCTGGAGAGGTGGTTCATTGCCCAAGAGTACTGGCAGTTCTGCTGAATCTGGGTCTGCTTTCCAGCACCCACATGGTGGTGCAGTCAACTGTAACTCCAGTCTCAGGGTATCCTACACTTTCTTCTGGCTTCCATGGGTCCTGTGCACAGGAAGTACACAGACATACATGCAGGCAAAATATGCAGGCATATAAATATAAACGATTACTTTCAATTTTCTTATCTTTCTTTCTCTGCTTAACTTGGGAGCCTGTCCTGAAACTCGCTCAGTAGACCAAGCTATCCTCAAACTCCCAGAGATTCACCTGCTCCTTCATCCCAAGTGCTGGGATTAAAGATGTGCACCACCACCACCTGGCACTTTCAAATGATTCTTTTTTAAGGGAGACGTTTTCCAGTAGAACCTACAGATTACATGCATCTTCTTACAAACACCCCTCTCCCTTTATTTTGCCTGCTAGCCCATGGAACAGGAGACTCTCTCATTGAGACATGTGGGCAGAGAACCAGGTTCCACAGTCTGCCTTGATTGTGAGGACAACCTCTCCACATACACTCAGATCAGAAATAAGGGGTTCCCATGTTGGCTGAGGGAGACGCACTGTGTTGTGGAGGATTGTGTAGCCATGTGTGAACACCCATGCCAGTCTGCTTGCTGCGACATCATCCAACTGGATCTCAGAGATTTCCACGACTCCAGACAGGCTCTAGGTATTCACGCATGAGGAATAAGATCATGTGTCTAGAAACATGTGACACACAAGGAGAGACAGATCCCTTTACGGTGCACACCCTGCTGTGCTGTGTGCAGTCAGGGAGGGTTCACTCACTTTAGGAAAGAGGAGTTACCTCCAGGAAACGCATCTACTTCTGTGGTTTCAAGTACAGTGGCAGAGGAGGAAAGGCTTCTCTTGCTCTGGAGGGAGCCATGACGGTAAAGATCAATGCGTTTTTATCACCACTGCATGCTTTAAAGATGACTGACAGGAAGCAGTTGATGGCACACGAACATAGCCCTAAATGAGATGCGGGCCAGAACAGGCTAGTTTACATCTCTCCATGTGCTGTGGACATCTGGCAGAGGCCCATGCAGTTTCCTCCTGCAGATGAACCCTGTACCTCTTCCATGTCAACTGCTCAAATCCAAGAACCTTACCGTTACTTTGGCCAACACCACAGCATCACACATTGTTCTGAGTCTCTATGAGGAAAGCTTTGACTCACCCATCTTCTGAGTTAGGGTTTCTCTGGCTGTTAGGAGACACTCTGACCCTAGCAACTCTTATAAAGAAAAATATTTAATGGGGTGACTTACATTTTCAGAGGTTTAGTTCATTATCATCATGGTGGGGCATGGTGGTGTGCAGGCAGACGTGGTGCTGGAGCTGAGAGTCCTACATCTTGATCAACAGAATATAGGAAGTGGTCTACCTCACTGGTGTGACTTAAGCATACATGAAACCTCAGAGCCCACCTCCATAGTGACACACTTTCTCTAACAAGATCACACCTACAAGGCCACACCTCCTAATAGTGCCATTCCCTTTGGGGGACATTTTCTTTCAAACCACCACACCCATTCATTTTGTGACTGAGTATGAGTTTGTGCAGTAAGGAGACTGCTTGGCCCATTAGCTCTAGCTTCTTAATGGCTAACTCTTACATCTTATTTTAACCCATCTCCATTAATCTGTGCATCATCACAAGGTTGTGGCCTACTAGCAAAGTTTCAGCGTGTCTGTATCCAGCGCCGGCTCCACGGCTTCTCCCTGACTCTGCCTCCTTTCTCCCAGCATTCAGTTTGGTTTTCCCCCACTCCCCCCTCCGCCTACCTAAGTTCTGCCCTATTAACAGGCCAAGGCAGTTTCTTTATTCACCAATAGTATTCACAGCATACAGAGGGGAATCTCACATCAAGTGTGTGTGTGTGTGTGTGTGTGTGTGTGAGTGTGTATACTTCTGTGCACATACTTGAGGAGGCCACAGAACAACCTCAGGTGTTATCCCTCAAGAACAATGAGCTTGTGTTTTCAGTTGGTATTGCCCTGAAGCTTGTTGATTCTTCTAAGCTAACTGGCTTGCAAGCACCTCAGGGATTCTCCTGTCTTTTCCTCTTGTCATTGGCATGGTACATGGATACCATGCTTGGTGCTTTGGCGTGAGCACTGAGAAATTAGAAATTAGAAACAAGAACTTTAAGCTTGTTTGTATTTAAAACAGTACCATCTAGGGCATCAGAAAATGGGTGGGGCTGTTGCTGGAAGCCTGTACACCCTACATAGTGTGTGCTAGAAAATCATAACCTATTCAGAAGGCTGTGTACAATGCATGTCAGAAGTCTGGCAAGCGATCATCATACCCCAGTCCTTGTTTTCCTGGGAATCTACTCTAAAGACAGAGTCCAAGATTCAGAGGAAATGGCATCATGGGTTTCCTTTTGGCATGACTTTTTTCTTTCTTATTAATTGAATTCTTTATTTACAAGACCATTAGATATGACATCAACAACAGTTCAAAACAAGCTACCCACTCAACACCAAGCAGTTGGCTACTCCATGGAGTCCAGGCTAGAATGACAATCAAAATATTTCACAACCATGATGTTATCAGAAGTGACACCTCACCAATCAACCTGAACCCCATAGGGATGGATGGGTATTGCCACAACACCGAAGTGACAGTCATACTTGACAATACATTAGAAATCCATGGAAATGTTGTGCTTGTGGCACATAAACCTGTATTTGAATAGAGCAAAGAAAGTGAGTGTATATGCTAAATGCTAGCCATGACTGTCTCTGAGCCCTGGAGTTGGAGTGCCTTTTCTTTCTTTGTTCTTTTCTTTTCCAACATCCTATAAACAGCTTTGCTTGTAATCAGGAAGAAATGCAATGTTCTCCCGAGCACAGCCCCAAGGGCTTAGATGCCCACATGTGTCTGTCTCAGGACCTCCATGGAGCACCATCTTTCAGTCCAAAGAGAGTGCGTATGAATCGATTTTTATGCTATTGGTGGAGGCATCTGGAAAATGTTCTCCACGGCTAAAACGATCAAGATGCTGACTCCCTTCTGCATTTTATCCGATGCTGTTTCCCCATTGCTCTGTCAACGTTCAGAGATTTGGAAATTATATTTAGGGATGCATATAACTTTTTCATTAAAAGTTTGTCAAAATAAATGGAGATTCAAAGACAGATTTAAGAAATCCAGGGGTGAGAGCCTGGGCTCCATTTGCTCAGTTTGTGCTGGTGATAACATCTTTTGAAGTTATGTAGAAAGCAACCATACAGTCAGGTACCAACACTATTTCTTCCCTTCACACAGATATTCCTAGTAGGTACCTTTCATCCATGGGATGGATGGCAGAAGCAAATTAGATGAAAAGGGGTTTACTGAGGCCTCCAGTCTCATGGAGAGGAGAGCATGGCAGCCAGGACACCATCCATGGTAGCAAGAGATGGCTTTGTGAACTGTTGACAAACTTAGTGGGTCAGGATGGAGAGAAGTCAGCCTGAACCAGCTCACTACAACTCATGAGCCCCACCCTCATGGCCCTGGGTTGGCCAGTGAAGTCAATCCCGTGTTCCCGAAGTCCTGTGTTCTCCCAAAACAGTGTCACCAGATGTTTGCAGAGGGACATTTCACATTCAAACCATGACGTCAGCTGCACTCACACGCCTGGGGGCTATGTTTAGTTCAACATGACTTTACCGCAAAAACAATTGCATATCCACAGCCACAACCAAGGCCAGAACGATTCCGTTGCATGAGCATTCCTCGGCCAACCTGTTTTCATCCTCAAATTGCAAGCTGGTCCACCCCAATCGCCAGTCTCTACCTCTCCCTACAATTGGTTCGGATTTTGTGTTGTACTTGCTAGTTTACAGTCCAGACTTGTCAAAGGAATGAGACTCTGACCTCTGGCCTCCTCAACTCTCCAGTTACAGTCAAGGGAGGTCAGAGGACGGGAAGTGGGATTTTTTTCCCCCCTCCAGGTCTGCGAACCTCACTGTGGAAGAGAAGTTGATTGGTAAGGGCATTCTTCCGCACTCCAGCTGGAGGAAAACAGTGCTTTGGTTCATCACAGGCTCCCGATCAGAGAAACCGGAGGACATTTTCATGGTTGTGTCCATTTGCAAAGCCTACTTCTACAAATTACCTAAAAGGATGAGTCATGTCTGCCGGGCCCTGACTCAAACTGATCGCTGATCAGCTTCAGTAGCCCCCTGACATGAAAACAATATTTTCTAGGAAAAAAAAAAAGAAAGAAAGAAAATGGCTCATCAAGTTTTCCCTAACTTTCTACATATGGGTCTAGACTGGGCGTGGGCTGCATGTGGGTTTGGTTACAGGCAGGGGCTTGATGACTGATATAACCCAACCACCACAACCCCAGAGTTACCAGGAGCTGACAGGCATGCAGCCTCTGGACTGAAAGATGGAACCATATAGAAAACTTTCCTGAGAAGCCAGTCATCAATGGACTGAATCAAACGCGGCTACCCTGAAGAGTGAGTGGGGCACAGGCTATGGATAGTGACCTTTGCTCACTAATGGTAATGATTTTGCTACCTGTGGAATTTCAGTTTCCTCTACACATCTAGATGCCCTTGTGCACCCACCAAATGTGAGTCAGTAGGTGGACCACTGTTGACCAGTGGACCAATGTGAGATGGGCCATTCTAGAAATAGGTGTGTTGGCAGGGGCTACTCATTCGTTCTTAGCTGCAAACCCTGAAATAATCACTCAGAAACTCTATTATTTGCAATACTGTTTGTCCAATAGCTTAAGCATATGTCTAGCTAGCTCTTACATTTTAAGTTAACCCATTTTTATTATTTTATATTTCACCATGAGGCTCGTGGCCTACCCACAAGGTTCCAGCTGGTGGCTTGTGTCTTTCTCCTCCGGCAGCTACATGGCATCTCTCTGACTCCACCCACTCTCTCTCTACATCTCTGTTTGGATTTCCCACCTGGCTTTACTCTGTTAAGCCATGAACTGAAAGCAGCTTTATTCATTAACCAATAAAAGAAAGACTTCCCACACCATAGATGTACTTACAAAATCTGTTTGATAACACCTCTACCTGTGATGCTCTCTTTCCCTGCCTACAACTCCTGCTCCTGCACCCATGACCCCCTCCCTGCCTTCACTTCCTGCTCCACCCATGACCCCTCCACATCTTCACCTCCTGCCTTTTTGTTGTGTGTTGTTTTCAGACAGGGTCTTGTGTTGCCTTTATTTCCCTTCAACTCCTGATCCTCCAGCCTCTGGCTTCCAAGTGCTAAGGATATGGGACACCATACCCAGCCCCTGACATCAGGATTTTAAAAAGATTTGTGTTCCTTCAAGTTCTTCTTGCAAAAGACACCAGGATTCACAGCCTCCTACTTTGTTTGTGGCCAAATCAGGGACCACTGTGGGCTCCTGTGCCTCTTTTGCTCCTTTTGGAAAATTAACATGGAAGAGGGGAGTCAAAGGGGTCGCCGGCAGTGTTCCAGATAAAGGACACAGAAAATCAGAGCAAAGAAATGTACTGTGCCCGGGTGTTGTGCTATAAGGGATCCATCACATTCCCCTGCCTGATACCACCACTTAGCTCAGCTATGGCACCTTTGACCCTATTTACAAGAGCTCTTCTCCTGACCTACAGCCACACAGACTCTGGGCCTCTGGGACAGGAAATTGGTCTTCAGCCATCTTGTGGGTGTGGCTTAATGGATTTGATTTGAGCTGTCTGTTATTGTAAATCTAAGCAGTCCTAGCTAATGCAAGAGGAGGTCCTGACAGATTGAAATTGACCTTCGATCTGACTGGAGGTGTTGACAGGCCTTCTCCTGAGATTTCCAGGCCAGCGGTGTCTCAGATCACACAGTCTTTGAAGGAGGTGATGGTCCAGCACTTCCAGAGTTGGAATTCACCTTCCATAGGCACATGTCTTTAAGCACTTGGTTTGGGAAGGTTGTGGAACCTTCTGAAAGAAATGGGTCCCAAGGTGTCTTAGTTAGGGTCTCTCTTGCTGTGGAGAGGCTCCATGACCATGGCCATTTTTATAAAGGAAAACATTTAATTGAGGTGGCAGCTTACAGTTCAGATCATCACGGAGGGGAACATGCGGGCAGACATGGTGCTGGCCACATTTTGATCAGCAGACAATGGGCACTGGACTGTGACACTGAGCAGTATCCTGAGCATAGGAGACCTCCAAGCCCAGTCCCCACAGGGACACATAACCTTCAACAAGGTCAGCCTCCCAATAATACCACTCCTTAAGAGGTTATAGGGGCCAAATATATGTATATATTCAAACTACCGCACAAGGATGGGCCTGGTCTTGATAACCCAAACCTACTTCCTGTTCTATTTCTGGCTCCTTCTGGTCCTGCGGGTATGGTCCTCAGCCATATGAGAGTGCACTCTCTGGCAAAAACTAAAATCAACCCTTTCTGCCTTAAGTGAGTTTTCTGAGGGCATTTTATCACAGCACAGGAAGAGGAAACCTCACAAGCACAGTCACCAGCCATAGGCAGCTGCCGGCTTTTCCTCTGCAGAGACTGGAGCCCTAACGGAACACTCGGTGGATGTAGTTCTAGTTGACCTGAAGAATGATGCGGGCACTCAGTCCAGCCTGGGCCAGGACACACATCTAAACACCAGAGAATGGACAGCTAAGCCTGGAGCGCACCGTCTGCACTCTGTGCGCTACCGTACAGTTCGTGAACCGGGCAAGGGGCTGGAGATTGAAACACACAAAGACACACAGACAGAGACATGGGTCATCCTTGATGCCAGAATGCTCCCTTTATTGTGTCCAGGGGCAGCTTATATAGGGATCCTTAACTGATAGCCACGCCCCAGCCAAATGCACCAGAAACCATTCCCCTGCCATCAGGAACTCCTGATGGTCTCGTGCTCAGAGCAACTGCAAGCATTACAAGTTGTTTACCAGAAATTCAGGATCTGGGGGGTTCACAGCTCCCAACAGAAACAAACTCACCCATTTAGGCAAAATGTGGCTGTATTTGGCAAAACCAACAAGTCTTGGTAATTTCTTCTATTTCAGTCAAGGAGCCCAACCTGAAAGACTGCTCTGTCCATCCACCTCCTGGGCCTGTATTTCTAGAGTCTCAAACACAGCTAAGCAGCAATGAAAACTCCAAATTCCCTCCTTTCGGAGATGCATTTCCATTATAAACATCCTCAGACACAGACATGAGAGTCTGCCAAAATGAACGTAAAGCTGTACCCACCGAGTGTTCCCTACACACTGTGAGATCCTCATCTCCTGCCCTGCATCATCACTGGCTCCAGGTTGCCGACACACCTAGCACCTCTATCTCTGCCCTCCATGCTTGCCCTTTCATTTTGGGTGTCAGATTCTTACCCCAAAGAGATGAAATATCACGATGCCGATATCACGAACATTTACCTTCACGGTCAAGGGATTAAAACATAAGAAGAGAGGGAGGATGGGCTCTCTCCTGTCCAGAGCAAGATTAGATGCAACTAAATCTCAGGGACATTAAAGTAATACATCTTCTTTGGAGTGGGCAGCGAGCCAATCACAGAGGAGCTCCCAGAGCAGGCCACAGGGGGAGCAGAGGAGGTCAACAAGGGCACAAATTTCTTCCCCTTGCAGCAACAACAAAGGCTACCCCCCCCCACTTTCCTTTACTGCTCATTCATCATTGACCATAAATTCTGTTGCAAACCTATGTCCCTTGGTGACATTGCTTCCAAACTAAAGACAACACAAAGAGGAAAACCACAAAGGTGAACATAAGGGGAAAAACTCCAAGAATGAAAGCTTGGAAGGAAATACAGAAGACAATCTTTCCCGGACATGGGAACGGATTTAAGGAAGGGGAGCAAGTGTGCTAACTGCCTCGCTTGCAGCTTGTGTCTTTTATTTTCCTTCCAGGTATTATCATAGAGGGAGGAAAATGTCTTCCTTATAATAAAACCCCGTCCCTTCATATCCTTTCTCCCCTCAAGAGCGGAAACAAAATAAATTAAGGGAGGAAAAAAAACCCAGCATCATTATGTCCAACGCCATCCCCAAATAACACCAGGAACTAGCCTCAGCTCTCCTAGACTCTTCGAGTCTTTTCCAACCAGCAGGAAACAAAGTGGCGTGCAGTGCCAGCTTGGTCACGACAGGACCCTGCCTGGTGGTCCCATAGCTAGCTGCCCAACCGGGGGAAGCTGCTGTCTCTTGAGATCACCAGTATTAAAACAATCCCAAAAGTGGGTTCATTTGCCATATTATCAACTCTGACATCTGCTCAGACACTCCATGATGCTTAGCAAAACAAAACCCACATGCAGACAAAGCATTGCTCCCCCACAGGTGTTCTGCAGCCAGACTATCATCTGTAGAATCATGACCCTTACGTGGCTTGCTAATGTCAGGGGAAAGAGTTTGTTTAGAAATTTAAAGATGAATAAAGAAGCAACTAGGGCCTGCTGCTATGCAAGATTAAAGACGTTAAACTTTGTCTAAAGACAGTGAGAAACTCCCACCCTGTGACTCTAAGTCACATCATTTGACGTTGACTCTTGGGAGATATTAATACAACATGCCAGAAATCTGATGCATCATGTCCCTTGACTGCTATTAAGAGATTAGATTCACATATATTCATTTTCATGTCAGCTGGCTGTGTATTAGACCACAGTAAATTAATCTCTGGCCTTTGATACACGAGCCACGTTCCTCTCCGATTTCTAGGAACTGAATTTGAATCAAATGCTGCAGAAATGTGGCAGCGCTCCACTTCAAACGCTTCTCCAAGTTTTGTTTTTCCAGAGCCAAGCGCAAATATTTACTGCAATTGACAAAGTTCAAAGGACTCTGACTAGAAAGCCTCTGGTCAATGGCTTCGTTGACCTTACTGGGTTTGCCTGTAGAATTCTACTGAGGCATTTGTGTTGGCAAGCCGAGCCTTTTACATAAGATTCCATCAGTCCATTTTACAAAACTTTGAACATAGGGGAACCGTGTTCCCTGGTGTGTGTTGTCTTCCCAGAATACACTAGGCTCAGCATTTTAGCAGTCTGAAAGCTTTTTCTTTAAGGAGGCAACTCGGGTGATTATTCCAGAGTTTCTTTTAAAAAACAAAAAAATATTTTTTTTTTAAATTTTACATACCAATCCTAGTTTCTCCCTACCTTCCCTCTTCCCGCTGTGTCCACCTTCTTCCTACCCCATCCCTATCCACTCCTCAGAGAGGGTATGGCCTCCCAAGGGGAGTCAATAAAGTCTGTTACATCATGTTGAGGCAGGATCAAGGTCCTCCCCTCTACATCTAGGTTGAGGAAGATATCCCTCCATAGGGAATGGGCTTCAAAAAGCCAGTTCATGTACTGGGGTTAAATCCTGATCCCACTGCCAGTGGCCCCACAGACTGTTCATGCCTCACAACCGTCACCCACATTTAGAGGGCCTAGCTCAGTCCTGAGTTTACAACTCATAAACACTTTCAGAAATGTAGCAGGATACGAGATTAACTCAAAAAAGTCAGTAGCCCTCCTTTACACAGGTGATAAATGGGTTGAGAAAGAAATCAGAGAAACATTGCCCTTCACATTAGCCACCAATAGCATAAAATATCTTGAAGTAACCCTGACCAAACAAGTGGAAGGCCTGTATGACAAGAACTTTAAATCTTTGAAGAAAGAAATTGAAGAAGACACCAGAAAATGGAAAACTCTCCCATACTCTTGGGTAGATAGAATTAACATAGTAAAAGTGGCAATCTTACCAAAAGCAATCTACAGATTCAATGCAATGCCCAGCAGAATTCTTCACAAACCTCTAAAAAACAGTACCAACTTCTGTTTTTTTTGGAAAAGCAAAAAATTCTGGATAGCCAAAACAATCCTGTACAATAAGGGAACTTCTGGGGCCATCACAATCCCTGACTTCAAACTCTACTACAGAGCTACAATACTGAAAACAGTCTGGTATTGGAATAAAAACAGACAGGAGGACCAGTGGAACTGAATCGAAGACCCAGCTATTAATCCACACCTGATTATGCTGGAGAGGATGTAGGGTAAAGGGATCATTCCTACATTGCTGGTGGGAGTGCAAACTGGTAAACAACCTTCCTCAAGACCCAGAAATACCACTATTGGGTATATACCTAAAGGATGCTCAATCGTACCACAAGGACATACGCTCAACTATGTTCATATCAGCATTGTTTGTCATAACCAGAACCAGGAAACAACCTAAATACCCCTTAACCAAAGAATGGATAAGGAAAATGTGGTACATTTACACAGTGGAGTACTACACAGCAGAAAAAAATAACAACAGCTTGAAATTTGTGGGCAAATGGGTGGATCTAGAAAACATCATACTGAGTGAGGTAACCGAGACCCAGAAAGACAAATGTCATATGTACTCACTCTTAAGTGGCTTTTAGACATAAAGCAAAGAAAAACCAACCTACAATTCACAATCCCAGAGAACCTAGACAACCCTAGAGGACCCTAAGAGAGAGATACATAGATCTAATCCACATGAGAAGTAGAAAAATACAAGATCTCCTAAGTATATTGGGAGCATGGGGATCATGGGAGAGGGTAGAAGGGGAGGGAAGAGAAAGGGAAGGGAGCAGAGAAAAATGTATAGCTCAATATAATCAATTTTTTAAAAACATTAAAAAAGAAGAAGCTGTAGGTGAGTCATGTGGAGCCACAAGAATAATGACTTGGCTTGCCTAGTTCAGTCTAGGTTTCCTAGTGTGAAGGTGGACCCAGAGAGGTGGGCATATCCCTATCTTGAAGCCTCAAAACCAGAGCTATTCCCAGTATCACCTCCAGCCCAGATGGTCCTGATCATCAAGTGCCAAGTGGTGCTGGCACATGACATAGATAACTTCATGCTAATTGTATCGCTGAGCCTCCAAAAATCTATGGCGAAAGCATTAAAATTCAAAATTAGTGAACTAAGCCATTTTATTAACCATTTTTTTTAGACCAAGGAGAATGAGGGTTGGAGATAGCTACAGTGTTCTAGGGAAGAGAATTGGGGACCCACACTTGACCACACCAAATACTTGACTCCTTTCCCATTCTGTGCCAGGAAGGCTCTTCTTAGTCTCCGGAAGTGGGGCTGCCCAAAGCTTACGGAGTAGTGTCTTCTAGATATTCCTAGATCAAGGGAAGCAGTGACATGGTTGCATTTATTCTTATTTTAATCCATATATCTTTGTGCTTGTATTGAACTATATAAAGGGCATGTTTTAGTCAGGGTTTGCTATGAAGAGACACCATGACCATGGCAACTCCATTAAAGGAAAATTTTAATTGGGGCTGGCTTACAGCTCAAGGGTTTAGTCCATTATTGTCATGGCAATGTACAGGAGAAGAAGGTCAGATTCCTGGGGCTCTCTCGCCAACCAGCTTACGACTCTTAAAGAGTTCCTGGCCAGTGAGAGACCCTGTCTTAAAAACCAAAGAGTAGTGTTGGGAGCTGTTGGTGGCTGTGGACTCCCCAGACCCTGAATTTCCTGTAAACAACTTGTTTTCCCCTGCTCTGAGCAGCCTGCAGCTGCTCTGAGCACGAGACCCTGATGACAGAGGAGTGGGTTCTGATGAGTCTGCAGCTGAAAGATCCCGAGATATATATATATAAGCTGCCCCAGAACACAGTAAAGTGGGTATTTTTGTATCAAGAATGACCTGTGTCCGTGTCTCTCACTGTTTGTCTCTGTGCGCGTGTTCTTAAGTCTCCAGGCCCAGTTCCCAGCTTCTGTACCGATCTGTAGTGGCACGGGCGCTACAGACGTAGTACATAGAGTGCAGAGTGTAGAGCGGATGCTGTGCTTTACAGCGTAGCAACTAAGAAATGCACTCAAGGTTGGCCTCTGGTATCCACATACACATAAACACACATGCCCAAGATGTGCCCGAACGACACAAACAGATGCACCCACATGTGTGTACACACACATACATCTCAGTTACATGGACCTTGCCCAATATCCAGCTCAAATGCACAGTAGCCTCGGTAGTCCTGAATAACCAGGGATGTGTGTGCTCCTGGGTAGAATTTCACCAAAGGATTTTAATTATTGAAACCCACGCAGGCCTTTCCCGAGGAGCCGTCCTGAGTATCATAAATAATTGCTATTATCATGGTAATGTTCAAGATGGAAAATGAAAAAGGCTACTTCTCAGACTGACTTCCAAGGTCAGCTTTAGGCTGACAGGGCCACTCCTGCCCCTGCCCCCAGACAATTAGCGTGCGGACCGCCACACCTGAGGTTTCCAAGATGATTTCTGCAGGTTCCCCATGGCATTGATGCAAACCAGCTTAATTAAAATGATTGGAGTGCTTACAGTGGGAGGTCATGTAAGAAATGTAAGGCCTTCACGTAGAGTCTGGCCATACCAACTCAGAGTCAGCGGTGCAAAGAGAACCGTGACCGGCAAGAACTCCACCTTCTATCAGAACCTGCCGGAACCACACCCTGTTGGGATAGGAGTGCTCCCAGACTGCCCACAGCTGTGTGCCAAAGTGTGCACCATTATTAACCATCCCCCTACCCACCTGTCTTCCAGCCTCCTGCTCCTGCCCCACAGAGCCTGGCCGGCTTCCTTTGGGGTATGCACTCCAGACACATGCACCGGAGTGAAAGCTCCTGCCCACTGACCATTGTTGACGCTGTCTTATTGTAGCATGATTAGTATAAACCCAGGGACAGAAATTGGGGTTAAACCTGAAGGTCAGAAAAAGCAAAACAGCCAGTCACTGGCTCTTATCTCTACTTCAGCCCGAAATGGCGATCCAGCCTCCAGGAATCTCAGAATGAGACTGAGAGCCGTCTCCTCCTGTCTTATATTCCTCTCTGCCGTCTCCTCCTGTCTTATATTCCTCTCTAGTGCTGGGATTAAAGGCGTGCACCACCATTGACCGGTTTCTGTGAAAAAAATAGTGTGGCTGCTGGGATTAAAGGTGTGTGTCACCATTGCCTGGTCTGTAAGGCTGACCAGGGCAGCTGTTTTACTTTTCTGACCCTCAGGCAAGCTTTATTAAACTACAAATAAAACGCCACTACATCTTATCACAATGTACTGCAAAATGATCCCAAGGAACCCTGCAGCATAAACTGGCGGCAGGCGCCACAGCACCCACTTTCTACCTCTAACCAACAGTGATTAGGTATGATTTCTTGATAACCCGAGTTGGCCACGGTGGCTAAGACAGGCCCTCTATCCTCGAAGAGCTTGCGGCCTTGTCAATGCTGAACCATTTTCTGTTTTGAAAGCTGGGGTCCACCCCCCACCAGCTTCTCTGACATCATCCTGTCCTGCATTCATGAAGTCCTGAGATGGTCTCACCTCCAAGTCCTGGACATAAAGAAGGCCACTTCCAGAGGTTCCAGGAAGATGTGTATTTTGCAGGACACTGTGGAACTGGTGGAAGTTACGACTCTCCTCTCCCATCTAAGCTGTCAGCTCCAGCATAACCTGTGCACACCCCTTTCTTTCACTGACTGAGTGGTCTTAGAAATCATATTTTGATAGACAATGGTATCAAATAGCTCGTATTCCTACTGAAGTCTACTTGTTCTGCCAAGGGTAGAGGAACTACTGAAATTATTGAATTATGTTTGCAAACTGGGGATACCTATCCCCAGTTTTGTAAACTTGGTATACTTATCCCCAGTTCTCTAATTTTTTTTATGTATTTTAAAGCTATATCATTGGGTGCCTACCTACTGAGAATTGGTACACACCTCCCTCTTTGTTCTCCTTTTGGATAATTTCTGCTGGTCTACTTTCAAAGGCTTTATCTTTCCTTCAACAGTATCTAACCTGCTGGTGAGGCAACCCAGACAATTTCCAGTGCACACCGTGTATGTCTTGTTTTAACTGCCCCTCTCTCGTTCAGCCAGTGCCTTTACTCTGTAGCCCAGGCTTGCCTTGGACTTATAGCTGCTTCTGCCTCAGCCTCCTGACTTATTCCCAGCTCATCATGTTTTCTCGTTAACAGTAACAGCTGGAACCTGATCTGTGCTCTCTCTCTCTCTCTCTCTCTCTCTCTCTCTCTCTCTCTCTCTCTGTGTGTGTGTGTGTGTGTGTGTGAGACCTGTCTGCCTTTAGATGCATTAGTGTCTACCCACTCGTTCCCACAATTCTGTCACTTACAGGTATCCCCAACAGCTTCCCCCTTCCTAGTTGTGATTAGATTTTTCCTCATCTGCTCTTATCTTCTGTATATGTGGCTCACACTGGAGATGCTGTAACGTTGACTCTCTGGACTCTTGTTTTCTTTATGAAATACAAACATCATCCTGGCAGGTAGCTAGTGTGCTAGTGGCAGATTGGATCTTCTGTGCTCCTTAAGTTTCAGGGATCTAGAGCAACGTCTATGCTACTAGTGTGGAGGTGACCTCTGCCTGGCGCCTGTCTTCCATCATCTCCATGATTGGAAAGCCTGGGAGTTCAGTGCCATCTCTTGGAATCCACGGTAGGATCCCTGCCTCTTGCAGTAAGATGCTCTGTTGGAACCTGCCTCTGCTCACAACCATTCTGAAGCTCCAACCTGGTCCAGTATGAGGAATTGGAGCTCCCTGTGAGTCTCTTTAGTACTTTTCATTCACACCAAGTGCCTCAGAAGCCCCATTCTGTGTCTGCCATCCAGGGAGGCCACAAAGCAATCCACCTTCCCTGCTTCCTGTGCAGAAGATCACAGGGTCCACACTGCCTATGTTGTCTATGTGGCTCAGGGTTTAGGCTTGTTGTTGTTTTTGTTTGTGTGAGATAGGCTTTCATGTAGCTGAGGCTGGCCTTACCCTGGTTCCTCCTGCCCCACCCCGCCCCCAGGGGCTGTATTGTAGGTGTACATCACCCTCCTCAGTCTCCATCATTGACGGTAAATGAACAAGCCAGTTCCAGCACTCCATTCAGTCTCCCCCCAGATTGCCTTTTGTTGATATTTGCTAACTTTATAGGGTTGGGGAGTCAATGATAATTTATTGTTTTTCTTGATTTATCTCCTTGTTTTCCTTTTTCTATTAGGGAAACTTTGAAGTAAAATAAATACCTAAATGTCACAAGTTCTGCCCTCACAAGTTTCTCATCTGCTTGCCCTTTAAATCACTTTGATGTTTCTTCTGGTGAGGTGTGTGTGGGAGCAGGACCCCAAAAGAACCATGAATCCCCAGGAGCCTAATCAACCAGTCTAGTCACGCATCCCGTTCCTGCTGCTACCATGTGACTTCACCTCTCCTCCCTGTCTTAACCACTTTGTGCTGACCAGCACATCTGCCTTAGCCTGCACGCCGAGACTGTGGAGAACACAGGCAGTCCCATTGTAGGTGGGTGTCAGGGTGTCAGCATCATGGAGAACACAACCAAACACACTGTCAATGTGGGAACATGGTTCTTTGGATCAAGTGGAACCATGTTTCTCCCTTGTCCCTCTATCAAGGATGCTGCGGTGGTTTGAAAGTGGTCCCCCAAAGGGAGTGGCATTACTAGGAGGTGTGGCCTCGTTGTTGGAGGGAGTGTGACGCTGTGGGGGTGGGCTTTGAGGCATCTCTTGCTTAAGCTTCCTGCAGGGTGACTTGCAGTCAACTTTCTGTTGCCTACAAGACAGCTACTTCTCCAGTACTGTGTCTGTCTGCATGAGGCCAATGGACTGAACCTCGGAAATTGTAACTGAGCCACCCCAATTAAATGTTTCACTTTATAAGATTTGCCATGACCATGGTATCTCTTCACAGTGATAAAAACCCACACTAAGACAGAAGTTGGTCCCAGGGATTGGGATATTGCTGTGGTAGGCCTGACAATGTGTTTATTTGGAGAAATTTGGACTTTGGTATTTAGGGTTATGAAAGCAGTGGGATGCTTTAAGCACTGCTTAACAGGACATACTAGTAGGTACAAGGAAGGCAAAGGTGCTAGAAGTTACTTGAACTGTCAGAGACTCACTCAAGAGGCTTGAGAGGAGAAGAATTTTAGTATGTTGCCTACAGATCATTCTTGGGATATTTTGGTGAAGAAAGTGGCTGCCGTTGCCTTTGTCAGAAGAGTCTGCCTGAGTCTAAAGTAAAGAGTTTTGGATTAATACTGTTGGCAGAGGAAATCTCAAAACAGCCTAGTATAGACTCTGTCATGTGGTTTTTAGTGGTTACTCTAATGAAAATTTATAATGAAGAGAAGCAAGCTGAGCAACGTCAATTACAAAATGTAAATTTTGAGGAGAAAAAGAACACCAGAAGGTGGAATGGAGCAAAATTCTATGTTCAAGGAATATAGGGAGGGAGTAGTGACCTCCAGGCAAGATCCCACCCACTTACGCTTCCAACTCGTAAAAAGGAACTGAAGAAAAGCTTGGAGCCGAGTGTGGTGGGGCACAGCTTTGCTCCCAGCACTGGAAAGGCAGAGGCTGGTGGATGTCTGAGCTTGAGGCCAACCTGGTCTCTAGAGCAAGTGCAGGACAGCTAAGCTTAGGCGATGAGGAACAGAAGGCTAGTGTAGATGTAATTGAATTAGGAGAGCGTGTTCTATTGGCAGAACTTGGCAGCTTCTGACATTAGGGTTAAGTGTAGACAAAAGAAGTTATGGAAAAAAGCCACTAAAGCCAGGCTAAAAAGCCTTTGGGGGCCAGGAAGTGGGTGACATGGGGTGGCTTGAAAGAAAACGACCCCCAAAGAGAGCACTTTTAGGAGGTGTGGCCTTGTTGGAGGAAGGGTGTCATGGTGGGGGTGGGCTCTGAGGCCTCTTTTGCCCAAGCTCCCTGCAGGGTGACTCCTGTGGCCTGCAAGATGTAGGACTCTCGGCTATTTCTGCAGCACCACATCTGCCTGCATGCTGCCGTGTTCTCTGTCATGATAATAATGAACTGAATCTCTGAACTGTAAGTGAGCTGCCCAATTAGATGTTATACTTTAAAGAGTTGATGTGGTCATGGTGTCTCTTCACAGTAATAAAAACCCCAACTAAGACAGAGTGAACATATGAAGTTCTCACTGCTCTCCACATGAGCTCATACCTGAGGCTGCCTCAACAAAGGGTCTGAGGTCCCTAAACCCAAAGCCAGACATATCATTCATGAGAAACTCCAAGCTGGATGTGTTCCAGATCTGGGAAAACTGACTTCCAGAGTGGTACACGCATAGAATCTGCCCTGACAACACCCTAGGAAGTCCATCATTCCCCAGAACTCCAAAGGAGATGGTCTTAGCTCCGGTGGACCTAGCAAGGAGCTCACAATGGTGACAATTACCCAGAGTGTCACTGATAGGCTTTTAGCTCCCTGTGAGATTCCTGACTTAAAGGACTGAGGATTTCTCAGGTCCCAGGGTGCCCTATCTTTGATTACTACTCAGAGGAGAACTTTTGGAGTATGAGATCTCAATAGCCTCACTTCTTCTTTTCCAGACTCACTCTGGCCTTAGGTGTAGCGTCTGCACTACAGGATGGTATGTGAGCTGGGAACTAAGCCAGAGACTTAAAAACACATGCACACACAGACAGACAAAGACACGGGGACATGGGTTATCCTTGATAGAAGAGTGGCAAGAATGCCCACTTTACTGTGCTCTGGGGCAGCTTATATAGGGCTCTCCCAGCTCTCGGGATCTTTCAGCTGCAGACCCATCAGAACCCACTCCCCTGCCATCAGGGTCTCGTACTCGGAGCAGAGGAAAATGAGTTGTTTACAAGAAATTCAGGGTCTGGTGATCCGCAGTCCCCAAGACTTAGGCCCAGGGTTTGCCCAACTCTTTCAACCCAGGATTACTAACTTGGTAACTGGAACCCACTCTAAGCCCTGTGCCTATGTCCTAGGAAGCCTTCTTGACACCCCAAACTCAAGAAGGAACCCTCTTGTGTGTTCACCTAAATGTCTATCTTCTCTCAGGCCTGCAAAGATGCTGCAAGCATGTGACCAGCTGCCTAGTGTCGAGTGTGAGGTGCCACACAGAGTGTCCCATAGGCCTGCATGGGGTTGGAAAAGCAAACAGAATGGGGAGAAGTCAGTCTTCTGAAGAGGCTGCTTCAGGGGCTCTGAAGACCGTGGTTTCAGACACAGAGTCTGCTTCCTGTCCCAACAGAGGGCCACTATGAGCCAGAACCCAGAGCTTCTGAAGGTTGTGACAGTGTGGATGGGATGCTGGAAGAGGAACATAGTGATCTCACCTCTTCAAGCATGTGTCCCAGTCAGATGGTTGCCAAGAGACCAGAGACCATCTCCACCTGTGGACACCCCCCACCCAACACAGGGAGAAAGACAAAGAGATAGAGAAACAGAGAGACACACAAAGACAGAGAGATACACACGGAGAGACAGACACACACACACACACACACAGAGAGAGAGAGAGAGAGAGAGAGAGAGAGAGAGAGAGAGAGAGAGAGAGACGGAGGGAAGGAGGGAGAGACTCCCTGTCTCTCTCTAGCCCAGGTCTTCCCCAGGCATTTGGCTCCTTCAGTACCTTCTTACAACTCAGTTCAGGGGCCAGATCATCTTTCATGACCTTGTTTATCTACAAAAATGTCTGTGTCGAATTCCAAACAGCAGATCTAACCTTGAACTGTGAACAAAAGTCATTTGTGTTTTGGGACCAGCTGGGGGCAGAGCACTGGCCTGAGCCTAAGAAAAACAACCCACTGTCCTTAGCAGCAGTGACTGAACGGAACTGCACCTTCGTAAACAAAGAAGGCACAAGAATTGATACATTTAAGACCTTCATGGTGGTGTTTCTTTTGGGTAGACAACATCCACACGCACATTAGTGATGATGTTTAGTAACTGTTTAGGGTTCAGGGCATCTAAAAAAACAGCAGATTTCTCCAGATAATTGAGGTATGAAGGCTTTAAACTGTGCGGTGTGGTTCAAAGCCCAATGCTCCAATAAGATGGTGTTCTCATTAATAGGACACGGTGTCATTGGCTTATTTTTAGCTCGGGAACCGGAATGCTCTCAACATCACATGACCCAAGTGTGACACAGGTGGCCAGAAATTAGGGCAGGTTTTGTTTTTCTCTCCTGGGGTGCAAAGTGCTCGGTTCGTTGGAGAAAAATCAGAGCGCCACCTACTCAGCATCAGTCCTCTTTTTCCTGACTCTGGGGTGTATTTTTTATTGGACAGATGCAGGTTGGTGTGGGCTTGAAAGGCCCTTCAAGTTTAAGCAGGTGATGATGTCTTTCCTGGACCTGTCTGACTGTGAAGTTTAACAATGCAAATCTGGGGTTGGGAATTTAGCTCACTGTAAAGCGCTTGCCCCAGGAAGGGCATGGCCTGGGTGAGCAATGATACAAACCCGCTGCTTTGTGTTTTCTGCTTCCCTGTAACAAACTTCCCGCAACTTGGTAAGCCACTGAAAGTCAGGAGCTCACGCGGGGCTCACTGAATAAAGTCAAGACTCATTAGGGTGGGGTCCCTGTGGAGGCCCAAGAGGTGCCTCCAATCCCATACCTTCCCAGTTTCTGGAAGCTGTGGGTCCTCTGGTTTGCGCTCTTTCCTCCATCCGCAAGGCTCACGTTCTTCCCAGTATGAAGCTGTGCTTGGCGGCGGGGGTGGGGGGGTGGGGGGGTGGGGGTGGTGTCTCCAACCTTAAGGAATCACGAGGTGGCTTTGGACCAACTGGATCGATTGCTCGGCATTCTCCTTACCCCAGGTCTCCACTTCTTCCCTCTGCCATACTAGAAGGGATGCAGGGCTTAGAGTGTGGACATCGTGGAGGTCATGATCACTATTAGGGTTTTTACCCATCTCAAGTTCACACATGTTTTGGATTTTAAGGTAAAGGTCACATTCTCTGAGTTTCTATCCTGTGGGAGGGAAAAACAGACATCTAATTCCACTCTTGCTATATCTTTCACATGAAGGGTTAGGAGATGTGTTATTCAGAGACTATCAGAGTACTAGGATATCCTGAGACAGAGTCCGAGATCTGCAGAAAAGGGTGCTCCCACGCTGTCTCTTCTGTGATCACTCTGTTCCCCAGATCCTCTGTGCTGACCCATCTTGGGGAATATTATTTTCAGGCATGTGATTTTTGTTTGTGCTGCATTTGTTTAACGCTGTGAAGCTGTGTTACTGTGCCTGTCTAAAACACCTGATGGTGTGATAAAGAGCTAATCGGCCAATAGCAAAGCAAAAGGAAGGAGAGGCGGGGCTGGCAGGCAGAGAGGATAAATAGGAGAAACAAGGAAGAAGGGGAACAAGAGAACAAGGAGAGGAGGACATCAGGGGTCAGCCACCCAGCTATACAGCAAGCCACGGAGAGAGAAGAAAGGTATACAGAAAGAGAGAAAGATAGAAGTCTAGAGGCAAAAGGTAGTTGAGATAGTTTTTAAAAACCTGGCAAGAAACAAGCCAAGCTAAGACCGGACATTCATAGCTAGAATAAGCCTCTGTGTGTGATTTATTTTGGAGCTGGGTGGTTGACCCCTCAAAGAGCCAAAAGAGTAAAACATGGCACAGCAGACACATTTGACTCTTGTGCATAAGATCTCTTCTCTTTGCTTTGCTGATGCGCAGCAAGGGGCTTCTAAGGAACAGCAGGTGGTCCTGCCCAGCCCAGGACTGACTCCACCATCTCCATGACCCCCTCTGTTAACAGCGGTACCATGTCCTTCCTAACGTTTAGCACATGCCATGGAGAACATGTTCATTCCTGGCTTGTGCTTTCTTAATACACCCTAAAGTCCTTCCAGCCTGACTTGACGTATCCTCCTTAGACTGCTCCACCCTGAGGTATCTCTAACGTCTGCAGCCCTGGTTTTGGCCTGTGATGTCACACAGAGACCTTGTTCTCAACTTCTTTTCTCCTATAAAATAAACTCTCCCAGTAAGTTGGCCGAATCTTTCCATCCTGGCTTAGAAACGCCTTCTAAGCCCAACCTTTGTTTTTCCAAAGAGATCTGGTGGCACAGAGATGTAAGTAGAAGCCAAACCTCCTGCTTTCCAGACAATGCCAGGCATGCCTAACCTACAGCTCATGGGCCACAGGCAGACCAGAAGAGCCATGACTGCAGCCCGGCACATTTGTGAATGCTAGTGCCATAATGTCCTAGTGTCCAAAGGTTGGACACCCTCCAAAGGCTCCAGGGCCGAGAGTAGACCTTTGTGGTGGACATAGCAGCTCATTGCCATGTATGCTTCAGTTATATAGGTGGAATCCTGCCACCATCAGAAGGCCATTTGGACTGCTGTGGCATTTTTATGCGTACAAGACATCAGTACGATGTGGGTTGGGGATCGATTGTAACTGCTCTAGAAACATGGGATGCCACAGTGTCACCGTGAGAGCCTGGAGTCATCATACCAACCATTGGATTGCGTGGTTAAGTACCCCTCTGCCGCAGAGAGATTTGAAATTCTCAGCCTTTGTAAGCTATGCATTCCTATAGCCTCCTGACATCAGGAGGCTATTTCTGAGAGTTTCTGAATGGGACATTGCACATCACTTCCATCAACTGTGAGATGATCCCATCAAAATTAGTCTTCTCCTGAGATGAGCTCCCTAGGTGGTTATCCAATGTCAGCCTGAAATCATGTAGATACATACGTGTGTGAGGGGGTAACAATAATAACCAAAGCAAAGGCACTGGGTGTGACCTCTTTTTTCACATTTTTTTTCTACTTTTACTTCTGGATCATGCTCAGATCCTACTCTATTGCTTTGGTTTTTTTCTGTTTGTTTGTTTGTTTTTTCTTTTTGCTCTTTCTTTCCTCTTTTTTCCTTTGCTTTCCTCCCTTTTCTTCATCACACCCTTCCTCTCTCCCTCTTTCCCTCCTTCCCTTCCTCCCTTCCCTTTCCTCCTTCCATCTCTTCTTTCCCTCCTTCTTCTCTTTCTTTATCTTTTACTGACCCTCTGGACTGAACCCAGGGCTTCAGCCTTGCTGCGTGCTAGGCAGTCTTTCTGCTGCTGAATTCTCTCCAGACCGGCTGGCCCTCTCTTGCACTTGGGTCATGCTTTAGGTTAGACCACTGTTTCACATCAGGTGAAAGTATCTGTGTGTGAGTTCTTATTGGCTGTGCAGATGGAAACAGAGTTGGAATGAGCACAAAGGTGTTCAACATTGGCCTAATACATTGTAAGATGTCTGCATAACAGAGGATTCCTGGGTTGTCTCAGCCTGTTCAGGCTCCTATAAGAAAATAGTCTGGGCAATTTATGGACACAGAAGCCTATTTCCCACAGCCCCTGAAGCTGGCAGAAGATCAAGGTGCTTGCAGAATGGGGTCCAGTGACTCTGCCTTCTGGTTCTGAGATCTAATGTTCTCACTACAATCTCACAGAGTAGAAAGAGGACCTTAACCCCACACCTTGGATGACCTTATCGCCTCTGAAAAACCCGGCTTCCTGTTACCCCTGGCTCACAGGTTGTGGATTTTGGCATGGGCATTTTAGAGAGACACACAGTTCAGACCTTAGCAAAGTTTAAATTCATTCTCCCAGAACATGGATAAGCAGCTTCCTACGTCAGGGCCCTCGTGTTTGCTGGGGTGGGATTCTCTTCATACGGACTCTTACCTCTGTCTTCCTCCTGGGTCTCTGCTGAGTGAGAAGCCCTACCCTTGCCTCCCACCCCCTGCTGACCAATGTGTCCCACTGTCTACTGTTGTAGAATACTATTTGAACTATGTAAAGATGTGCTGCATGTGTTTATGTTGCAGAATACTACTTTAACTTTGTGAAGGTGTGTTACATTTGTTTCTGCTGCTTTTTTAAAGATATAAAGAAGTGTTGTTACATTTGTTTCTGCTGCTTTGTTAACGATTGTAAAGGAGTGTTGTTACATTTGTTTCTGATGGTTTGTTAACAATGTAAAGAAGTGTTGTTACATTTGTTTCTGCTGCTTTGTTAATAATGTAAAGACGTGTTGTTACATTTATTTCTGCTGCTTTGTTAACGATGTAAAGGTGTGTTACATTTGTTTCACCTTGCCTGCCTAAGGCACCTGATTGCTGAATTGCCAATAGCTAGGCAGGTGAGGGACAGGTAGGGCTGGTGGGAGGAGAAAATAAGTAGGAGGAGAGAGAGAGGGGGAAAAAGAGAGGGGCATGCCCAGTGCCAGAAGCTGGGAAGCTGCCAGGCAGACAGACATGAGAAGCAGTGAAAGGAAGACAGACAGAAAGAAAGGCAGATGCTACTCCTGGGAGGCAATTCACTGGGATGAGTCATCCCAGCCACACAACGAAAACTAACACAACACCTGCCTTCTCAATGAACACTTTGAATGTTGTTGATTATGATGAGAAGGGTTAAAACAGGATTCTTCTTGACTTTACTTGCAAATAAAATAAATAAGTAAAATGGTAAAACAACAGGGAACAGTGGAATGTGAGCAGGCAGAAATGGACAATCACATCTCCTGAGCTCTGCCAGCACAGATGTTCACGTGGCAGCCCAGGGGTGGAGAATCAGTCACATGGAAAAGGACTTCCTGCCTGTCACTGCAAGCCAAGCGCTGTCATGATAAGGGATAGAGCCCAGAGCTCTCCACACCACTGGTGGGGCCGTGGATCCCAAGACTCTGAACTAGAAACCACAGTGGTTCAGCTGGGCTCCTACTGCACAGCTATCCAAGGGGAGGGAATCTCTGTGTCTAGTAGACAATTGATCACCCTCCATTGATGGGTGCCTTTCCAGTACATGCATAAATGATAAAAATGAATTCCATAAAGGCGAAAACTGTACAGCTGTTACTTTAGAAATAGGGAAGCCTTACTGGCATTTCCCGCAGACCTGATGTCACATGTTTTTGACAGCCTGAGCACGACTCTGAGACAGAAGGATTGCCCTCCCTTGTTTTATTGAGCCTTTCCCCACCCACATCACCCACCACCCCCACATCTGGTTCATATAGAAGGCACCAAACAATATGCTTGGCACTCTAGCCCATGCTTGGGTCTTACTTGGCATCTGTCACTTCAACCGTGTGTTTGTGAAGTGTATCATTTTCCTTTAGAACAAGTTACCGGTGTGTCACCTGCTCCAGTTGTCACTTGCAATGCCAGGACCTTCTGGGAAGCCCAAGCCAGCTGTTTCTGCAGCATAGATAGGAAGCAGGATAGCAGGGACCCTCAGAGATGCTTGGGCTTGGGGCTCAGGCATTTTGCATATATATGAAAAAATGTGTCTCTAGGAGTGCGGAAGGTACTGGTTGTATTTATTAAGGAAAACACTAGCCGAGCCTAGTGGAAGAGGCCTGTAGTCTCTGCTATTTCAGAGGCTATGACATGAGGACCACTGTACCAGTATTTTTCTTTTGGGCCACCAAACAGCTCCCAAATCATGACACAGAGACTTAATAGTTTTGAAGGTTTGCCCTAGCTTAAGCTCATTTCTGGATAACTCTTTTAACTTGAATCAATCTGCCCCAAAGGCAACCTGAACTTGGGAGTAGAGCAGAAAGATGTGAATAGGAGACCCTGCAGCCCTGCTGTGGATGAACAGCCCTCCTGCAAGGCAGCTGAACCCAAGGTCCCCTGACACCCACACCTAACACCCAGACACCATTTGCGTATACAGTGACAGTGAGGTGTTTGAAAAATGCAGCTGGGTACAAGCAGCCTTGGAACTTTCCATGTCCTCTAAGCATCCCTGGCATTTCCTCTTCGTTCATTGGTTCTGTTGTTTGTTGTTCACCTATAAAATTAGCTTCTGAGTCATCTGCTCTCTCACGGTGTCTCAGTGTGTCCCGGCTCCTGGCCATGTGACACTTCTGCTACCGCCTTTCCTGACCCTGAGGACGCAACAGGAAATGTATGCCTTCCCATAGGTGGGTGGGCAGGAGTCGACGCTGGTAGCTGTGGAAAGCAGAGTGATTATAGGGGTCTCGCCTACCAGTGTCCCAGAGGACATGAGTCCCGTTTCGTAAGCCTCAGGCTCCCAGAGCCTGCAGCACCTCGAGGCTATAGCATTCTCTGTGCCTGTCCGCCCATCTAGGTACACCTCTCCTCTGACACTATGAGTCTAGAGCATTCTCTGCGCCCGTCTGCCAGTCTAGATACGCCTCTCCTCTGACACTACACAGCCAAAGTGCAGCTTTTTATCAGTTTAAGCTTGGTCTTTGTTCCCAAGGCTTAATTTAAATCTCTGATGACTGGAACACTTAATTGACTTTTAAAGAAAGTAAACAACAGGAAGTGGCTTTTCATCAGGCGCACTAATTGACTTCACCCGCAGTGTGCTTGGTGGGAAAGCAGCTTTCTCCTCTTTCCTGGGTGGCTTGTGACAGAGATTAAGTCCCCTGTGTCATCTGTGGCACTGCCAGCCTGGCCTCTTTCCAGAGAGCCTCCTGCTGGCATCTGCTACCTTGGGTCTTCTGGCCAACGAGGGGCATGATGCCATCATTGCACAAGTGACCTGCAGGAGACAGAGGGACTGGCTTATGCTTAGATAGGAAATGCAGGTGATCATGGTCTCTGCCTCAAGTCTAAAAGCTTTCCAAGTCTGTGTGGCAGAAACAGTTAGCTTCATGTTTCCCAAGGCCGTCAGCACTGTAGGATTATGAGCCCATGGCCTTCCTTGTACTCATGTGTGTCCCACAGTCTCTTTGCAAGTGAATTCATTGAAAATATGTACATATTGTACATATTAACATATGTACATATTGACAAATATGTACACCAAGCATTCAGATGGTTATGGCCATTGAGTGTTTGACCTTGATTGATGATTTAAAATCATGCATTTATAGATTGATAATTTAAAATAATAAATATATATATATATTATAAGTATATAATTTTAAGAGGTGACCACACATAAATATACTGGGTCACTCCAAGGAAGGAGACAGAAAAATACTATTCCATAGCAGCTTCTGACCTCCGCGTCCCTCAGGCTGTGGTGGTCGATAACGGGGGAGTTGGGATGGTGATCATGGAGCAGCTTTATGAGGAATCTTGTTTTTCACTCAAAAACATCTGGGTGGGAACCCTAGCTTCTGTTTTTAAACCTGGCTATACCATCGTATAAGATAGATGGTTTAAGGAAATGTCAAGCTTCACATAAATTTAATGTTCTCCGCTGGGAACACCTTGCTTCCATGGTGACGAGCAGAGAGCTCTGTCCCTGCCGACTGGAGTCGTGCTTCCTGGGTTGTTTTGAGAAGCATTAACCCGCTCTGCTGAAACATAAGATGGAGACATATGATACCATGCAGACATGGAAGTCAGAGCAGTGTGTTCTCTTTCAGGGCAGTGCCAATGGTTTTTATTAGCTAAACACAAACAATGCATGATAACCCCCAGTGTGAGGCCTAGTGAGGTATGCCCCCATGTGTAGATACAAGGACTGAAGACACAGTCAAGCCAATTTGTTCATGGACTTGTGTGTTGTGACCATGAAGACTGATGAAGATGCAGGCTGATTGTGTGATCTCGTGAGAGAAGGCTGGACCACCCTCCACGAAGAGGAAAGTGCTCTGGCGTGGTTCAGATGCATGGAAAGAAGAAGAACTCATTTCCAGAAACAGAGTGGCTTGTGTGTACAAGAGGATATTCTGGCTAGAACACTGAGGGCCAGGTGAGGACCTATGCACACCCTTTTATTCCACATGCATGTGTACCAAAGAACACTCTTCATCAGGGAAGAAGCACCAACAAAATCAAGTGCCAAAAGAAGTCCTCAGTTGGGCACTCTCTATGAACGCGTCTCAAGCCCTGGGAGCTTAGATGATGGGCAAGCACCAGTGATGTCAGGATGGGAATCGTGGAGAGGATACCAGAGGCTGGACAGATGATTCTGGGGCTAAGAGTGCTTCCTGCTCTTCCAGAGGGCCTGAGTTCCATTCCCAAACACTTGAGTCTCCCAACAGTGTCCTACAATCTACCCTGGCATTGCCCTTGAGATGGACTCCTGGCTGACCAGTCTCTGACTGTCCTCTTGAGTCAGATCTTCATACCTCACCGGGCATCAGGGTCCTTGCCTACCTATCAAACTTGGTTGGAACAGAACATCTCTGAGGGATTGCAGTGATGTCATCCTGGGACCCCACCTCCATGCTATGCCATAACCACACGACTCTAGGGCCACAGAGACTGCTGAAGCCTATGGACGCCCATTCAGCTTGTGTTGGCTGAGCGTCAGGGATGGAGATAACGACACGGTTGACTGTGTCCCTCCAAACGCAGGACCTCAGAAAGTGACTGCATTTGAAGGCAGAGGCTCTGAAGAGTTAAGTGAAAATGAGATCTTTTTACCAGCTAAGACTGGTGTCCTTATAACACTCAGCGTGGGATAGTGACATATACTGAGACATAGATGACTGTGAAGACACATGGCCTCTGTCAGCCAAGGAGAAGCCTCCAGAGAAACGAACCCCTAGACTCACTGACCTAGAATCTTCAGCTTTGGGGTTTGAGACAACATCCTCAAACCTCCAGCATGGGATTCTTTGTGCGCTCCAGGAGACTGATGTGAGGGTTGGAAGGGAGCAGCTGACAGAGGACCTGACGTTGCAGGTACCAGCTCCTCTAGACAGGCAGAGATCTTTTAATGTCCCCACCACTCGCTGCCAGATCCACAGTGATGTCAACTGAGTGACAGCCAAGTCAGCTAGGCCTGCAGGAACCGAAACACTAGACACAGCCCCACACAGTAGTGACACAGCCCCGCACAATAGTGACATTTACTTCCCTCAAGCTCACACTCAGAATCTCCCACTGCTGGAAGAACAGAGTAGTCAGAGTCTATGAAAGCTGACGCCATGTGGGCCTGCAGCTCTCAGAACAAGGCACGATTGTGCTCTCAGAGAGCAGTGCTCCGGTGCCTGTGTGCCAACGCATGCAGACAGTGCCACGCGGCTTCCTTCCACATCCTTGCTTCTCATGAGCCCTTCTATACCCTGCAGCCATGGCTGAAGGTCAACACTTGGAGGTGGTGTTCAGGACATGGCTCTGTGCTGGGGAAAACATACTCTCTCATCCCTCAAAACCCACTCCACCAAAGTCAAAAGACTCTGTGACATGCTGAAGAGCGCTGGGGTCCTCTTCATCCACACACACCCCCCCCCAGGACTGTTGTCCACATGCCCCGACAGGGACTACCCATTGCGTCATTTTCCAGCTTGCTGAACATCATGTGTAGACCACCCTACTCTATGTGTCTGTGATGTCTAGGTTGGGATGTCCTTCTTAGACTCTACATTGTATGTTCAGATGCCGTGATGACATCAGGAAACATCTCTCAGTGTTTACAGTCCTTTTTCTAGGTACCTGCCGTGGTCAGAGAGCAAATGGCCCACAGATTGCACCTACAGAAGTCAGTCTAGATGCCTCGCATGCTCATGAGAATACCACCAGGATGCTGATTCCTGGGGCCCCGAGATAAGAGACGTTAACAGAAGGGAGGGCGGATGGTGACAAGCAGAGAGGCACCCATATTTACATCAATACCAGGAATGCACTCCTATCAGCCTTGTTATGGCTGGCAGAGATCAATGGAAAAAGGTGTAACAGAAAGATGGGTTTCCTGGGTAAAAACCTCAATAAATAAATTTCTAGAGTATTTAAGCCTCCTTTGAACAAAAATAATAAACAAAAACGGTAGATGCAGTGTGACTCTTAAGAGACAGCTTTCTGGCCATGTGGTGACAGAGACTTGGTACTCCTCCAGCAGCATCTGTGATGAACTTAACATTTAGACAGTCTTCATAAAGCGCAGCCTCACAAATACGGCCAAAGGTCTGACGGGGAGGAAAAGACTGACCTTCAGACAGAAGAGGAAGTGCTCCTGCCTGACTGAGCTCAGCTGAGGCTTCCATTGGGCCAGAACTACACCACCAGGTCTCCGAGTGCTCAGCCCTTCATTATGCCAAAGATACTCCTGGGTTCACATTTCACCAACCACAATATCTGGACATCCGGGGGTCCCTCAATCTCAACAGTCATGAAAGCCAACTCTTTATAAGGTGGATGGACAGACGGACAGATGGACAGATTATAGGAAGGTAGCTAATAAGTACATTGGTAGATGGTTGATACATAGATACATGATAAATGGGTGACCGTAGGTAGGCAGAGAAATAGATGATTAGATAATAGATACAGATAGGCAGAGGAATAGCCAGCAAGATGACATTACATAGAGTACTGATTGACAGTTGATAGAAGATAGTGAACAGGTAAATGGAGATATAATAAATACATGAGTAAATCATAGACAAAATGATGAATGCATAAAAAGACACCAAAAGAGCAGGAGGAAATAATTTTTTAAATAGGAAAAAGATTTGAAACTCACTTAGCAAACAGGATGAGAGGGCACCTAGTCTGATGGTTAGTAACTGTGTGTAAACATGTGTGATGCCTTTCATCATCAAGAAATGTCTAATGAAATACATATGCTCACACTGCACACCACCAGCATGCCTAAGATTAGAAAAACCAGCCACAGCCGGTATCACACTGGCAGGACACACGGGACATGGAGGAGCTCGAATCCACAGCAGGTGGGTGGGCAAAATTCAATAGCCAATCCCTGAACAGCACTTAGTATTTGGCCCCCACCACCCCACTCCTAAGCCTTTATCTAAGAGGGAAAAGAGTCTCTCTTCAAAGATCCACATGTTCATGTGCCCTTCTTCCCAGAAGCTCAACCCTAATCCAGCCTCCCAAACAACTGCACATCCATCAGCCCACACACTCCCTGCAGCTGCAGCAGACCCGTGCAGGAAAGGTTCCTCTCAAAATGGGGAAAGGAAGGCTATCACAAGCTGAAGCATCAGCACGGTGAAGTCTAAAAGACTCCACTATAGGGTGACAACCAGAGATAAAAGTTTTTACTTTTATCCCCAGATGACTGGGGATACAGTTCGGTGGTGAAGTGATTGTCTAACAGGGACAAAGCCCAGAATCTCAAAACACAATGTCTAAATAAATAAGCAAAGGTCCATGTATCGAGGGTAGAGGCTCCTGACCGTCCAAAGGTGAATCCCTTCGAGGCCCTTGAGGCTTCGCCTTAACCACCCAGCTAAGATACTGGTCATTGGCAAGTTTGCATAAGATATTACACTAGCCACAGTTGCCTAGGAAGCTTCACCAGTTCCCAGTGTGTACCTAGACATGTTCCTCAAATGTGTGGCACAGCCTAGGACCACTCAGTCATCTAGGACACATCACTCTGATGACATTTCTGTACCTCATACTTCTGGGGTGTGATTTGCACATGTGTGCATGTGAAGGCCAGGGGTCAACCCAACCAAGACATATCTTCAGGGTGTGTGTGTGTGTGTGTGTGTGTGTGTGTGTGTGTGTGCCAATGCATATGTGTGGGTGTATGTATGTGGGTATTCATATATGTACATGCATGTGCAGACCAAGATTCTGCTGTTTTTGAGACATCTCTCACCGGCCTGAAACTCCCCAAACTGGCTTGGTAGAATGGAAGGCCAGCAAGCCCCAAGCGTCTGCATGTCTCTTCCCCAGATCTGGGACTGTAAGCTCACACCATTCCTAGTTTTCTTGAGTGGATTCTGAGTCTTGAACTTGGGTCTCCATGCGTGTGTGGAAGCATGTTACTGACTAGCCCCTGACCCCTTCTTTGTCTGTGTCTCTCCCCAAGATCAAAGCCCTACCCAGGTGCCCTATCAGAGGGACCTCTGCCGAGACACCTGGCCCGTAGAAGCCAAGTGCACCTTCCTTGGTTTGCATATTTCCCCAGAAACTGACTCTTACCCATTCTTCCCTTTTCCTCCAATAAAATAAGCAAATGCATATTGTGTGGTGGCAGACCATAGAGTAAATGGTAGCAAGCCAAAACCAAACCCTTTGCCTGCAATCCCAGCATGCCAGCAGTGCCTCCTCCCGCCCACGTGGCATCTGCAAAGGCCCACGGGGTAGACAGACTTGTGTGCCTGTGTCTGTCCTTGCCATGTGGCTTGCTGTTCCCTACTAGAGCAAAGACATAGATTTGGAAGAAAATCCTCCCAATTGCTCTTCAGTAATTCTTTCAGAAGAGTCTAGGAAGCCCAGGGACCAATGCTTCTGTCTGTACAGAACTGGAGATAGCAGGTGGTCACGGGATTATTCTAGGAAAGGCCATGATGGGGTGTAGTGAGATCTCCACTCTATCTGGCTGACGCCAGCTACAACAGGACAGCAATGCCAGAGCACTTAGCTAAGGTTCACAGTATTGCAAATGGAAAAAGACCTCTCTCTAACTCTCATTTTCTCTCTCTCTGTATGTCTACCTCTCTCTGTCTGTCTGCCTGTCTACCTCTGTCTGTCTCTATCTCTGTCTATCTCTTTGTGTCTCTATGTGTCTGTCTCTATCTGTCTATTATCGCTCTGTCTCTCTCTGTCTGTCTGTCTGTCTCTGCTTCTGTCTGTCTCTCTATGTCTCTCTCTCTGTCTCTGTCTCTCTATGTGTCTCTGTCTTTATATATCTCTTCTCTCTGTGTCTCTGTCTCTCTCTGTCTCTCTATGTCTCTGTCTCTCTGTGTCCCTGTCTCTCTCTATGTCTCTGTCTCTTTGTGTCTCTGTCTCTATATATATCTCTGTCTCTCTGTGTCTCTGTCTCTGTCTCTCTCTCCATCTCCCTTTCTCCTCTCCTTCTCCTTCATTCATACTGCGTTTTCATGTCTGGACCTGTTTTATCCACCAACCCTGTGTCACCCTCATGCAGCGGTTACCATGAGCACTGCAATCCTGATTGACCAATAGAACTCTCCTGTCTGCTGAGGTCAACTGAAGTCTTGGCCTGACAGCTCCAAACGACACCAGGACAGGCAGGTCCACAGAACTTCGGGGATAAGCAGCGTTGTTTAAGGTGAAATTTGATGCTGATATTAAGCTGTTCAGTGTGGAAATAAAGGTATGTTAAGGGGACCACCTAATGTCTCCATTTCCACAGAAGCAGGCAGGAAGAAATGAGATGCATAGTTTGCCTGTAAAGAACAATCCAAAATATTGTGTAAGGACAGGGCACCAACTCCGTCCATAGAATGGTTTGACCATTGCATCTTTCTACAGGGTGCCTTAAGGGTCAATAAATTCACGCATTTCACCAGGGAGATGGCTCAGTGGATAAAGGCATCTGCCACCACACCTGATGACCTGGGTCCAATCCTGGGACTTACATGGTGGAAGGAGAGAACCAACTCCCTAGAGCTGTTCTCTGACCTCCACACACATGCCATGGCATGTACACACACATAGACACACACATACATGCACAGGCTATGTATACAATAGTAATAAATAAAATGCATCTTAATTAACACATGCATTTCTCGTGTGTTTTTTAGCGTGTGAGAGCAGTCTCTCACAAACATGAGCCAGTTCCATTCTCTACACAGCTTTACCGTTTGTTTTCCCTTCTCTGGGCAGAGCTCCGTCTCCGCAGGGAAACTTATCTACCCACCAATTTGATCTTTTGACCTGGAGAACGGAGGCTCTTGCTGCGTGAGAGTCTCTGTGCGTGGCTCACATAACCGTCGCTCTGTCTGTAGATCTGTTCTTCCGTGTTCTGTCGCACCCATGACCAGGTCTTTGCTCACTACTGTGTCCTGGAACAAGTGCCTAGAAAGGGAGAACCAGAAGACTGGGTTACCTTTAGCTCCTCATACTTTGGAATAATGTAGTATATTTTCAGTGGTGTTCAATTAAACCCAGTGTTCTCATACGATGAACTGTGTCAGGACCCCCAGGAGCCATCCTGCTTAAAGCTGGGACAGATAGCCAAGACTGCTTACTCAGGGGGTCCAGTGCTGCTGTCGCTGAACCAGCTGCTGCATTTTGGAACTACTTCAGCTAGACCATAACTATGCCTTCAGGGAGTGGGTAATGGCCTGGCCTCTGGAACTGCAATGAACCGGGTTAGGGTTGAGGGTTAGGTCCCCAGCCCTGCCTTTCCAGGTGAGCAGGAAGGTGAGCTCCTCAAGTGGAGCTGCCCAGGCCATCACCCACTAGAAACCCCGCCTAAAGTTGTTCACTTGTGCCTGTCCTCAGAGGGTGACCCAGGGCCTCACAGACTCCTATGGCCTTTAAGCACATCCTTCATTCATGGTTCCTTTCACCTTTTTAATGGTGTCCGAGACACATCAATTCCACCCCTAAGGCTCACATCTGCCCAGCATGCAGGGGATTTTAAGATAATCTTGCCCAACAGTAAGACTGGGAAGTCCATCCAGAGTGCCCCTGAACTCGGTGCCACCATGGTATCAGGCCTGCCAAGCAGCACTGTGCGATCAGCCCCTTCTGTGATCTGACTTGTTTGTGCTTCTTAGAGGTCACATTTTAAACTATAGGACAGAATCCCCAGAGTAGGAAGGCTAGGCAATGCTGTTCACTGTCTCGGGACCAGAGGCAGGAAGGATACGCAATCCATCCACTCTCCCCAGGACACAGCTCGTGTGGCATTTACTCCCTGGACCCTGGCCAAGAGTGGCTGGCAGCAGCTGATCCAAAGTAGTTCTGTGTGGAAGTCTTGCTCATGTGACATGAGAGCCGGAGGAATGAGTCATCTGAGTTCAAGGCCCATATTCAGGCTTGGTGACACTCTGCTCTGTCTAAGGTCTAACCTTGAAGTCCCCGGAGAACCTCTGTTCGATCTCTTCATCTAGCTACATCTCTGAGAAGTCACACAGCTGCATCACCCTCTGAGGACGTCGACACACAAGGCTCTCCTTTATCCTGGAACATAGAGATGTCTTAACTCTGTGTTTCTCAGGAATGGGCGAGGCTGGGAACAAGTTTGGTTAAGCAGACGTCAGGATGCCGTTCCCCATGTCATTTTCACTGCTGGAGCTTCATGGTCGCTGGTGAGTGTCGTGACTGTAGTTCAGAAATGCAGAGAGTGAGGGTCAAAGGTGGCTTCCGTGGCGTTCTAGAGGACGTTGACTGGAAAATGGAAGTCCAGAGTCCCAGGCCCCTCTGCTGCTTGTTCGCATTGCCCTCTAAATGGCTGCAGGTGTGCGTGGCCATCAATAAGAAGCAGGTAGCATTCCTAAGCCCTGCTGCGTGTTGAGCACTGTCTTCTATTTGGCTGCTGTGTATGTATCCCCCAATAGGTTTCTTTTTGTTGTTGTTGTTGTTTTGTTTTGTTTTGTTTTGTTTTTGTTTTTCAAGACAGGGTTTCTCTGTAGCTTTGGATCCTGTCCTGGAATTAGTTTTTGTAGACCAGGCTGGGCTCAAACTCACAGAGATCCTCCTGCCTCTGCTTCCCGAGTGCTGGGATGAAAGGCGAGAGCCACCACTGCCCGGCTGCAGTTAGGTTTCTTAAGACCTACTATGTGTTGAGCAGTTTGGGGAACGGGTCTGCAAGGACCATCTGTGAACTGATCTGGGTCTAGATATAGAAGACAGGTCCTCCTCAGAGTCAAGAGGCCTATGACAGGCCTAGGACAGGGTGGACTCACTCACTAATATGGTCTGACTGGTAGGTACAAGAGCTAGGAATCCTGGCTCGCTCCTTCCTCAGAGCTACTTACTTTAGAGTTCTGGGACAGTTTGTCAGTTCCCTATTAGCTCCTCTCCTGATGATTGACACTGTGTTGGGGGTCATCAAAAGACTTCACTGCCCTTGTCACAAGGCTTGGGTACCCTTCTCCTCTCCCCACATGATAGGATCTAGTATTTACAGAAGCTACATAAACACAGATGAGTATGGTGAAGATGGCGGACTTCCTGCGACAGTGTGGTCATTCGGGGAGAGAAGTGAGGGCTGCTGCCTCCACGTCCTGAGGCAGCAGACGCTCACAGGGGACAATGACCGTGGCAGGAACAGCAGATGGAGCCAGGATTTCCTGGCTTTATCTCTGGGTGGGCCTTCAGAACAAGCAGCAAGAGTGTACCCCAAAATCCTATGCTGACGCTGGGTACTGATTTTTGCATGTCAGCTCAGGGAGCCTAATAAAGTAGATGACCATGCCCCCTGTAACACCTGCGCCTGCGTTACTGTCTAGGTACAGTGGGCACGAGAACTGTACCATACACAAGCCAGGCAAGGGCCTGGAGATTGAGCATCAACAGTCAAAAAATTAAAAATGGATAAAGTAAAAGACAATTGGTCTCCGGGGGTGGAACCATATTCTCCCTTTTCTGTTTTATGCAACTGAGCTTTGAGCATACAATGTGCTCACTCCACTATGGCTTGTCCTTAAAGATTACATGGTATTCCTGTTTTATGAGAAATAGAGAACTCAGAGCAAAAATTGGCAAGGCCAGTGCTGGTGTAGGCTGGCCCATTGTCAGTGTTGACAGTTTTTGGAACTCCCATGTAGGCAATAACTTAAAGATGGTATCCAGCAGGAATACCCACAGACTGAGCCAACCCAGGTTGAGTTGCCCCCACTATTTCCATACAGCCATTTACTGCTCTAAGATCTTGCAGCAACCTCCATTTACCAGACTTTTTCTTAATAACAAAGATAGGAGTGTTTCAGGGAGAAGTGGACAGCACTAAGCATCTTGCCTCTAGCTATTCCTGGTACTTATTCTGTAAACCAGGCTGACCTTGAACTCACAGAGAACTGCCAGTCTCTGCCTCCAGAGTGCTGGAATTAAAGGTGTGAGCCACCACCACACCTGGCCTTTCCCCTGGGCTGATTAACCACATAGGCCAATTCCTTTTGATGTATCCTGACCTCTTACACAGAAAACAATTCCTTGATCTAGCTCCACCCTGATTCTCTCTAAGGGCAGAAACAATTACCTGACCCATCACGTGAGTGCCATCAATGTCCCTGCATAGCCAGATAAAGTCATTTAAACTCCCATTTCTACGGGGGTGTATAGCTTCTTGACAGTATCTGTTAGCATTTTCATAGGCCAACTGCTTTGTGACCCGGCATAGCTGAGTCCACATCCCCCAAAATGTGACTTCCCAGTGGTAACAGGTGGTCAACAAACTCAGAATAAGGTTCTGAAGGTCCTTGAAGGACCTTAGACAGCTGTTCCCCTGCTCCCTTATTAGGTAAAGCTTTCCAGCGCGGCAGCTATCTAAGCATAAACAGCAGGGTCATAAGCAATCTGTGCCGCTAAGCCAGCATACTGTCCTGCACCAGTTAACATGTCAAGGTTAAGCTGGGGAAAACCCCCGCCATGCATCAGCGCAATCTTCCTGCATTTCACCTCTCCACAACAATCTCCTCCCCAAAGACAGGCTCGGCAAAGCTGCCTTCCTTCTTTTACTAACTTCTATTTTATCAGTGCCATCTCCTTTTCAAAAGTTTCCTTTTTCTTTTTTTATATCCCTTTTATGACTTTTAACTTTCCACTCCTCAAAACTCTTAATAGAACCCACAGATTCTACATCCTGAATCTCCTTGAAGGTTTTGGTCAAATTCTTTAATTGCTCTTTTACTTTTACATCATCACTGAGAAGAGCATCTCTGACTAAGCGCCATAGTGAAAATTTCGCCGTGGGAAATTCTTCTGGCCCTTGCTCTTTCAGTGCTTTTTGAAGGTCAGCCTTTACCTGCTCCCAATCAGTAATATTAAAGGCCCCTGTGTGTAGAAACCACGGACTAAACTCTCTCAAAAAATTAAGCAATAAACTACCTTACACAAAAGAAAACTACCTGAAAGAACTCTTGTGCTGTCTAATTTTAATACCGGTGCCTTCCTTGCCTTGCTTCTTTAAAAGAACTAACAATTGACCTATTAATCGGCCATCAATACTGGAATAGAATTACTTGCACCCATTATCAATTCACCCTCATCAATCAATTTCTTACCTGCTGGCCAACCTCCTGAGGGTGATCTCTCAGGGGTCCTCTACTTCCTGATATCGCTGATGGGTCTCCAACTGTAACGCCTGTGCCTGTGCCTGTGTTACCCTCTCGGTACAGTTCGCGCGCCACTGTACCATACGCGAGCCGGGCAAGGGCCTGGAGATTGAAAGAACACACAAGAGACCTGGGTCATTCGAAAGGAGATCAGCCGAATGCCATTTATTCAAACTTAGGGAAAACCTTAAATACTTAGCTACTGCACAATGGAAACCCCCCCCCCCCCCGCCTCTAGGCAGGTAAGAAATTACCAAGCCCAAGGTGGAGTCAACAATTCCCTATAGCTAATCACCAGGCAGGGCGGGGGGCACACATGAACAAACAGGAAATGCTGGCTGGCCAGAGACTGTCCTCAAAATGAACACGGGAGCAGGGGTAGACCCATGGGCCCTACAACCCCCCAAGGCTTGAAGGCCGCAGATGCTACACCAGATCAAGGTCCTGGAGGTTATCACAAGAGGAGAGACAGCTCCCTACTAGGACCGGAAGTAGGAAAACCAGTCTGTGTGTAAGCAGAGGTTCTGCCCAAACCCATCTTCAGAGTCTTTCCATATTCCTGAAGAAATGTGGGGTCTGAGGAAGACCCACAGACCTGAGCCGTAGAGAGAAGCAAGGGCAAGGACTGCCACCCACTGCACTTCCAACCCGCTTGGGAGGATGGGCAGCCCAGTCTGAGGATGTCCCTTGTTCAAGGGAACAGTCTTTGAGAGTACAAAAATCTCACAGCCTTGCAAAGGAAGGTGTATTATACCCCCAAAAATGGCATGTTCAGTTCCTAGCCCAGGAGTCTATTGACAGCACCTCACATGACACCCAACTTGGGACACCAGTCTCTCCAGCTATAACAACTTAGAACAAGATGGGGCTTTGATGGCTCAGCCAGAGCTGGTATCCACGTAAAGAGAGGGTAATATGTGCACACACAGAGCAAGAATAACCTGGACCACAGAGCAAGAACTGGAGTGGCATAACTGGGACCTAAGGATGCTAGAAGGAGCTGCAAGATTGCCTAATGGGCATACATCAACCTGCGCAACTATAAAGAATAAATTCCCATGGTTCCATACCCCAAGGACGGGGACTGTGGGTGAATAACCATCCTTCTCCAGGTGAGCACAGTGAGGTCAGAGCTGGACACTCAGGGAGGAACTGGGAGGGGACCAGAGGGCCAGCCTCCCTCTGTCCAGCACTGCTCAGCTCTCCAGAGTTTCCACTCACGCACCCATTTTGCAATTCCCTATCCACCTGTAATGGGAAATCACTTTGCTCAAGGCCCCACCGCCTCTGAGGAGCAGCTGGGAGAAGATGCAACTGGAGGCTCCCAGGCTTCTGAGCCCGGGTCACATGCTGCTGGCAGCCATCAGCTCACGCGGTGCCAAGTGCTCGATTGAGTCGTTGGCATGTCTGGCATTTGGGGTTACTCTCTGTGGACGCGGGTGAGTCACAGAGAGCGTCACCGCTGTTCACGTCAGGGCTACACCAAGGCATCCTGCCCGGGGACACAGGAGCCCCTAATATAGACACATGCAGGTCGTTCCTGTCAGCACCCTGGGGCCTGGGGATCACCCTGGGAAGTCACATGCATTCCCTTGTCATCCGCCCAGCATGCTGAGGTGTCCTTTACAAAACACCACAGAAACCAAGGCTGGCACCAGGACAGGGAGCCCAGAGAATTGCCCTTTCTTATAATTATAGTCGAAGAATGTAGGTGGGGGTGGGGAGGGCAGAGGCAGGGGCTGGCACTGAGGGGTGTGTGTGTGTGTGTGTGTGTGTGTGAGAGAGAGAGAGAGAGAGAGAGAGAGAGAGAGAGAGAGAGAATTTGACCATGTGTGTGCAGCCGTGTAAGAGAGATGGTAGGTATGTATATGTAAATGTGTATAAGTGGTGCAGGCTCTGTCACTTTGTGTGGAGTGTGCTGCCCCCTAGAGGACAAACAGCCAGGGCACTTGGGAAGGCACGAAGCTGTAAATCCCAATGCCCTTGAGGTTCTGAGTTGAAACAAGGAAGGGTAGATGGGATGCAGTGCCAAAGGATGTGGTTCCAGGGGAGGTAACAGGTTGCAGAGGTAGAATGTGGGGCACATGATAGGAGGAAGGGGTGTAAGAATGGAAGACGGGGCACAGGAAGGAGAATGGGAGTGCAGGGGCAAGAATGGGGAGCATAGAGGATGGGGTTCAGGGAAGAGGATGAAGATAAGGAGAGATTGTGGGTACAGAGATTTGGGGTCCTGGGAGACAATGGAACGCAGGGGTTGGTGGGTACAGGAAGTAGGATGGGGACCAGGGCTGGGGGCAGGGCCTGTCCAGCGGTGGAGAGAAGCAGACAGACGTGCCTTGACCCTGAGCACTAACTGAAGAGACGCCACTCTGCATCACTCAATCCAAGTGCCCCCTTTCTGGCCTCTGTTCTTCTAGGCGCTTTCTGGCTGTGTATATTAAAAGTCCTGGGCGGTCTGACCCCCTTAACTCTATGAACTTCACTGGGGGTGGATCCACCTCCGCAGCGTGAGTGGTCTTGAAAACCCGAACAAGTGATGAATCAGAGGAGAACTTCCTTTTGTGGCATTTCCTCAAGAGCTGTGGCTATAGCTCTTGGACCAGGCGTGGCTCTTGACCTGCCAAGGGAAGCAGCCACTCCGGGGCTGCCAGGGCTAGGACGTGGCTTCTCCATCACGGCTTCCAGAAAGAACCGTCCCTTGAGAACAATTAGCTCAGCCCAGTGAGACCCATGCCAAACATCTGACCTCCAAAAAAGTGATGGGTCTCCTTAGCAAGATAGCGATTGTTTGTGGGTCATTGGTGGAAAGAGGTATCAAGGGAAACAGTTTTTCTTCCACAATCCTGGGGGCCAAGAGGTTTGTAGACAGAAGGGGAGCACGGCGAGTTGTTTGTCAATGTTAGTAATAACTAATTGCCGCGGTGTGCTAAATTAACCTCCCTCCAGCTTGTGTGCCCCGGCTGTATCAAAGGTCGTCTGTGCACGGGTGCCTGTAGGCATGCCTCCAATTAGCCGGTGATCCTTGCTTAGATGTTCTTAGAGAGGAAAGGGTTTTATTCCGTTTATAATTGTAGTTCATCACTGAGGGGAGCCAGGGCAGGAATTCAAGGCAGGAACTGAAGCAGAAACCATAGAAAAATGTTGCCCACTGACTGGCTCTCTGTGGCTTGCCTAGTCTGCCTCTTAAAAATACAAGCCAGGACCACCAGCCCAGGGAAGGCACCACCCACAGTGAGCTGGTCACTCTCATATCCATCATTACTAAAATGCCCCACGGACCAATCTGATGGGGGGGCATTTTATCAATCGAGGTTCTTTTCATGGTGACCCCAGCTTGTCAGAAAACTGACCAGCACAAATGGATTACAAAAACTAAGGTGGGGGGGGCAAGGAAGCAAGAAAGGGGATGTTGGGCAGAGAGGGGTTCACTGAGAATGAAGGAGGAGATAAGAGGACTGGGCATGTTTAAATACTTCATAAATGTATATGAGACTATTTTTTTAAAAAGACTTAAATGAAAAATGTCAGGCAAGAGAAAAGGAAAGCAGAGGCAATTCTCTGTGTGATGAAGTTTGAAGACCTCCAGAGCAGCCCGCGTTAATGAAGATGCGCACACCTTTAAGTGGCCTTTCCTTTAGCGCGAGCACACTCTTTGTGGCAAGAAGGAGCTAGGCATCACAAAAGCCAGGGGGCCTAGAGTATTTATATCAACCATCTTTATGACACAATAAACGTGCCCAGGAATGTTCTAATCTCTCAGATATGTCTTCATAACCCCGAGCGAGGCCTACCCAGCACGTATCTGCCATCTTTCCTTCTTAAACCGATGACCTTGAAGTGAGCATGCTCAGTAACGTGCATCTCAAACTACGCATGCTCGAGTTTGGACACAGCCGCACGTTGTGTCAGCTCCTGAAAAAAAGTTCCCAACCTTTGTAGGGGCGAGGGCTGCTTTCGATGACTTCACTGCTCTCTTTCCTTGCTGAAGGGGATGCATCTTCGCGCCATGACTTCTCGGCTACGGATCCGGCTTTGCACTCACCAAGAGGAAAGCCCATGGATTTCGTTTATGAATCCCGCATGCGCAGTGTGCACCTTGTGCAATCTTTTCTCCAAAAATAGCAAGAGGGCAGAATAAGAACATGTGATTTTCTTCTTTTATGTGTATTCGAAAATACCAGGAGCGCATGAACTACTAATTAGAATGTTTCCTGGGGCAGTGGGGAAGAGGCCCGTGGAGGAGGTGGGTAAATCTGGAAGAGGGGGGAGCTTTCACAATGTTCCCTTTCTGATGTATTTTTAAACCATGTGAATATGTTACCTATTCAAAAAACTTTTATTAATCTTTTAAAAAAAATAACAGGCTAAACAAGTTTCTCCAGACCATACTTAGTGGATTCCAGATCTTGAGCTGACCTTCTCCCAGACGGGTCTCTGCTGACGACTGAGTTGTCCCGTTCCTTCCTCTGTGGGAGCACTATTGCAAAGAGAAATGTGGGCGATCAGAGCTGGTGTCCACGGAGTACTCATCAGCCCTGCTCTGTGCTGTTGCACATACCACCGCCCACCCATATAGCGCCCACTATAACGCCCACCCATGGGAGAACCTGCAGAGGCGCAGAGGTGGAGGGAAGTTGAACATGGGCAGAGATAATAGTCAGGCAGGCAGGGGATTGGGCTCACTAAATGGCGTGTTAGCGTCCTAAGGCTGCTGTAGCAAAATAGCACAAGTAGGGATTTCCTCCAGAAATCTATTCTTTCCTAAGGCTGGGGGCTGGAAATGTTGACCAATATGTGCCTGGTCTCGGAAAGACAGGGCCTCTCTTGCCTGATCAGCTTCTCACGGCTAAAGGCACCTCTGTCTCGGCCCCTGGATTATAGGACCATGACTATCAAGAGGAGAATCCCTCTTCCCAGTTCTCTGGGCCCCGCTGAGTTCACATGGCATTTTCCTCATACAGACATCAGTCCTGTTGGATTCAGACCCCACCCCTTTCCACCACACGCACTGATTAACTGTGTCTGCAATGGCCTTATTTCCAGGTAAGGTCGCTGGCCTGGTTCGGTATTATTGCTGTGATAAAACACTCTGGGGTGGGGGGGCTGTCCATCCTTTCCCCTGTAGGGAAGTTTAGGCAACAGGGATGTGAAGCATCAGGTCACATTCATGGTCAAGAGCAGAAAGAATAAGTGTGGGGGGGGGCCTGTGTTCATTGTTTGTACTGGCACAATCTAAGACTCTCCACCTAGGGAATGCTGTCACCTACAGTGGGCTGAGTCCTCCCACATCGGTTATCAATCAAGACTGTCCCTCACAGGCTAATCTGATCTACAAGAGTCCTCATTAGGTCTCCCTCCCCAGGTGACCCTTGTTGTGTCAGGTTGACACTTAAGAGTAATCATCACAACCACGTTTGTAGGTGCCGGGTTCAGGATGGGAAACACATCTCTTTGGGGTGGGAGGTGCAGTTGAGCACAAAATATATCCTGGAAATGTTGCCAGTTGGGGTGAGTCACTGAGTCGTAGTTCACTGTCCTACAGTGTTAGTTTTAAAGAACACGGATGAGGAATGAAACATCTGCCAGGGAGCCTTCTCTCAAGCAATTGGCAAAATAAAGATTTGAATACCCCCCCATAAAAGTTGGTGAGACACCTTGACCTGTAAGCCAAATCAAATCGCCTGCAGGACACGAGCTAACTCAAAAAGGTCATGATTTAGAGACATCTGGACATACCCAGTCATAGTGGGATAGACCAACAAATATTATCTCCCTGGATCTGTCTAGACCTTGAGAGATTGTGCTGCCAAAGAAACTCAAAAGCCATGAGTATAAAATGACTGGGATCAGCAGCTAAGCAGGGAGCTACTACTTATGAGCCCTCAACATAAAATAGCAACTCTGCCTTAAGGGAAATAAAGACTGGTTTACTGTGAGCCAACTATAAGTGACCATGGCCTAAGAACACAGATTCAAGTTACCCTGAATGACAGGACCTGCCAAGGAAGAGGTGATGATGGACTTTTAGAAATACGGGGGAAAATGTCCTAAATCAGTACATTGTCTGGTTACATTGGTAGGAACATCAGTTGGGTGGGTGGTGGTGAAGAGGAAAAGTCTCCTCTGGAGGTTTCATGTGTGCCTGGGGACATCCTTAGCTTTAGGGTTGGTGGAAGCAGAGGTCTGCCTAGCTCAGAGATACATTCCAAGAAGCTGATCAACTGGAGGATGTTTTGTATGTGACTTACTATTAACAGGCTAAAGAGATCCCTGCATGGTTGGGGCTCAGGGACTACAGCTTTCCATAGCTCACAGTCATGACATTGCTGCTGGCCAAGGTCAAGCCATCTGCAGGATCTACTCCACACAGATATACATTCTTCAGTTAACCCCTGGGCCCGGTCCTGTGAGCTCACAGTTGGATTATAGAAATGCCTTTGAAGCTTAGGTAGAAGTTGTGGGCGCTTAGTGAGCTCAGCCTCAGGGCGGGGTTAGCTGGGCCTTACTCAGCTCTCCACAAAACCTTCTCCCCAGGATGGGCAAGCCATGGGACCTCTGCCTCTCTGCTGAAGGTCAAAGGAGCAAGAAAAGCAAACAGAGACACTCAGTGGCCCCAAGTCCCATCTCCCTGCATCCAGGGATGGTGTGGACTGGACTGTTTCCCTCCCCCAGAATGAGACAACGCTGTTTCCATGGGTGAGTACGCCAGTCGCAGCTCAGGGCACGGAATGTCTATCTTCCATCTTTCAGGGTTTGTCACCTCGGTGCACGTGACACCTTTGATTCAACCCTTGTGTAAATCAAAACCTCTTGACCTTTTACTTAAATAAAAGGCAATCACTGGACTGTCACATTGTGAATAATAGATGGGACCATTATTCAAGAGGCTTCACTGTTTGAGGAACAGGGAGTCTGTTTTTGGAAAATCTATGTAACTTGGGTTTGTGTGGCATTCAACCCCAAGTCATCTCAAAGCCCACTGTGGTTTGCTAGCAACCTTCCTCTGAAAAGAGACAGCCAACAGAGGGACACGTCAGTCGGGTACATTTCCTGCTCCCAGACATTTGAAATCAGCACTTCCTAACAAACCTGCCCATGTCATTGGACCAACACCTTGACAAAGTCAAAAACTCTGTCGGTGAAATAAACCTGGCTTAGAACATGAGCTGTGATCAGAAATCTTATGGGAAAGGATACGCCTCAGGTGGAGAAGTTTAGGGGCTTCATGCTAAGTAGAGTCCATACTGCTAGGGTGCTGGTGAAGACTGGATTGCTTGACCCACCCAGAACCACAGAACTTCTGCTTGTTTTGAGATAAACTCTACAAAGGAGAGTAAGATGTGGTCACACTGAAATGACATGCCCAACCCTCATCCCTGAGGCTGTCATTAAAGAAGAGGAAAACATCACTCAGGACAGAGGCACAGAGGGGACCCCTCTATAAGATGCAGCAGAGATGAGAGCACAGGTTCTACAAGCCGGGAGGCCAGGTAGGCACGGTACAGTCTTTGAGGGGCGAGACCTGCTGCGGCTTTGCTCTCTGACTCCTGACTGTCCGAACTGCACGAGCACCCAGTTTATGACAGTGTCTTAGTTAAGGTGTCTATGGCTGTGACGAAAGCACAGAGACCAAAAAGCAAGTTGAGGAGGAGAGGGTTTATTTGCCTTTTACTTCCTGATCGCAGTCCATTATCAGAGGACGTCAGAACAGGAGCTCAAGCAGGGCAGGATCTTGGAAGCAGGAGCTGAGGCGTGAAGGGGAACTGCTTACTAGTTTGCTCAGCCTGCTTTCTGATAGAACCCAGGACCACGTAGCCCAGGGATGACACCATCCGATATGGGCTGGCCCCTGCTGATCACTAATTGAGAAAATCCCTTGCAGTTGTAATTCTGGAGGCATTTTCTGAATCGAGGCTCCTTTCTCTCTGATGGCTCCAGCCTGTCCAAGTTGGCACACAAAGTCAAGCCAGTACAATTGACCCCTTGTCAACTTGACCCATAAACACATCACTATTAAGCCACAACCCTTCCTTTCTAATTCATCCCTAAGATCTCACATTAAAAACATAACTTTAAAAGTCCCACAGTCTTTACAAATTCAAACACATTAAAATTTCAGTCCCTTTAAAATAGCCACTCTCTTTTAAAACCCAAACTCTTTTAAAGTTCAACGTTTCTCCACTGTGGGCTCCAGTAAAACACTTTCCTACTTCAAGAGGGAAATCAGTGCACAGGCACAATCACATCATAGCAAAACAAAATTCCAACCATACTACGGCTGGGATTTACTCTTGATTCTCCAGACTCCTCCAAAGGACCTGGGTCACTTCTCCGGCTCTGCCCTCTGCAGCACACACAGCTTGTCCTCCAGGCTCCGGCTGGCTCCGCTCCACTGTGCTGTTCTTGGTGGTCATCCCATGGTACTGGTGTCTCCAAAACGCCGGGGTCTGGTGTGTGGTGGTGGTGGAGGGGGGTGCTGAATAGTGGATGTGCCAGTATGTGGGGACACAGTTGTGGTGGCTGCGGGGCTGGTTAGAAGCTACTAAAGTTGTTGTGGAATCAAGTAGAATTTTGTAAGAACATAATAGAAGGTGGGCAGAAAGCCTACGGTGGCTGTGAAGGCCCTGACACCATGTGTGTTGTTAATATCTTCTGAGGGCCATGAATTTATTGTAAAAAGAGAGCATGCATTTACATTGGGAACACTAAAGGCCATGTTGAGAGGACCAGGGAAGTTTGCTGAGAATGAGGTCAGTTTTAGGGAGATCCCTTTGCATGTGCTATCCAAAGTATGCACGTATTTTACCTACAAGATCTGCTATGCTAATAGCTCCACCGAGATTCCCGAATTCCCGACAGCACCCGAAATTGCACTGGAACTGCTGATGGCTGCGAACTTCCTACATTGTTAAGTAAAATAAATTATAATAAACTGCTAATCTTTTCGGTATTTCATACCTGTGTTCAGTTGGTAATTTTTTGCACATATAGCATGTTGCCTGTATGAAATTGAGCTCTAAAGTTAATTGCTGAGCAGATTCCTCCTGTCTTTTGCATAAGCAGAGTTGAAATTTGCTTGTTACATCAACAAATGAAGGCCGAGAAATAAACAAATAATGCCAGTTTGTAGGCGGTTTGCTTTCTCCTTTGGATGTGACCTTTAAAATAATAAGTAATAAAGCAAATCCTGGAATGTAAGCATAAATGAGCATATTCTACAGGTGAATATAGGGGCTGAGAGTTTTTATGGTTTTAGTATTTTTTTAAGAACCAGTTCTGATCTTGCAGCCTCTGAGCATAACTAGGGCTATGAAAATCATTTCATGAAAAAAAAGCATATTTATAACTTAGCCAAACTTTGATTTTTGTACCTCAAAGAACAAGAGTTGAAATTTCTTAATGTGTTTTTTGATAAGTTACAGTATTGTTTAACAACAAAACAGAACAGAACAACAAAGAAAACAAAGAAACGCTGGGTTGCAACTGGGCGGAACTCTCACCAATAGTCAGAGGCTCTCCTCACGGTGCCAAGACTTAGCCTCTTCGCATGACCCCTTCAGTCCCTGGACTGCCACCGCCAGTGAGGCTCCACCATCTCCGCCATCGCCAATGGCCACTCCTGGCCTCTCACAGTGCCAAGCCTCAGCTCTCTAAAACCTTTCGTGCCTTCAAAACCAATATCACGTGGGGAACACTTACACATTACCAAGTCTGGCTGCCAGCATGAGGTACAGCCTTGGCTACCCCTGGAACACAGCTTCTCTGTGCTCTCAGGAAACACTTCCCAGAAGACTTCAACTCAGTGATACTGATCTCTTCTCAATCATCATTAATTTCTTAGCTCCAGCTGACCAGTATCCATTATCCCAGCAAAGCAAAATTCTGCTTCAGTAGTTCTGGGTTCTTGTTAATCACAGCTGATTCTTCAGCCCCAGCTAACCAGACCCTCAGGATGTTAATTCAAAGTATCAAAGGGCTCTGAGAGAGTCTTTAAACTTCTCCCTGAGACTTCACAAGCCAGCCCTCCATCTTCTGCACTGCTCTCGACATTATCTGCCAAGTCCCCACAGAACATCGCACTGGGCCCTTACACTCAATGGTTCTTGGAGTCCCAAGTCCCTCCACAGTCCTCCCGAAAACATAGGTCTGTCACAGCAACACCCCACCACACTGGGGCCCTTCTGTCTTAGCGAGGGTTTCTATTGCTGTGATGAAACACCACAGCCAAGAAGCAAGTTGGGGAGGAGAGGGTTTTTGGCTTACACTTCTACGTTGCTGTTCATCACTGAAGGAAGTCAGGGCAGGAACTCAAAACAGAGCGGGAACCTGGAGGCAGGAGCTGATGCAGAGACCATGGAAGGGTGCTGCTTACTGACTTGCTCAGCCTGCTTTTTTATAGAAGCCAGAACCAGCTGCTCAGGGGTGGCACCACTCACAATGGGCTGGGCCCTCCCACATTGATCACCAACTGAGAAAATGCCTTACAGCTGGATCTCAAGGACGCATTTCCTCAGCAGAGGCTCCTTGCTCTCTGATGGCTCTAACTTGTGTGGAAACAGCCAGCACAGACGTGGCCGTGTGAAATGTGTACAGACATATGTGTGAAGTTCACTGAGGTTCCTAGTCTCCGGGGAGCAGCGGCTCTCACACACTGGGTGACCTTAGCAGGGCGGCTGCCTGAGGAGGAGGAGGCACTTCTGCGGCCACAGCTCTGTGGACCGCTGCTGCCTGACACTGACATTTTGCACATTAACCAGAATTTAACCAAAGGCAATTTGGGCACATCTATGACTGATCTTACCAAACCTAGCAAACCTAGATGTGTGCGGGTGAAGAGTGACGGAAGGCATTAAAACCATCACTAAGGTCATGGGTGTGCACACACAGGTACTCTTCACGTGGGAGAGCCACGTGGGAGAGCCACGGGCACAGAGAGAGACACAGGAGCAGCACTTCCCAAGGGTCTGGTAGGACTTTGACCACAGATCCTGAACTCTATGCCCAGAGTCATGGGCATGCACCAGTTTCTGCACCTACAAGGAACAGGGCATTCTGTTTTCTCCCAGCAGGGTGGTCAGCTCAGTGCTGGAGATAAAGCTGCCCTTCAGGGTTGGGTGGCCCATTTCACCCTGGAGAGAACAGACGTGTAAGTTCTATGATGATTCCATGACACAAGCATGTCAAAACTCCTTAGCTCTGTGACTCATCCTCAGAGCCAGGGAAGGAGGATGACCGCACGTGACTGATGTTTCCAGGATGTCACATAACAGGGTGTACTTTATTTCCCCACTAGCGGGGGAGAAGGGAGCTAGGAGGGAAAGTTTCACGCTAAGCTAGTCAGATTCACGCTAGGATAGGGGTTTTCATGCAGCCAAGGCTGACCTTTATCCTTCAGCCTCAGCTTTCTGCATTCTGGGGTGACAGTCGCGTGCCACCATGCCAGGTTTATGTGGGGCTGGGGTTATTACCCAGGGCCCTGCACATGCTAGGCAGACTCTTTACCAACAGCACTACCTCCCGGCAAAGTGGTGCTTGTTTTCTGGGAGCATCACAAAGATGGGTCTGACCTTGAAAATGACACTTAAAATGACCAAAAATCTGGCTATCTGAAATGATTCGATTTCTGACTCCTTAATAAGCATCATCTCTCGACTGTGTTCCATGTGATGAGGATGGGAGGGCACACAGGTGAGGCAGAGGATCTGTGATGACATCACTAAAGTAGAACCAAGGCACAGGATCCAGTGTTTGTTTCTCTGCTGCCGTCTGGAAAGGGCTTAGCAGGTTTAGAAGTCCTTTGTATATAGGGATTTCCCTTGGTGCAAGGCACCTACTGTGATCAAGAACACAGGGACTACAAACGGTAAGCTGTGAGCCAGACTCCGTGTTTCTAAGTCAAGTGGCCACTTGTGTGGACAGTTGCTAGCTGACCACGTTTGACCTATGTCACCCACACAGCTCCTGAATACTACCTGATAAGGCATGGCAGGCTCTGCAGAATTTCCTGGAACACCACTACTGCCCACTGGCCTATTTATGGAATTATTTTGCCGTGAGGAAGGTTAGCTTTCCTGGGACATGATGTCACAGGAGCCATCGGGATCACCTAGCAACGGAACACAGCAACATGTCCAGCTATTTATAACCAGTTGGCTGGCCACGCCAAGAGGTACGCACTTAGATCCACCAGAGAGCACGGGGTCATTTAATTCTTCTGGAAGCCATAGCTGCTACTAGAGTTGAAAGAGGGCAAGGGAGCCCAGACTCTCAGCTGTAGTGCTTGGTGCTAAGCATGTTCCATAGAACCCCCAGTTTGTTCACAACACGGTAGAGCACCGCTGCCCAGAAAAGCTGGCTCAGTAAGTCATTGTCAGCATTCTTTCAGAACCAACTTAGGCAAGCTGGGCTCAAAGACAGTGCTGGGGATGGGCACACTGACCCGGAAGCCTGGTGGTCCGAAGTCCATGAGATCCTCCCTTTTCTCCAGCCATCCCAGGCACACTGTCCCGGGCAGGTGACTGAAATCTCAGGGCCTGAGGAAGAAGCCCAACTTCTCAAGGATAATTTCAGGTAGATGAAGGCCACCTTCGGGTATCTCGAGGACCACCTTCTCTCCTGCCTCTACAAGCACTCATTCCTTCCCGTTGGAGGGGTCCTGGACTTACCATCTCCCTATCTCCACTGAAATACAGCCTCTCTTGACCCCAGGAAACTGAGTTTCCGTATGATATGTCTTTCATCTGTCATGAGTTTGAACTCTTGGGCCTCAGCTGGTTACATTGTTTTGTGAACAATCAAAGAAAGTGAAACCTTCTGGACACAAAGTGTCACTGGCAGATGTAGGGCCATAGGGGCCGGCCTAAGGGCTATAATCTGGTTAGCCACTGAGGCTTAAATCAGCCACCTCCACTTCTACCACCACAGCCATAAGCAGCTCTCAACACCAGGCCCTCCCTACACGATGGCCTGTATCCTCTTAAACTTCCACCCAAATGAACTTCTCTTGCGTTGCTTCTTTGGGGTACTTTATCATAGTGATGAGGAAAGACTGGCATCTCAGACCACTGAGTCATCCTAACCCTCTACAGTGAGGACAAGGGTAACCACTGCAGACATAAGTCACTGCCGAGCGGTGTGAGTGTGACAGAGAAAGCTGTCAGTATGCAAATACAATGATTTCAGATATGAAATGTCATGCGTGCTTCATAACAGTAGCCCAGATCGTCTCAGCTAATGCACTGACTGTATGTCATACTAGGGTAGTGCCATTCTGTTGAAGACTATTGTCTTTATGATGCTAAGTATGAATTGAACTTTATACATTATCTGGTGTTCACTTGTGGAAGCCTATGATCAATGTTACATGTTCCACATGTGTATATACATGTGGGAGCCTGTGGTCAATGTCAGACGTCTTCCTTTATAGATCTCCATCTACTTGTTATTTATGTATTTACTTATTTATTTAGTGAGCAGGGTCTCACTCTACAGACAAGGCTGGCCTCAAACTCCCAGGGATCCCTCTGCCTCCTGCATGACAGGATTAGAAGTGTGTACCACCACAATGAATCCACCACCTTCCTGAACCCAGAACTCACTGATTGGCTGGAATGACTGGCCAGGGAGCCCCACGGATCTGCCTGTCTCTAGTTGACTAGTACTAGGGTGACAGATGTGAGCTGACACACTCTGGGAATCCAAACTCCAGACCTCACTCTTACACAGCACTTGGAGCCACCGAGCCATCTCCCTGCCCTCTGCACACACTTCTAAGAATAGCTCCTGACCCTTCAGAGAACTGCCCATGGAGTCACAGCGTGCAAAGCAAAAGCAAGGGCAGCGAGGAGAGAGACGGAGACAGATACTCACCCTGTGTCTCCTTCTCCTCTTAGAGACATAGATTCTCTGAGCCTGAGTTTCAGAGAAGACCAAGGTACACAAGAAAGATCTCTCTCCCTTGGGCTGTGCAATCTGAGCTGTGCCCTGCACCTGCCAAGATGTTCTGGGTCTTCAGAATTCTGTGGATAAATTTCCCAGAACTCCCTACTGCCAGGTCCTCCACTCTGGACAACCTGCCCTCCCTTATCCCCACAGATCCACATCTCCCAGCTTAGCTGAGCTAGACCTCCATTCCCCAGAGGAGACCCTCGTGCCGAGGGCAAGCATGGAAGAACGGGACTGGAGCCCGCCTTCCTCCCCTAGCGTTATCAACACTCGGGTCTCCTGGCAACCATCAGCTGTGGGAACAGTAGCCCTCTGCTGTCCCAGCTCCACACCCCTCCACAAGGGAGATTCAGGATGGGTGCAGGGTGGTACATGAGAGAGCCTGCTGGAAATGTCACACCACTAAGAACAAGACGCTCACAAAGGGAGCTGGTAAAACACTCAGCCAATAAAGTGCTTACTTTGAAAACATGAGGACTTGAATTCTGATCTCCAGAACCCAAGTAAAAAGCTGAGCATGGTGGCACAAATACTTACATATACCACACTCACACATATACATACCCCACACTCACACATATACATACCCCACACTCACACATATACATACCCCACACTCACACATACACATAACACAGACATACACACCACACTCACACATATATACCGAGCACACACATACCCACCAAACACCCCCCCACACTCTGCACATACACTCACACACATTCACAAGAGCATGCACACACACACCACTTACACGCATACCAAACACACTCACACACACCATACACATACACACAGATGCATGCACATATATACCACACACTCACACGCACATGCATGGGGACACACCAAACACATGCACATACCACATACATGCACACACACCCACACACACATCACAATACTCACATGCACATGCATGCACAACATACCACACATGCATGCATGCATACACACACACACACACACACACACACACACACACACACTGTCCACAAAATCTGAAGAGGTTTCTCAGCCTCTGATATGGCAAGCCCCTTCCCCTATAACCTGAAATTCTCTGGGGGCGCTACAACTGTGCTGATGGCCAGCAGACTGAATGACTGATAGGAATTTGTGGGTGACTGTGGAGAATCACAGTGCTGCAAGCCAAGACCCAAACTCTCTCAGGCTCTCCTCAGTTCCCTTATGATCCATTCGTACCAACCTGATGTCTGTTCTAACGTCCAGCATCCCTGGGGCCATTTGGTGAATCTTCCGGATGGTATTTAGCAAACTCTCAGCTTCCCTGACCTCAGAACTAAGAATGTAATCAGATTTGACCGTTGGCAGAGGTCCCTGTCTGCTGCAACCCCCTGCCAGATGTCCCCACCAGCATTTGTAAATGCACTGATTTGTTTATGGCTTTGTTCTGTTCTGTGACTACTGAAGTCCCCAGTCCACAGAACCTGAGAAGTTGAACCCAGGTGCTGGATCATCTTAAACCCTTTGCACCAAGAGCTGTGTTTGCCATAAACACTTCCTCTAAGAAGCTGGGCCGTGAGGTCCTGTGGACTGAGGACTCAGGCCCTAACTCCCTCTTCTTTATCCACACAAGGCCAGGCTAAGTCATCCTGAACCTTCATAGATGTGTTGAATGAAGGAGCTGTTAGCTCCTTCAGGATGAAAGGCCCAGGGCTTGTTTTGTTTGTTTTTGGCTTTATGTGTGACTGATTTTTTTTTCCCAGCATAATATTTTTATTGATTATTTGGGAATTTCACATAACACACCCTGGTACCATTCACTTCCCTGTCTTCTCAGGTCTGGTGCCCTCTCTTTTGACTTCCCCCAAAGAAAATAGAAGGGAAAAAAAAGTCTAACCCATTCCACCCCTGGGGAAAAAAACCCCAAAAAACAGTCGAGACCGGAAGCCGTTGAAAAGCACTATTAAAAGTCGTGAGAAGGATCCGGAGGTGGAGCTCTTCACAGACGATGACCTCTGGCCCGGGTGAGGGTAGGGAAGAACTCACACTTCACGGAGCTGCCACAAGGAGTTTGACCATGCTCCGGTGAGGCTTGAAGTTACTAAGGCAGCAAAACAGCCGTAAGAGCCAGAAACAAACCCACAACAGTAGCGCTACGCTCAGCCCAGCCCTGTTTACCTCCTGCGGGTCCCCGTGTTCTCCCTGCGCTTTCACAGTTCCGTGTGATTCTCAAGTCTCTTCCCTTCCTAGGAAGTTCTACAAAGGAAAGCACAGATCTGACCACAACTGTGCTTCCCAATGGGCTCCATAAACCGGACAATGTGCCAGCCTACCAAGGCCTTCTGCCTGGGTGGAGCGCGACACCAAGTGGACAAGGGCGTCACCTACAGATGGCTCTGGAAAATACCATCGCTGCCTTCAAACCCGGAGGCAGCCTCTCAGTGGGGTGTGGCGACCACTTAGCGCCTGCCTCAAGTTCCCAGCCGCATCGGCGTCCGCAACTTGACTGGTCCCCGCAGGGCGCCCAGGTACACGCTGTGCCAAACTTGCCCGTAGCGGCAAGCCAAAGGAATCGTGGGGGGAGGGGGGGGGAGAAGGAAAACAGGTCTGCACGCCTCCGCGGGGAGCTGATGATCAGCAGGAACCGAATCTCCGAAAGTCACCCGCAACCCCGCTCAGACTAACAGTCTAAAAAAGGTACTTCCTGGTGGCGGGAGTGTGACTCAGTTTCCCGGTGACTCAGCGCCACGAGTGCGCCGTGGTGCGGGTGTGCACGGCTATTCCGGGTGAGGCGGTGGATCGGCCGCGCGGCCCGCACAGCTCAGGAAGCTCAAGTGGGGTGTGAGAGGAAGCGCTCCCCACGCAGGGGCTTCGGGGAGGTGACTCAGCTGAGACGCAACGCGTGGGGCTGCAGCACCGCTCCTCCGTGAGCCCCTACGCAAATGTGTGCAGGCCACTGTGTCCCCACGCGCGCGCGCGCACGCACTTATCCCTGTGTGCCCCTGTGCTAGCAAGTGCTCACAGGCCTCTTGATGACCAGCTCACATGCACTTCCCAACATCCTGCAGCAGGGCACGTGGGTATGGGAGACTTTATCCCCAGAACACGCTCCAGGCTCAGGTGCACAAAGGTAACCGATTCCTGGCGTGGGGGTTGGGGACCCACACCCTAGAGTCCCGCTCTTTTCAGACAAGGTGTGTTTCTGCATCCTTGGAACTTGGAGGCACACTCTACAGAGACTAGCTAGCTCAGAGAGTCCAGAAGGCAGAAGTCTCCCCGTCTGAGGGCCAGCAAGGAGCTGGTAAGAGCTGTGAGTGAGGGGTCGGGAAGGAAATGAATGGGGTGCCTCCTGCCCTCCACCCTAAAAAGCCTTGACTAACGTGCACATAACGTGGAGGTTTAAGGACAACCCAGAGAAGGGTTCCCGCGGCCTTGGAGTCTGAACCTTTCCACACTCACTCTGAATGGAGCTGCCTAGTAACCACGCCAGGTCTCCGAGAGGAGCGAGGGCTGGCTGTTTTCCATTGCAATTCAGAGTCGAAAGAGCCTGCCACAGTGCCAGAAGCTGAAATTTAGTGTAAGCACCACCAACGCTACATAGATAGAAAAAAAAAATTCATTTTCTAGAAGTTATGTAGGATGGGGAGGAATTTTCCTCCTAATGTATGTAAAAATATCTTTGCCATGATGGTGGTGACTCACTATGATTTTTAGGAAGAAAGGGAAGGGAACTTGAGATACCTAAATTCACTGAAAAGTGGAGATCTTTGATGCACCATCATTTAACACTGTATATATGGCCTGAATCCATGTGACCCAAAATCTGTACGGAAGGGCTGGGTGGGTTTTACTACTGTAGAAACTGGATGGACACCAAACAAACATTGGACTGATTGGTAACACACACCTATGCTTCGTGTATGTAATCTTCTTCCCTGAAGTCAACGTCAGAAAGACACGGAATAGCCATAAATGCAGCTAAGAGAAGAAGGCCAAGGACCCCGGAGTATCGCCTGTAGCTCTCTCAGATCTGGAGTTGAGAAGGTTGAAGACAGCAAAGCCCCCAAACTGAAAAGTCACTTTGGGTGGGGGCAATCCTAAATCCAAGAAAATGAATAGCTTTGCATTGTGGGAATTGCATCCGCGAGTCACTCAAGTACAAGTGAAGTCCCACAATGGAATCATACTCAAAGAAATTTTGATAAACCTGCCTGTAAAAAAAAAAAAAAAAAAAAAAAAAAAACAGACAAAGAGTCCGGGGCTGGCATGGAGGAAAGGCTGCTGCGTACACAGCCTGTGATCTCTGGTGAATCCCATCCCTCATTTCCCCCTGCCGGTAACACTGTAAAGTAGGCAAATGTTTGATTTCATTTCCAATGTAGCCCTCAGGCCCATCCCTTCCTGTTGTGTAAGTGGAGGTTGAGTTCCAACCTGGTTTTCACCCCTGACAAGTTGTGAGCTTGTTCTACAATGGCTTGATTTTTTACAGAACATTGCGAAGGGCAGGGTGTCATTCATCCCCACTTTTCCTAGTACCTGGAGCCCGGTCAGCATGTGGAATGTAAACGATAAAGGAACAGACGGAGGAATAGATAGGTGAGTGAGTGATGGGTGGACATAGGTGTGGGTGGATAAATAATAGAAAGAAGCGTGGGTCGGTGGATGCACGGGTGAGCGGAGGAATGGATAGATGGGTGAAGGCTGGCTGAGTAGGTGGGTAGTTAATAGACAGCCGAGAAAACAGATGGAGGCAAAGAGTGGAGGGGATGATACGTTAAGGAACACGGGCTGATTCTTCTTCCTGTAAATTCCTCCTGGCTTGTGGTTTTGGTTTGGAAAAACTTCAGATAAAAACGACCCACATCGTGCAGCTCTCTAGCCTCTTTTATAATTTGTGTGTGAAGGGGTCAGAATCTGTTTTCTCATCTCATTTGTGTGTGGAGGGGTCAGAATCTATTTTCTCATCCTGCTGGCGATGGAACACAGGGCCCCACCCCTGCCAGGCAAGTGCACTGCTTCAGAGCTGCATCCCCAACTCTTGAGACATCAGTCTGGTTCCCTGAGCATAACACAATGGCCTTTGGAATTAGGCAGAGGATGGGAGGGTGAAGTTCAAGGATTTAAGGGTTCTGGTATGAAGGTAACAGGTCCTTCAACTACCACAGACCATATGCGTTGTCTGTAGTAACGGCCGCAACAGACAGATGTTCCAGAAGAGCCAGCAGTGATGAGGAGAGAGAAGAGTCCTGGCACCTATGCAAACTAAATCAGAGATGTACAGTGTACTTGGGCACCAGGAAAGAGGGAGACATTTTAGTGGGGTAGAAAGATTGATGTGGAAAGTCCCCTCTGTGTGCTGTGATTACCATTAATGAATAAAGAAACTGCTTTGGACCTATAGCAAGGCAGGGAACGTTAGGCTGAATGCTGGGAGAAAGAAGGACGGAGTCAGGGAGTTGCCATGAAGATGCTGCTGGAGATAGATGTGCTGAAACTTTGCTGGTCGGCCACAACTTTGTGGTGATGCACAGATTAATAGAAATGGATTAAATTAAGATGTAAGAATTAGCCAATAAGAAGCTACAGCTAATGGGCCAAGCAGTGATTTAATTAATACGGTTTCTGTGTGATTATTTTGGGTCTGAGCTACTGGGAACCAACTACGGGCCTCCCTGCTACAAAAGATGGCACAGTGCTTAAGAGTGCTTGCTGGACCATCGTGAGAACTGGAGTTCAAATCCCACCTCCCACATGACAGACCAGGCCTCCCCTCAATACAGGGACAAAACCTGGGGCCTAGTGGCTTCCAGCCTAGCAGAACAAGAACAGCCACAGGTGGCAGAGGAGACCCTGCCTCAAAGGAATAGCTGGAGACTGAAAAAGGAAGACATTCAGTGCCCTCTTCTGGTCTCTGAACTAGCACACACACAGACACACCCATCTATGTGTGCACACATTCACACACACACACACACACACACACACACACACACACACACACACACCTCCTGTTAGAGCAGGAAAATGTATACACGGCAAAGTTCAGACATTTCTCCCAGTTTCATACATCAACCTGCTACGTTGAAAACCGAGTGCATGGACAGCCGACGGGGGGTCCCTCCACTCAGATGCAGAGTGGCCCGAGTCTGGTATGGTTTAGATGTGGACTCTCTCCAGAGTTCTTGTGCTCGGTGTTTGGTCCCCAGGTGTGGTAGTGCTGGGAGATGGCAAAGTCCTGGAGAGGAGGGACTAGCAGGAGGTCACCGCATCACAGAAGGAATCAATGTACATGTGATGGAGTGATTCAGCCATTACTCAAGGAATCAGCCCGACCCTTGAATCTCTCTGTCTCACCCTGTGCCTTGTCCCTCTCACATGTGAGCCCACCATCGGTCATGTAAAGACTAAGCAGAGCCCTTGACAGAGCCCAGCAGATGAGGCTTCCAAAACTGTGATAGAGTCAATTTTCCTTTAGAGCAACCGTCACAGAGCAGACCTGGACAGAACTAGAAAAAAAAAAAAATGACCGGGCATTAGCACCACACACCCCGAACGCAGGTAAAGTAAAACTTGCAGCCTGGCACCTTTCCCAGCAACTGGACTTCCACAACCAAAAGCTGAAATACTTTTACACGGGAGAAAGGCTCAAATCCACAGATGCAAGAAGCTCAGAGACCGGAATTCTCACCAAGGTGTAGTGTAATTAATTGTCTGAAAATTAAATCATGGAAGTGAGGACCATTACAAAAAGCCAGAGAGTCATATATTTCTCTGGGAGTGAGGACCAGGAGGAATGTGGGCTCTTATCTGAAACCTCGGGGCCCAGAGGAAGGGAAGAAAATGACAGTGGGGGGCTACTGGGAGAAATGAGGACCCAGAATTCTGTCTTTTGGGAAAGACACAATAAACACATTTTCAGCTAACGGGAAACCAGGATCACCCTTCCCGGCAGATCTACTCTGAGGGAGGCTCTCCAGGTACATTAAAAAAAAAAAGGTTCTAGAAATAAACTGTGAATATTAGGAATAAAGAGAGAAAATAGAAATGAGAACTATCTGGCATAAAATTCTCCTTCAGGTGGGGTGGGTCACTCCTGCAGTCCCAGCGCTAGGGAGACTGCGGTAGAGGAATTATTGCAGGTTTAAGGCTATTTTCAGTCACCTGTTGAGTTCTGGCCCAGCCTCGGGTACATAGTGAGGCCCCTGCCTCAAAAGAAGCCATACAGTGACAAAAACCTATTCTTTACTTCTGGTCTAAAAATGCATCAATATCTCAAGCAACAGACTATGAGTTAAAACAGCATACCAGAAATGTCAAAAAAAAAAAACCCCAACAACAGAAAAAGAATTAAATCTCAGAGGTGGCAAATAAAAAGTAAACAAAATCTGAGGCACAAATCCAAATATAACAATAATTAAACATAAAAGCAGTCTATCACATCAGTTAAGACAAAGATTGCTGGAACAGATTTGGAAAACATGATATAGCCATATGTTGTCTACAAGAATCTCTCTTCAAACACAATTGTGTGGTCAGAATAAAAAGGAAAGAACAGAAAAGTCACTCCAGTAAAACACTGATCCAAAGGAAAGGTGGCTAACATCAAACAAAGCAGATTTCTGGGAAAAATTATCAGACACGAAGCGTTGCACAGGGCCATGAGAAACTTCAGCTCAGCAGGGAGATGTGAAACATTGGGCATGCGCGTGCCTAGCGTTGCAGTGGGCCGGAAAGAGTAGGGACCATTCCAACTGCGAGAGAAGATAAACAAACGCCCCCACCCTAGAGACATCGTCTCCCCTCTCCAGAGATGGTGCAACCGGAGAATAAAAGACTAGCAAGGCTGTAAAAGATAGAGTCCAACAGAAATGGATACAACCACACGTCCAACGCTAATTGGACCCATATCTTCAATCATATGAAGGACGTCACCAAGAAAGAACATACCCTGAGTTTTAACGGGAACTTGAACAAACATAAAACCATGGAGGTCAGAAGTTGTTTATCCTGTGGTCAGAATGAAATCATAGTGGAACCAGATATTAAAATAGGAGCTCTCACAGGAGACCCCGCCAAACCTTGGAAACTAACAACACATTTTCAGATAAACCATAGATCAAAGCAAATGGGCTATTACTTTGGGCTGGACGTAAATGGAATAAGCGAGCAGCAAAACTGACGAGCGCAGCCTGTCAACACACAGAGAGGGGGTTTGAGCAGCCAATGCCTATGTTAAAACAGGAAGTCTCAAACGGATCAGCTAAGCTTCCAGGGGAAGAAGCTAGAAAACAAGAAGAATAATCGCAAAATAAGAGCATGAAAGGAAATAGTAAGGAAAGAGAAAAAAATTCAAAGAAAAATACTTCAAATCGAGATCCTAATCTGTGACTCAGGTAGGACCTGAGCTCAGCCTCCCTGGTGTTGGGATCAACAGGCATGTGCCACTGTGCCCAGCAAATCAGTGAAATTGAAAGCAGAAAAACAGAAAAAAAAATCCACAAAACAGCAACAAAAATTCATTCATTGAAAAAAATCAATATTGATACTGACAAAGAAAACATGGAAATGCTATTTTTAAGATTGGGGAATGAATAAAGGCCATCACTGTGGGCTCCACAGACAAGCTGGTGGCGGACGTATAGACACATCACCGCACAGACAATCCATTAATTCAGGAGGAACGGCCTCGGGAAAGGAAGCCTCCAGTGCCCTCCACGATGAACAGAGAGCCTGGACTGTCCTGCAACCATTTGAAACCCAATTGGTCATTGGAAAGCTTTCAAAAAAAGTCTTTTGCAGACACCAGACAGTTTCCTTGGCAAATTCTTCTGGACATTCAAAGATGAAATAGCACAAGCTCTGCTTGATCTCCTCCAGAAACAGAAGAGGAACCCTGTGCCCCTCATAGTTTGTAGACAGCGTTCTCTGATACACAAACAAACCAAGGGCCACCAAGATGGCTCAGCAGGGAAAGGGGCTTGTTGCCAAGCCTGACACCCTGAGTTCAATCCCCAGAACCCATAGGGTGTAAGGAAAAAATGACCCATTCAAGTCATCCTTCTATATGCGTGCCACGGTGCATGCACATGGGGACAACACACAGCAATCAGAAAATCCATTTACGCAGACCAGGACAATGTAAGAAAAAAAAAGCTAAAAACAGCTTTCCTAAGTAGCATGCACAAAAAAGAACTTAATAAAATATTATCCAACAAAAGGTTTGACATATAAAAAGAATAGCATATTATGACTGAGTGGATTTCTTATCATGGAAATATGAAACCAGTCCAATATTCAACTGTCTATCACTGTCCCCAACCATGTGAACAGTCTAAAGGAGAAAACCAGCATGGTCCTAACAGTTGGTGCCGAAAAGCAATTGGCAAAATTAGCATCCACTTGTGATCATTTGCGCAGGGGCAAAAGCACCTGTAGGGACAGGCCCACAGTCAACCCGGTTTTTATGATGAAAGACCTAGATTTTTCCTTGCCAGTACCAGATGGCAGAAAAGCAACAAACAAACAAAAATAAATAGAAAGAGAAGAATATGAAAAGGAAGAAATGAAATTTTCCTTACTTCCATGCAACAAAATTGCCAATGTGAAGAATCTTAATAAAAGCACAAAAGAAAGTTCTTCAAGAATGATAAAGTGAACTCAGCAAGATCATAGAATCCACGGTGAGTGAAAAATCATCCCACTCCCAGGGATGGAGCATCTACAGTCAAAACCCACGCTTTAAAAGATGCTGTTTTCTTTTGGCCATTTGAAGTTCTTCTGTTGAGAATTCTCTGTTCAGTTCAGTACCCCATTTTTTAATTGGCTTAATTAGAGTTTTAGTGCCTAGTTTCTTGAGTTCTTTGTATATTTTGGAGATCAGACCTTTGTCTGATGAGGGGTTGGTGAAGATCTTCTCCCAGTCAGAAGGTAGCCTTTTTGTCTTAGTGACAGTGTCCTTTGCTTTACAGAAGCTTCTCAGTTTCAGGAAGTCCCATTTATTCATTGTTTCTCTTATTGTCTGTGCTACTGGAGTTCTACCTAGGAAGTGGTCTCCTGTGCCTATGTCTTGTAGACTACTTCCCACTTTCTCTTCTATCAGGTTCAATGTGGTCAGATTAATATTGAGGTCTTTAATCCATTTGGACTTGAGTTTTGCGCATGGTGATAGATATGGATCTACTTTCATTCTTCTACAGGTTGACATCCAGTTATGCCAGCACCATTTGTTAAAGATGCTTTCCTTCTTCCATTGTATACGTTTAGCTCCCTTGTTGAAAATCAGGTGTTCATAGGTTTGTGGGTTAATATCCGGGTCTTCTGTTCGATTCCATAGGTCGACTTCTCTGTTCTCATGCCAATACTAAGCTGTTTTCAATACTGTAATAAAGTTTGAAGTCAGGGATGGTAATGCCTCCAGAAGTTCCTTTATTGTATAGGATTGTTTTGGCTATCCTGGGTTTTTTGCTTTTCCATATAAACTTGATTATCATTCTCTCAAGGTCTATGAAGAATTTTGATGGGATTTTGATGGGGATTGCATTGAATCTATAGATTGCTTTTGGTAGAATTGTCATTTTCACTTAAGGTCATGCTCAACCTCCTTAGCGATCAGGGAAATACAAATCAAAACAACATTGAGATACCATCTTACACCTGTCAGAATAGCTAAACTCAAAAACATCAATGATAGCCTATGCTGGAGAGAATGTGGAGTGAGGGGAACACTCTTCCATTGTTGGTGGGAATGCAAACTTGTGCAGCCACTGTGGAAATCAGTGTGGCTGTTTCTCAGGAAACTGGGAGTCAACCTACCTCAGGACCCAGTAATTCCACTCTTGGGAATATTCCCAAGAGATGCCCTATCATACTACAAAAGCATTTGTTCAACTATGTTCATAGCAGCACTATTTGTAATAGCCAGAATCTGGAAACAACCTAGGTGTCCCTCAATAGAAGAGTGGTTAAAGAAGGTGTGGAACATAAACACATTAGAGTTTTACTCAGCAGTAAAAAACAATGACATCTTGAATTTTGAATGCAAATGGATGGAAATAGAAAACGCTTTACTGAGTGAGGTAACCCAGTCCCAAAAGGAGGAATATGAACCTTCATCTGGCGATGGATGGATGGAGATAGAGGCAGAGTCCCACATTGGAGCACTGGACTTAGCTCCCTAGGTCCAAATGAGGAGCAGAAGGAGGGAGAACGTGAGCAAGGAAGTCAGGATCACAAGGGGTGCATCCACCCACTGAGACGGTGGGACTGATCTAATGGGAGCTCACCAAGGCCAGCTGGACTGGGAGCGATGGAGCATGTGATCAAAATGGACACTCTGAACGTGGCGGGCAATGAAGGCTGACTGAGAAGCCAAGGACAATGGCATTGGGATTTCCTTCTGCTGCAGGGTCTAACTTTGTGGGAGCCTGGTTTGTTTGACTGTTCACCTTTAAAGACCTGTATGGATGGGGGAGAACCTTGGACTTCCCACGGGGCAGGGAACCCTGACTGCTCTTAAGACTAGAGAGGGAGGGGGAGGTGGGGAGGGGAAGGTGGGGAGGGGGAGGGAAAAGGGAGGCGGGGAAGAGGTGGAAATTTTTAATAAATAAATTTTAAAAAAGTAAAAAAAAAAGATGCTGTTTTCAACGACTCAGAAACAGTGATTTAAATCTAATGACGCATATCCAGCATCTGTGTACTAATAGCTATAAAATGATGATGAGAAAAAAACAAAGATGTAGAAAACAAAAGATAAATCTAATTTTGAAATATTAAAAATTAACAGCGCATGGGGGCACAAGCCTTTAATCCCAGCATTTGGGAGACAGAGGCAGGTAGATCTCCGTGAGTTCGAGGCTCACCTGGTCTACAGAACAAGTTCCAGGACAGCCAGGGCTACATAGAGAAACCCTGTCTTGAAAAATTAAAATTAATGTGCGCACACACACACACACACACACACATCACACACACACACATATATATATTTCATATATATATATATATGTGTATATATATATATACATATATATATATATATATATATATATATATATATATATATATATTTCAGCAAAGGTGGTGACACCACCCAAATGGATTAAGATTTAGCTGTGACCCAGCCAGGGCACCAGCGAGTGTTTCATGGATTTGAGCAAAGCTGCTGCATGGCAAGTTTACATACAAAAACAGAGAAATTAGAATCAGCTAAACCATTCTGGGAAATATATACAAGATAAGAGGACAGACATCCAGGAACTGCCTTTGAGATTCTCTTTAGGGCCTGGAGAGATGGCTCAGTAATCAATAGCACATGATGCCCTTGTAGGACTTGGGTACTGATTTCCAACACGCAAATGGTTCACAATTGTCTGTAACTCCAGTCCCCAGGGATTCAGTGCCTTCTTCTGGTGTCCAAAAGCACAGGCGTGCATGTGGTGCATGTATACACATGCTGGCAAATCACTCACACATGAATTTTATTTTTTTAAAAAAATTTAAAGCTAAATCAAGACAACTTGGTCTAGAAGTGGAGCCACGTAGGTGGATGAATCAGACAAAATAATCACCAAGATATGCTCGCATCTCCGGGCAGTTAAATTACAGATGCAAAATCAACTCAGCAAAGACATCTCTCTAGATGTCTAAGAACCAGATACCCACAAGTAGCATAAACTGTGTGCTAACGACATACATAATCTTTTAAAAATTAAACTGATTGTGTTTCCCATAATCTAAAAGCAATCGATTTTTGACAAACATGTCCAAGATCGTTCCAGCTCTGAGAGTAGATGGTTGGGGTGGGGGAGGGGAAGGGGAGAGTCTGAGAATGTCCAAGCACTGTAAGAACCTTGAGGGGTTTGGTCATATAACCATGGGGTGACTTTGTCACAAGAAGCCTAATTATTTGACAATTCTTCTCCATTATCCCAGAGAAGAACACAAAGAACGCTGCCCATGAGTTATGACAAAAGTGGGCAGAGGCCCCAAACCAGACCTCCCTCCCTGTGTCCCGGGTCTATTAATGCGAGCATCCTGGGCACTGTGCTTGGTTTTCACAGCGTGTTATCCTGTTTTATCTTCATACAATGTTTTCTCATGACGCTGTTTCCTCCTCACATGTTAAGGTTCTTCATATATGACCCTAATCCATCCGTGGTACAGCTGCGCTGCTTGAGCTCCCCTTTCCATGGAAACTGAAAACAGACATCCATCCCACATGGACTGTATTTCAACCCAGTTTAAACTGAAGCTTGTTGGGTGTGGTGACACACGCCTTTAATGCAAACACTGGGGAAACTGAGGTACGTAGGAGGTAGGTCTCTGTGAATTCAAAGCCAGCCTGACCTACAAAGAAGACCAGAGAGGGAGCCTATGTAGTGAGACACTGTCTCAACAAACAAAATCTCCAAAACTTAAGTCTCTCTCTCTCTCTCTCTCACACACACACACACCAAAAAACCATACTTCTTTTTGTACGAAAGTGTGTTGCATGCATGCACACTTGGAGACTGAACGTCAGCATCCAGTATCTTTCCCCAATTACTCTTATTTTTTGAAACCATCTCTCTTGGAATCTGGAGCTCCCCCACTCAGTCAGACTGCCTCAGAAGCAAGCGCTGAGAATCTGCCCGTCGCAGGCTCCCCGGGGCTGGAATCACTAGCATGTACTACAACACCTGCCTTTTTACACGCCTGCTGGAGTCGTGTCCTCTGACTGAACCATCTCTCCAGCTCACAGCTGTCTCGACCACCTCAGATAACTTGGAACCCAACCTTCTACTCTAGTTCCCTCGATGACAGAAATGTGCCCCCTGCTCTGAGGCCTGGTGGATCCGATCTCAGTGGCAGGATATGTATTGCATGTGCTTGCTCAAGTCCTGCTTGCCTTGGCCTGATGGTACCTGGGCTGACAGAGCAGTGGGGTGGGGTAGGGCTGTCTCTTCCTTGGCAGTTAATCAGTATAAATTACCCCTAGTCCAGGACTCTTGTTTGAACAAATACAAAATAAAAATGATCTAAGGTATGCAAGCAAAGCTTACAGATTTATTGGCAGTAGTGTGGTAACTTTTAATGTTTCAGTGGTAGATCTGTCAACAAATTCATAAAAGCTTAATTTTTATACAAATAGTTTTATTACAAATTTGAATTCTTAAGAAATACACATTTAAAGAAATTACACAGAAGGCCTTAGTAGTCTTTTTTTTAAAAAATAAAAACGTTTGGGGGACTTTTTGTGAAATGTCACTTCAAGCATAGTGGTCCGAGTCTGCCCTCCTGCGACCTGTCCACTCCCTGCCGGAGCTGTGGCTCAGCTCATGAGAGACTAGGCCGTGGCCTGTGAGTGCTCAGGTGTGGATGCTGCCAGGATGCTGACAAAGACCTTGGCTGTCACACTCTTGGAAGTCATTCGGTCTGTGGTTAGTGTTTGTTTAAAACCCTGAAAACACTCGGTGCAGAGTAAACGCAGTGAGCGCCAAGCACAGGGCGCATTACCATAGACACCATGTTTATGAGTGGATTTGCCTTTGGCAATAACACCTCTTTGGTTTGGGAGTGAGTGAGGAAGGCTGGTGTTTCACATTTGGTGGCCTGGAGTTGGAAACCCTGTGAAGGAACGGCACAGTCTTCGAGAGAGGAAAACGAAGTATGCTTTATTTAACAACGGGCTCTACGCTAGAACTTGATCTGCCTAACTGCTGACATCTATATAAATTACTAATACATATATATATATTTATTTTCTGTCTACCTTTGGACCATCTTTATTCCACAGGAAAGCCATGACTTCCACAAAAGCAGCTGCGTAGTACCACACAGGGCGTAAGTTTGTGTTGGGGGCTGAAAAGATGGAATCCATGTAAAAGGGTTGAAGAAACCAGTTTCCTTGACTGCTCTTGGTACAGACCATCGAGGGACCTGATCTGGAAACAAACTGGACAGTGGTATGGACAGACACTCACATCTGGGGTGACAGGATGAAGCGGGCTGTGGGCTGTCTGGAGAGCACCGCGTACCCCCTAGCACCTTTGGGTTTCTTATGGAGTTCTCACCTCACACATCAGTGCACTGGATTGCAAAAGGCAATTCATCTTTTATTGGATCACGAGTGCCATTTGGTATGTGCCTCTATGGAAAGCTCATCGCTGTCTGTCCTTCTCCTTCAGCAAACAGAAGCCAACGAAGCGGGGTGTGTTAGTTACGCGGATCCCTATAAGGCACTTTACGGTTTTCATAGTGGACAGTGAGGTACATGGGGTACAATTCTAGGGTTCGTTGCTGTTAAAAATAAAACAGGAGGGAGGAGAGGACGAGGAGGGAGTAGCACCATGTTGTGACGGCGGCAGAGGCGGGCGTCGTTATGTTCTTCTCATGCACACTTGGCAGCGGCTGACGTGCGTGCGAAGCTCCCCTGCCTTCAAGGTGGATGGCGTGGGCTTCCTGCAACACAACATCAGCATCATCAACCCGTGAACCACCAGAAACACGCTGCATTCCCCTCGGCGCTTCTCCCGAGTCCCACCATCCCTGAGGGACCTGATACACACCCATCCACACAGATGACAATCAGCAAACCCTATCTACCTGAACTCTAGGCAGGCATGCGCTGGGACCCAGAAACGCGGTTCCACAACATGACTATGTTTTAGATATTATCTCTGCATTGTGAGCTCACCCGAGCCCAGCTGAGGTCCCCTCTCAGCCTCAGGACCATCCATCCTTTGTCCTTTGTACTATCATTAGCTTGTCATTGTCTCCAGTAGATTCAAGCCTTCCCACGGTACAGAGGAATATTCTTCTCCACGATGTGTAACAAAGAGCCAGAGTTCATTAAATTTTATTGGATGATCAGCTAAGTGACAAGCCTGGGATAATTGACTGACAATCAAAACGTGCGCCTAACTCTCAAAGTGTTTGGATACACCTGGCCTGAGGTGAGACCAAGGAGAGGAGACAGTTAGCAGGGGAGACTTGTCTTGACCCTAGAAATTCTACCTTACTTTAGTCACTTGAAAGGTGAAACCTCATCTATAATCGGTACTAATCAAACTCTACTAAGTGTGGTTCACCACATATAGGAGCGTCTTGTCCTGAACTTGAAGGAGCTTACTCTAGCAAATTCCATTGCAAATTCTAGTTTGTTTTTCTTTTTTTTAATCTAATTTTGTTTAAGGAGGCATTTTGGTTCATTATAATTAGGGGGCTAGTTCAAAGTAAAAATCCCATTTCCAGCTACTAACTTATAATGAAGCCTCCTCACCCCCACTCCGAGGTGGAAAGAGCCCAGTCTGGTTTCTGTCACTGAGCTAGAGAGCCTGTGTTTGCTAATGTTGCATCTGACAATTTCCCAGAAGCTACCAGTCAAGAATATGGCATGTTGAAGGTGTTGAGCAAAAAATGACCTAAACTGGAAGACAAGACAATACAGAATTCCTCATGGCTGTCCCCGAAACAGAGAAGACAGCCGGGCTTGTCTGCAGGAGAGCTGAGCCTCATCTGGGAAGGAGCAGGAAGAGGCTTCCTGGCCCCATCAGCCACCTGCATCTGCTCCTGCCGACATGCGATGGAGGATGGTGGAGCGTGGCATGCTCCTGACCCTTGGAGAGGGACCAAATTAACTTCAACAAAGCTGGGAGCCCTGGGACCACTGTTTTCAGACGAATCTTGGAAACGGGAAGACGCAGGAAGGGAAAGACATCTCTTCTATTTCAGTAATACTGTGTTGAAAGGAGTTTTATTCACATGCATCTAAGAGTCTTTTGCCGAGTTCCTTAGGACGTACCTCCCACATACACTGCCCCCGTCATGGAAATGCTACAGAGATGAGTGACTACTGAGGACACAAGGTTTCACATGCTGCCTGAAGACTTCAACTGCTTTTTATAACACTTTAGCACATTCGTTAACAAAAATGGCAAACGACCTCTTTTCTCTCTCAGCTCCCCAACAAAAAGAATCGAGCCTATCACCTTGGTTCACCTCTGAAAGCCATATGGGTCATTTGCCCATAGAGAACAGCCTCTGGCTTACGGTCACGGGAAATGAGACAAGAAAGGGCACCAAGGGACGAGAGTGAGCCCTCCGGCAGAGGATCATTCTGACTTACTTGAACATCTCGCTTCTCTCTATGGTGGCGAGCCAAAAGCTGTAAGCATTCGCGTAATAATTGCATGTTCCTCGGCCATGGCACTCAATGAATGGAGCGCTTCTAAACTCTTCCAGACAGGATCCGGGGGATGCAAGGGCTTGGCCAGAACCTTCAGCACCAGCGCTGGTATGCTGAGGGACAAACATCAGGCATGAATGAGTCTGAGGTTTCATCACCCAGAGAGATTCACTGTCCCTAGAAAGGAGCCATGGGGTCTCCTCCGTGAAGCTCCGGATTCCCATCCCCGCCCCCCAGGCTCGCCGATTCTGCAACCGAACAGCTGCTCGGGTGGTCTGTAATGTGGGCCTGCCGGTGAGGATGGGGTGCTCAAGCCTCCACACAATCCCAGGAACCCAGGAGGAAAAGGGAACCCAGCTTTCTTAGAAAACAATCAAGAAGTCTTTTTTCATGTCACATAATGAGGCTAACGAATGCCAAGTGAGGGCCAATGAAGAACTTGGCTCTGCCCGAGGGTTTTAAAGAGAATGACCAAGATGTCTGCGTAGGGTCCTTATCTGAGGTTGGTAAATTCCTACCCATTTTCTTACTAGGTTCAGGACTTGTGTGCATTTAATCGATATTTTTCAGTGTGACAATAAAATCAAATGAGCTATAACGAATTCTCCATATAGGGAGTTGTCCCTGTAGTAATTGGCTTTTCAAGAGAAAGAATGTATCTGAAAACAGGCAGGAGAGCTTCACTGTCAGGTGCATTCTGGTTATTAACCTGGGAGGAGAGTGAGCCTCACTGCCAGGTGCATTCTGGGTATTAACCTGGGAGGAGAGTGAGCCTCACTGCCAGGTGCATTCTGGGTATTAACCTGGGAGGAGAGGTGAGCCTCACTGCCAGGTGCATTCTGGGTATTAACCTGGGAGGAGAGGTGAGCCTCACTGCCAGGTTTATTCTGGACATTAACCTATGAACAGAGGTGAACCTCGCTGCCCTGGTGCATTCTGGGTATTAACCTGGGAGGATAGCGGTGTGAACCTCACACCCAGAGTGCACCCTGGGAATTACCCTAGGAAGATCACCTTCCTGGCCACTGCCTTGGCTGAAGCAGCCTGAGCTCTCAGGCCACACCCATGTTTCCTCCCCTCTCAGTTTCTCTGCTCACAAGCTTCAGAGTGTTAGCAAGGCTTCGGTTCTGCCACAGCTTGTGGCCTACGGTAGCTCCCTGCTCATGGCAGGCAGCAACCGCCCCCATAGAGGAGCAGGGAGCCCTGGAGACACTGTGGACCCCAGGAGCAGGCAACAAGTCAGGCTCCAAGTTGTGCTCAACGAGGGACAGTCTAGGAAACTTGGAGGCCACCGGGGAGACAACAGGTGTTAATGGGAGCCCTTCTGAGAAAATGAAGCCTCCAGACACTCACCATGACGAAGGAGTAGCCGATCCACAGCGAGGACCAACCGTTGGGGCACTGCGGGATCTGGATGGTTTGACTGTGTACCGCCATCACCATGGCGGGTGCTTCGCACACTGCACATCTGGAAGGGAGCGAGCAGGCATTCAGCGTGGATGGGACCTGGGGATGCCCACCCTCACCCCCTTCACCCCCTGGCTCAACTCTAAGTGAAAGATGTGGCCAAGGGTGAGACTCCAGTTTGGGGCCTCCTTGTTGGTTGTAGAAGCCCGTCTCTGTCCTAAAACATTCAATTCAAAAACAGTTGCTTTTTAACCACCTATTCTATAAGAGGAAAAGATGGGAAGGCCAGGTCCTAAAAGTAGGCAGAGGCCCCTCCTCAAGATGAGGATCCTCCTGTGCTAGGCTGTACCCCGGTGCAAATGAAAATGGTCAGGGCACCCAGTGTTCTAAAGCTCGCCCAAGTAAGGGAGCACCGGATGGTGGGGGAGTGCAGCATTTAAAAAACACCAACAGCAGCAGCGAAATAATGACATTCCAGTCACAGAATGAAGAGAGTGTTAGCCACGCTGCTAAATGAGTACAAACGCGTGAATAATTACAGCAAGCTCTGCATACAGATGGACGGGGAGTGGGCGGGCGGCTGGATTAGTCATCCGTTTTCTGTGTGGTGTGTGTGTATGTGCGCGCGTGTGCACACACGTTCTATGCTTTCTACTTTATTCACACAAATGTAGATGAATTAAGAGATCCCATTAAACACCAGCCACTGAAACTGAAATCACCTAGGCCATCTGCTGCCTTCTGCCTATCAGGCATGGGAAATAGGGCAGCTTGTAGCAGCGCCCTCCTCCCTAGGCTGCCACAGTGCTGAGGGACTTCAGATGGCCAAATAGAGGCATCCCTACCCTCCCGGAGGTTGTCAAAGATTTGGCATGCTGTCAGTGGCCTTGTCCCCTGTATTTATGAAGAAACTTGGCCACCGTTAGTGTCACAGCCCAGGCCACCTGCGGTTTCCCTCACTCTTAACTGTTGGTCCTTCCACTCTGGTGATCAAACCGTGGCTTTAGAGCCACCCCTGTCTGAAGAAAGTCAGAGAAACTTCTGAGAAATTGTGGTCAATAGGATAAGGACAGCAGCCGTCACGTTTTTGGCTCAAAACTCAAAAGCAAAGATTTGTATCGGTGTTTCTAAAATTGCTGGTGTTGGGGACCTTCCTGTGGGAAAGAATGAAGCTGGAAGTCCTGAGACATGGCTGGAAACCATCAAAGTAATTCTTGGCCCTGGGAGAAGAGGGCCACGTCATTACAGGAAGGGGTCAGACCTGGCTGGGAGGAGACCTGGAGGGCCCCTCAAGCTGTAGGGACATAAAGAGCCCTGGAGTGTCAAGTTCTGGGGCACTGAAACAAATCAGCATTCCAGGTGTGCTCACAGAAGCAGATGTGAGGACACACGTCCACAGATACACACTTCCCCGGAGCCGACATTGGCAACCAAATCAAGACCAGCATGGATGCCGTTCCAAAAGTAGTCAAGAAACATAAATGAAAACCATATTCTACCTGTTTTCCAAGGAAAGCTAAAAAGAAAACCACATAAAAAGTTAATTTTCGTTCTTGGTCCTTTAGCACAGTCTGAGTAGGAGTCTGCACACAGATCACACATGTGTGTGGAGTATCGTGTTCTCTATGTACTCTTGGAGTGTAACAAATAACATTTTCCAGCCTAAGAGCAATAAAGTGAATTTTCTGATAGTTCCAAACGATAAAAGTAAAATCGGCGGTGCTGAGGGACTTCGGTGTCAACCACAGAGCAGCTGTGGCTCCCAGGGCCCTCTGGGAAAGCTGACCTGCCAGGCTGTCTACTGTGGGGATCCAGGCCCGAGAGGCTGAGGCCTGAAGACCTCAAGTTCAAGGCCAGCCTGGGCTGCACACTGAGACCTGTCTCCAAAGGGGACCTGGAAACGCCTGGAGCTCTCTCATAAACCCCTCAGGAAAACTCCCGACTTCTCCTTCTTTCTGTCGCCAATAAAGTAGACCCTTGGCCAGCCGGGCTTGTCCACTTCCATGTTTCTGTCAGTTCTCTGTGCAGCTGCGCAGTCGACTTTCAATTTGATGAAAGTGGCAAAAATAGAGCAGCTCGTACTTCTCGCTCATATAACTTCTTGTCCTCCTCCCCACCAGGCGAGCTCTTGAACTGAGAACACTCCAGATGTCAGCGGGGACAAGCTTAATTTAGGAAGCACTCAGCTAGAGACATATGCACTCTCAGTGGGTGTGATACTACCTCAAGGGGGCAAACTTTGGCAGAATAAGAGGGAGCGTGAAACGGCTATTTATTATTGCATAATTAATTCCGTGATGCTGGGGATTATGCATAAATTTTTGAGTGACATAAATCTGTATAGTTTTTATGTACAGATACTACATAAGCAGATGGGGTATATATTATATATTCAGTACGACAGCTCCGTAGGTTTCCCTTCACAACCACTGGGCTACTACAAAAAACACAACAGAAATTGACAAGCTTTGGTGAGGATGTGGAGGGAGGGGCGAGAACCCTTGTGCACGATTGGTGGGAATGTCAGAATGTCAAGGGCATAGCCGCTGTGGAGAAACAGGAAGTTTCTTAAACACTTAAAAATAGAATCGGCATCTGACTCAGAAATTCCAATTCTAGATGCAGCAAGAGGACTAAAGGCAAGCAGTTAGGTGTAAACACCTACACTGGGAGCGCCCTTAGTCAGAACAGTCAACCCAGATAACCGCTGACGGGCAAGAAGTGGATGCGTGGGTGAATGAAAGGCAATCAGTGTGCACCCATCCACCGGGTCACGGTTCATCTTTTAAAAAAGAAAGGCATTTGGGCATTGGAGAGATGGTTTACTGTGGCCGAGAACACACCAAGGGCCTGGGAGAGGTTCCCAGCACCCACATCAGGTGAATCACAACCACCTGCAACTCCAGCTCCAGGGGCATCTGATGCCTCTGGCTAAAAGGACGTCTGCACTCATGTGCATATATACCCACACAGACACACAGACGTGCACACACACACACACACACACACACACACACAGCCCTTGTTTAAAAAGAGCATGGTGCTGCATGCCTTTAATCTCAGCACTAGAAGGCAGACGCAGGCAGATCTCTGTAAATTCAAGGCCAAGGATGGACAGCTGGTGCTATTTGATTTCACGTGTGCCTTTGGAAACGTGAGCTCACCTGCTAATGAAGGGCCGGATGTTGTCCCCGGAGATGGGCGCCATGGACATGGGCATGGGCTCTGGCGTGGACAGCCAATAGGAGTAGTCGTTTCTGGAGGCGAAGTTGCAGACATTATTGATGTTGCAGAAGAGGAAGGGCATCGTGCTGAACTTACGCAGACAGCTGCCCGCCGTGCCTGCACCGGGGAGAAAAGAGGGAAGTCAGAGCCTGGGGTCTCATCTTCCCGTTCCACCGACAGCACCATGGGGTGGAAATCGACACTCGACACTCTCGTCCGAAGGAGGGAAGCAGACAGAGTAGGCGAGGATGATGGTGAATGAGCGGCAGGTGAGATTTCAACGGATCGGGTCAAAAGGAAACTCTGACGAGCAATGCAGACGTGTTTGGAGAAAGGAAACACACTCAGTTTGCCAACAGAGGAAAAAAGTCTGCTCCAGAGGAACGCTGAGCGGCTATGGGATGGGCTGTCCTTGTGGGTCTCACAGCCACTGTGGTTCTAACTTAATTCAATTACATCATTAAGTACACAACACTAGGGTGTAACTCGGTGGAGGGTCCCCGGAGCAGATGAAGACATGGGCAGGTACACGGCTTCCTGATGAGGCAAAAACAACTAGGGGCAGGGGACTGCAATGCAGAAGGCGCAGACAGCCTCCATCAGAATAACACGGCGCATTTCTAGAAGAGCAGCCGGTGCACGGCAGCCTTGTTTTAAGAATGTTGCAAACGTCTAAGTATGCCACGATAGGAACCTTGACTGTCCTTAGTAACTAGAAGTGAGAGCTGAAGATTTATCCACTTAAATATTTCCAAGGACTCAGCCTCATATCCCAGGGCTTCTCAAAAGACAAACAAAAGCGGCTGAACTCAGGGATCACTGTGTGCAGGTGAAGGGAGATAGGCCAGCCCTCCTCAGGAGCCCACCACCCTGTGGTGGAGACCAGGACATCCCTGTATCTACCTGAGAACCCACCACATATCACACAGAGAAAGAACTGCATCTTACCCAAGTCCTGCCCGTGGGCCCGCTCGTTGCCCTGCACATAGAGCAGAGAGTACCCATGGTAGAGAATTTTGGTCCCTGGAGGACACAGTGGATCATCTGTTGTCTGACTATGCCTGGTCACAAGGAAGCCGTGGTCCACAGATGGGGTGCCTGGGGGACCCATGGATCCTGGCAGCCCATCAGGGCCCGGTGGACCAGGAAACCCTCTCGGACCTGTAGAAGACAAACCAATGGCTTAGATACCATTCAGTCTCCTCCAAAGTCCCCAGAACCCGTCTCCAAAGAACTGCTGCTGTCCACATAAAGGAAGTCTGACTTGACACAGATGCTAAGGGAAGAGTGAATCTAAATACACACAGGCTTCCTCCTGGGAGCCTTCCTTCCTCCTCCACATTCCACTGTGGCACAGCTTTCTGAGCCCAGTGTGTGGCACAAGAGACAAACCCTTCACCGGGTTTGTGAAGTACCCTACGCTCTAACCCCGTTCATAAGGAGTCCTGGGCTCCTCGAAGTGGGGGTCACTACAGAATCATTCACACAGCTCTGCCCATCTGAAAGCCCGTGTATGAAAAAGCCTCAAGCCAAACCGCATGCCACCCCAGGTCTGCAGGGCTGTGCCCTTAGCTCAGGGACACCTTGGTCCCAGTATCACACCATTGTGGGGTAGTCATCTAATCCCTGCTTCCCACGAAGGCCTATGAAGCTTTTCCTGTACCCGTGACCTTGAGAAAAACTCTGACATTATTATTTTTCAGTTCTATTTTCTACTAGCTGTGGCTAAACAGAATTTTTGTAACTGTAAAGTACCACGCTGTTAGCAAGCCACAAGGACCCCCTCATCTTTGGCTGCTTTGGAGAGCACACTGTACCTCAACTGCTCCCTGTCCCTATGCAGAAAACAAGCCTTCACTCCCCCCACCCCCCATGAGCCTATTTCCTCCAAGACGTGAGCTTCCTTATAGCCTGTCAGTACTATTTTAATTTCCTTCTGAGGTTTCTAGGGCCTGGATCTATTGTTTCTGCTATAAAGACCTACCGGGTGGTCCAAAGGGGCCAGTCTCTCCTTTCTGGCCAGGGGCACCATCAAACCCAGGGACACCTGGGGGTCCAGGCAAGCCCACTGAGCCTGTCACACCTGTAGGAGGAAGAGGAGAAGAATTTTGTGATCTTCCCTTCTTAAAAGTTATTTTTCATCTTTTGGAAGCAAGGACAGGGCCTGGACCTCTGGTGAGAGGGTGTGGCTGATTGGCCAATGGATCCTGGCAGTACATCAGGGCCCGGTGGACCCAGCTGCTTCCTGCAGAGCCTAGGGCGCCCCCTTCTGGAGTCTCCACTGGCAGACTGCACGTGGGGAATATAGCCCAAATCCTGTCTCTCAATCTGTCCCCTGAGCTCCCCCAGGCTTCCTGAGACTGTTATGTGGCAGCCAGACCTGGAAAGGGCCAAGCAAAGAGACAGAGAGAGGGGCCGTCCTAACCTCTCTTCTTACCATGCTCTAGAGCAGTGGTTCTCAACTTGTGGGCCGCGACCCCCCACAAGGTCGCATATCAGATATCAGATATGAATCGCATTACGATTCATAGCAGTAACAAAACAGTTATGAAGTAGCAACAAAGTAATTTTGTGGTCTGGGGCCACCACAACACAAGGAACTGTATTAAAGGGTCGCAGTGTTAGGAAGGCTGAGAACCTCCACTCTGGAGTCAGTGTTCAGGCCACAGAAGGCTGATGTAACAGTTTTCTGTTTTCACGTGTGCAGTTAACTCACAAGCAGCTTGAAGTTTAACTTTTCCTGGACGCTGCCTTCAACCCCTCTGCTTTCTGCCTGCCCTTTACCCACCAACTCCTGAAACAGGAATGGCCAATAAGAGCAAGCACCCGGGGGACAGTGGACTGGGAACCACGGGGAAGGAACCACAAGGTCTCCACTCACAGACATTCCCCAGTTGCTCTGAGAGCAGCAATCCCATAGTCCACAGGAGCCTGCTGCTCCACCCTGCCTGCTGCCCTGCCAGGCGAGGTTCTGGATGTTTCTAACTGGGTTATAAGCCTCTGGTTTTCACAAACCCGGATGGCTACACAGCCCGAGGTCTCACCTTGCTGTCCTTTTGGACCTGGTGGTCCTTGGAGTCCTTTTAGACCAGGGGGACCCTCTGGACCGGGGAGCCCTGGATCTCCTTTGATGACACCATACGGACCTGGGGGGCCTGGGGGACCTTGGAGACCTGTGAACGACAGGCGGAGGATCAGCTTCACTGCCAACAGGGTGATCAAAAGCGGCTTCGGCAGCCACTGTACCATCACCAAACACCCCTTTAATATGGGTTACATTTCTCTTGTTTAAGCCGAAAACCCTGAGCTCTCAACCCCAGCCGCTACTCCATGCTGGAGACCAACAGCTGCCGCACTGCCCTCTCCTGACACTGCCCTGCCCTCTCCTGACACCATGGGCATAGCACAAGCCATCCAGAGTCAGTAAGGTGAGCAGCAGAAGGGGGATTTTGTTCTCTCCCAACTCTTTAGTGGCTGGTGTCAGCCTGATGTCAAAGCCAACACAACACACCGAGTCCCCAGCACGCGGTGGTTCGGCTACCCCCCTCCTCTCCCCTGGACTCTAGAGTCACACTGAACAGTTCCACTATCAAGACAGGCTGATGCTAAAAACCCCAACAGCTGTCCGCAAGAATTTTTATCACCACCTTCCTCTCCTTTGACATCTGAAAAGTCAACCCCTGCAATCCTGTGTGTTTGGTCGCTTCTGCTCTCTCTCCCCAGATCATTGATAAAGCCTGGTGCATTAAAAATTGACCTACCTTTAGGGCCGGGTATGCCTTGATCCCCCTGGTCTCCTTTCACTCCCTGGAGGCCAGGAAGACCTTTTTGACCTGGATGGGAAGAAGACATTGTCTTTGCATGGAGCTTTCAACCATATACAAGAATATGGGGACGCACATGCAGGCGTGTATACATATGCAGGTACACACACACACACACACACAAATATACACACCTTTGCATCCCCACCTGTGCACACAGACACATCCATCATATGCACATACACACACAGTGAAGACAAGGAAGAAAGCATGCTATTCTTTCAGCTGCAGAATCTCAGGAAACTTCTGCTAGAGCCAGAAGCCCCCGTGTGATCAGCAGCCACCATACGACGGCACCAATCAGGGCAGGGGCAGATGGCATCTGTGGTCACAATCTGTCTGACAGACCACAGACACTGCAGAGTGAGCGCTCCTTTGATTCAGCCCTCAGGTGAGTCTGACTCCGCAGTAACCATGGTGTGTGGGAGCGGCTAGCGCCCAGGACATGTTTGCCGACCACACTGATAAACTAACGAATAGCTCAAAGTCACGATTTTTTGTTGAGACTCAAATGCCTGGGGCATATGTGATCCACTGGTTCTTAATTAAGAAAATCAGAAGGCCTGTAGCCGGCCGTCCATGCCGCACAGAAAGGCCAGTGTTAGCTGTCAGCAGTAGTGCAGAGCTGGAACCCCAGCACTGGGGGCTGAGGCATGAGGTTCGTCAGACGCTTAAGGCCAGTCAGTAATGGTCAGTAGGACCTGGCCTCAAAAACAGGGAAATCTGCGGCCTTTTTAACTTGAAGATAGCATTATCTCTTGCTGCGGCCATGTTGGCACCAGAGTGTTGGAGCATGTGTGCTCAGGAGGCCTTTGGAACGGCAGGCCCACGGCAGCAAGGCTGCTGGGCTTGGACTTCAGCATCTTACCTTGGAATCCTGGAACTCCTGGTGGTCCCATATCTCCCTTTGAGCCTGTGATCCCTGGAGAGCCGCCAATGCCCTATAGATCATAAAGAAAATGTGAGCTGGATGAAGATGGCTCAGGACACCTATGGCCAGTTCCCTTCCATACTCTGCACAGGGGTTTGTGAACTGATGGGGCCGAACAATTCCTTAAATGATGCAATGTGAGAGGATGTTGTAATAGTTCATAAACACGGTAAGTTCATTCGGGTTTGCGGCCACTGTCGCCACCCACCAGCTTGAGGCCATGAATACAGCCAGAACACCATGGACAGTTGCCATGGAGACAAATCCAGTGCTGTCAGGTCCACAGCACCCTTCTGGAAACTTCCCCTGGTCATCAAAGAGTAGTGATGGCTCTTTGGAATCAGCTTCTTGTCTCATGTGAATTATAATTTTAGTTATGAAAAAATTTAAAAATACTAAAGAAGGACAAGTTTCCTTTGTAATATAACTGTACTTAAGTATATGTAATATGATAATTTATACTCAAGAATATTAGCCCATCTCTTTGATATTTCAATGGAGTTGTTTCTTTCTCTAGAGATATGGCCTAGCATGCACAGCCATACCAAAAAAAAATAATTTCTTATATAGTTTTGCTTACCCTAATTTGAAAAGTACCATAATCAGCATGTGTAAAACATACATACATGAATATACACACTTATTTATACAGCGTGTATACAGAGAGACAGTGACTGTCACCGGGAGCAGGGAAGGTGACTGATGAATGAAATCAAGGCTGCATGAATAACTGGAAAACTGCCTGTGCTTGGATCACTGAGAAATTGAAATATATAATGAGATGAAAATAGACTCACGAATACCCCCCGCCCTCCCATGTACCGTGGGGATGTACAGGGGGTATGGAGGGCAGGGAGTGAGTAAGAACCACCACTACTCCGTGGAGCCAGTTTGTGTAATTATTCCCAGCGCTCACAACTTGAAGTCTCAGAAGTTAAAAGCAGCAGTAGACTATTTCCACAGGACCATGGGCTTGATCCCCAGATCTACCCAGAAGCAAACCCCAGAAGAATCGCAGCATCACTTGCTCTGACTCTACAGCAAGCTCACTTGCTCTGTGTCTGCCCTTGAATCAGCGCCCAGTGTCTCCTCTGCTACTGATGAGTGACAACCCGGGTAGACGTCCAATGAAACCCTGAGTGCTGCTCCACCTCAGCAAAGGCCTCCTGCAGCTCTGCCATCTCCCAGCTCCCTGACTCACATTCTCTTTCAAAGTGCATTGGAGAGGAAGAAGAGGAGAGAGACAGGGACAGAGAGAAGCAGAGAGCAGAAGAAATGGAGGCAGAAACAGGGACAGAGGGTGAATCTCTGCTAACACATCTGTTTGATTTAGCATAAGAACCACTCTCGGACATGGTGGTGGCTAAACCAAGAATCCAACCTGAACCTCTGCCATGTGGTGGGTAAGCCAAGGATTTAACCAGAAACAATTACTTTATCTAAGAGTAGGGTTCTGCTAGTACTACAGGAAACCAAAGCTAAATTAACACCTCAGCACACACACACACACACACACACACACACACACACACACACACACACACACGGCTCATGAGCTACGTGCCCTGCAGAGTGACCATGGCATCATCTACAACACACCTGTTCCACTGCCAACCCCAGAAGACAACTGCAGCTGCCCAGAACGGCCCTTTCCCAGGCCACTGCCTACTTGCACTGGATCTGTAAACAGGCTGCAAAGCTGGGCGCTGAACTCTACTCTGCAGCAGGACAGCTTTTCCTTCTTAATGGCTCCAAAAAAGTAGGTTGTAAAAATCATGTTGTAATAGTTTCCAGCATGAAAACCACTTCTACACTCAACCACTCACCGGCATGCCTTGGAATCCTGGGTCTCCCTTAGGGCCTGGAACACCCGGAGCTCCTGGCCAACCTGGATTTCCCTTGTCACCTTTCGGCCCATTGAGTCCGGGGAACCCTGGAGGCCCCATAGGTCCCGGATGCCCTAATGTGAAGGACAAAAGGTGGAGTTAAGGAGGGTGGGTAGGGACCTGGACTGTGTCACTGTGCTATGGTACAGTCAGTACTGTGATCAGTGGTCTGCAACCTTAGCCCCATGGCCTTGGAGAGCAAGATAGGCCTCTAAGAAATCAAGGAAGAATGCTCAAAGAAACACCAGACTCCACATCCAAATGGTCTGTCTGTGGCAGTAGTGGCCCAGGTCTGTCATCCCAGTTATTCCAGAAACTGAAGCAGAAGAAGACCAAGTTCAAGTGTACTGGGCTGCAGAGTAAGTTCAAGACCAGCGTGGACAACCTAATGAGACCCTGCCTCAAAACGATGATGATGATGATGATGATGAAGGTCCAGGGAATGGAGCTCGCAGTAAAGTATTTGCCTAGCATACAAAGTCTCTGCTCCATCCCGGTGCCACTGAAATAATTAAATAATAAAGCCACACGGTTACAAAGCCTGGGGGACGGACACTGCAGAGTATTCACGTAAATGCCCTGGTGTTGGCTTCTGAAGTACCCGAAGCCACAATGTCTGAGACCCTACACCACCACGGCAGGAGAGCTCAGGTGGAAGGATCAGAGTGCGGCAGTGATTAAAGCAAGAGCCCAAATGTCACCCACGCTGCAGTTTTCTTGGTCATTTCCTTTTCCTGCAGTGCAGCTCACTAACTAAATGCCTTAACAGGAAGGAAAACATGAAGACAGGTGTGGAGCTGATAACCTGAGCCCCGGTCGGCTGAGAAGCCCTTACCTGGCAGGCCGGGTTGACCCTGAGGTCCTCGGTCTCCTTTGGGCCCCTCCACGGGATGACCAGGAGTGCCAGGTAAACCGGGTTGTCCTTGAGGGCCCGGAGGACCCATGAATCCTTGCTCTCCTTTGGCTCCAGGAATTCCTGGACTCCCAGCTAAGCCAGGGAAGCCCACTTCACCCTTGGAACCTGCAGGGGGAGGGGAGGGAGGGAGATGGTGGTGACCAGAGGAACACAGACCACAGAGCAATGCTACACACACTGACGGCCAGGGATGAAACACTTCCTGCCCTCGGGAAGCTCCTCCAGTGCTAGCTTTCTTCTGTGCCCTGGCTGAGAAAAAGCAGCCAGCCGCTCTTTATTCTAAAAGAAGAGTCCTACAACAGAGGTAGCTTACATGTGCTTTGGCGTCTTCAAGCAACTGCACTACCTAAGCCAAGGGCTTGCTCGTTCTGAGACACAGACAAAGCTAACTCAGTGGAACACTGCTCAGCAGTCAAGAGTGGATGACTGATTTAAATCACGGGATGTGCTGTGGAAAGAAGTCAGGCTATGAAACTGGACAGCGCAGACCGTCCAATTGCGTCCGCATGAGCTTAGAGGAGATACAGGTCCTTCGCGGCTCCTACATGGAGATGGAGGTTTGCTCGGGGGTGTCTTGGGGGTCGGGGTGCAGGATGGGAGATCAGAAGCAGCAGAGCAGCTGTGGGGTAGCAGATGTGACACTACCCAGAATGCATTGCTTCCATGGGTGCATACATGAGTCAAAATTTAAAGAATGATGGACTTTAAACATGTGTGGTCTATTAGACAATAACATTACCTCTCACACACAAAAAAAAAAAACCATTTTCAAAAATAAGAAAATAAGGGCTGGATAGACGGCTTAGCAGTTACTGCCCTTGCAGAAAACCCAGGTTCAGTTCCCAGCACCCCCATGGCAGCTCACAACCCCCTCCCATGGTAGGTTACAATCTCACATACTCAGCCACGCACACTTAACTAATTAGCTAATTACTTAAAAAAAAACCAAGAAACTAAGAGTCTGCCAGGGATGGGAACCCATGTTTACACGTTACTCAAAACTTAAGCAATAATAGAATATCAAAAGGTATTTGGCATGTACCATATATGTCAACCACAAATTAGATGGTGCAATCACAGGTCACCCATTAGCCACGCCTTGCTAAGAGGGACATGGAGTCCCACGGACAGTAGCCCTTGTTCCCCTGCAATGGTGGCACCAGCAGACAGGAAGGTGTGAAGCTGAGGGTTACCTTTGTCTCCTTTGTTCCCTGGGAATCCTGGGAAGCCTCTTCCGGGAAGGCCTACAGGAAGAAGAAAGAGAACGACATGCCTTTTACTCAGCTGCAGAGACAGCGAAAGGCAATGGCCCTGCTACTGAAGCCACAGACACTTGCAGGCCCCTGCAGTGGGACTGGAGACTTAGCAGGCGCAGTCCCTAAGGACCTTCCTGCTCGGATCACTAAAGTGTTGAGCAGCAGTGATCTGTACTAATGGCTGCTTGTTTCTGTCAAGGGAGGTCAGAGGGCTCCCCTCTCCCTGGGGCACTGGGGTGGAAGGCGAACACAGCGAGGCCTGAGAGATGCTACTAGGTCCTGCTGATTGCTGCTAGAACTGAGAGTTTGAGTCTTCATTGTAAACACCGTTTTTATGCTTTCTGTGAGGACTCGGGGGAAACAGGAAGCCATTGTGCAGACCCTACCCTTGTAAGGCCTGAGCAGCCTCAAGCAGGGAATGGTCAGTCAAGCAGACTTATTTCTGGAACCAGTGGACTGCCCTCAATGCAGCCCGGCGGCCTGGACCCATTGCTGTCTGGGACACTCCAGTGGATCCAGACGGCCTGAACAAGTCTCAGAACATAGCAAGTGTAGACCCACGGAATTCTAAATAACCGTGGAGCCATCTTCACCCAGGTCACAGAAGAAGTACCTCCCAACTGGTGGTCCAGAAGAAGGGAAGGCCTGTGATTGGTGCAAACACCCTTGACACGCCCTCCTCCCCTTTCAAGCAGGCCCTTGGCTCCTTTCTCTAGCCTGCTGCCCCCTGGTGTTCAACAAGAGGCTTCCTCTTTGTCTAGCCTGGTCTTGTTCATCTGTGCCAGGTTGCACACCTTTGATCTTTACCATCCACAGAATGGACTGAGCTGAGAACACAAGAGGAGCCTGTGGCAGCAGAGACCAGAGAGCGGCCGGAGAGATTCCGAGAACGGCCAGGGCGGGAAAGACAGAGCAGAAGCAGCACAGAAAACAACAGTTGAAAAGCCTTCATATGATAAACGGCAGGCCTGGTTGCTAGAATTCCAGGAACCTGTCATGCTGTAGGACCCAAGGGTCCCAGGCACTCTAGGCCTGACAGTTGTGCCACTAGCTACTGAGGGGCGGAGGGTCCCAACACCCTGAGGAGCTGAAGCACCAGCACACCGGCTGCTGCCAATCACTGGGGCTTAAAGCCAAAGATTGGGGGCGGGGGAAGCATGGACAGACTCCAGCTCTTGAGTTTGACTTGGCCAGAATAAAACCCCCCAAGCAGTCATGGGTAGCATGGCTACAGCAAAGACACACAGATGAGCTCTCATCAGACGACACCCCAGCTCTCCAATGCTCTCAAAGGAGGAGGGAGACATGCAGAGCTGGGCAGCGGGGAGCAGAGCCAGCTACTCGCTAACTACGGGCATAGGGGAGATTCAGATGGAGGAGGAAGTAGAAAAGGCGTCTTATAAATCGTCTTTATAGAAAGTGAGAAAAGGAACCGGAGAAAGGGCAGCCATAACAGCAAGGAACCCAGCTGCCCTACTCCTGTCCGGCTTGACTCAGGGTTAAATGTTTCAAACTGTCACTGTCACTAGAAACGGGTGGTCCTGCCAAGTTACAGCTCTTCTCCCAGTAAAAGGAGCAGCTGCAGGAAGCGACAGTAACCCCAAGACCCCTAGACCTTGGGAGACTAGGATCCTTTTCCAAACTGAGGAAAACGTGGGACAGAGGGATTTTCTTTTCCGTTTTATCATAGCGAACACAAGTCAAACAGCAAAGGTGTCATTTCTCCCTGCAAGTGCTGCATCCATGTCTCCTGGACCCACCCTGAAGAGAGGAAATGTTTATCCCGGGCCCGATCCAGTCCCATCCCTCGTGTCCATCCACGTTTGTGTTTTAGGAGCTGAAGGGAACACGGCACAGGTGTCTCTGTGTTCACTCAACAAGGCGTGCAGGCTCCAAATGGGAAGCAGGAACAGGACCTACCTGGCTCGCCCTTCTCTCCTGCTGACCCGGGGATGCCATCGCTGCCAGGCTCTCCCTTCTGGCCAGCTGGACCTGTAGGACCAGGAGTCCCAGGGAGACCTTGGGGAGAAAAGACACAATCACTCACGGACCTTCCCTGCACTATAGCTCCTGGGACGTGGCCGCTTTCAGACATCGTAAAGAACTGTTCCCTGCACGCACATCCCTGAAACCAGTTCTGAGACCCTCCCACAGGACCCTCTCGGCAGCTGGAAACAGCATAGACCACACCCAGTGCTCACAGAGAGAGAGGGAAATGGCTGAAATGCCCATGTTGCTATAGAAACAGCTTGGAGATGCTAGCCCTAGTTCCTGACCTCCCCCAAACCACAACCACCCTACAGATGCAGTCTGTGGATCTGAAAGGGGATGAATAGGACCAGCTGACCCCAGACCTGAAACAGCATCCTAGGGCCTGGTTCACAAAGAAGGATGATCCCACGAGGATCAGACTACATACACCCCCTGACCCCCATCAAGCCCAGGTGCTCCTCCTCTGCCCACCCAAGTGTCAGCAAAGAGTCCCTACCTGCTTCTCCTTTGACACCAGGAACACCATCCAATCCTGGGAGGCCTTTGTCTCCCTTCTCTCCAGGCAGGCCTGGGCTTCCTAAAGAGAAAATGAAAGTGCAAACGTTGTGTGCTCCTGCGCTTCCCTCTTTTGTGAGCCACTGCCCTGAGGACTCCCAGCTCCACTACCTGGATGGCCGATGCTGCCTGGAGACCCCCTTGGGCCTGGGGACCCTGGCATCCCTGGGGTTCCAGCGCTGCCTTTCTCTCCCTTCTCGCCAGGGCTGCCTGGGAAACCCGCGAGTCCCTGGTCTCCCTGTGAGGAAGAAGCAGGATGTGAGCTCCAAGTCTTGAAGCACACGATAGGTAACGGATTTTGATGCAATGAATGTCACATTGCAGAATTCCATCTGCTAGGCTTTCCAGAAAAGAGACGAAGCCCGCATCTCATCTGAGAAGAGGCAGAGCTGACACTGTCTCTTTTTCCTTTGCCAAGTTCCTCAGCCAACCACCCCTCTTCCTCTTCCCTGGGATATGAAGCCACCCTCACCTCTCAAAGAGCTTCTAGATCGTTCCCTGGGGAGGAAAGGCAAGGAGTGGAAGCAGGAGATGACTTTGAGTTAGCTGGAAGGGGTGTACACCCATGGATGTACGTCAGGAACATTCCCACAGTGATGGGAGATGTTCGCATGAGGGAAAATGATTACCTTGTCACCGGGCCGCCCGGGAATCCCAATGCCAGGTTGACCCGACTGTCCTTTCTCTCCTTTGGCTCCTTTCTCTCCAGGTGAGCCAGGGACGCCCTGTTGGCCGGGGATGCCGGGCACACCTTTCTGTCCGGGTAAACCTAGTGATACAGACAAGCAAATTTGAACGTGCTACCGCTAACACCGAACAGTCACAGAACACAAATCACTGTGCTCATTGCTGTGCCAACGGCACGGCTGGGGTCCTCGGGCAAGCCACATCAGGCCACCCTGGGAAGTGTTCCCTCCGCCTTTCAAAGACCATCGTTGTATAAAGAGAGAGCGAAAACACAAGTTTACCAGCAATTGAAAAAAAAAAAAAACCTTTATGATAACAACAGCTCAGGGCTGAGAGGCAGTGGGGAGAGTTTCACACACCATGTGTGGGTTTATGGCATGAAGACACAGGGATAACCAGCAACCTATGGTGTTAAGACACCTATGGAGCTAATAGACTTGGGAGGAGTCAGGAAGGCAGGTCTCCAGTCTTGGCTGTCACTTCCTAGGCTCACTGGGAACCACCTCCCCAACTACTTGTCCATGGGCAGCTCGTTACTTATTCACCGGCAGCAGTGCTCAATGTCGGCCAAAAGCCCCATCCTAGACAGCAGACTGTACGCTAGAGACGTGGCTCCCAGGCCCTCCCTCTTCCCAGTGGGTAGTGCCAGTCTGCAGACAGCCCACCAACCACCATGTGCTCACTGTGTATGTTACGGAGCCTTGGACTCCATATCTAGGTTACCTGGCATGCCCATTCCTCCAACTGATCCTTTGGGTCCAGGGAGACCAGGGACTCCTGGTGTTCCACTAAGACCTGGGTCACCTTTAGGTCCTAGAATGAGAGGAAAATCCCACAGTTCAGCATCTGTGGGAAGTACAGGGAGGCGGGTTTCTTGACGGTGGCTCTGGCCATACTGTCCACACCTACCTGGTTGTCCAGGATGTCCCGCCTGCCCGTCCTTCCCAGGCACTCCTGGCGTTCCAGGATCTCCTCGGGAACCTTTATCACCAGTGGGTCCAATTTGTCCTGTGTGTCACAGAAAAACGTGAATTCCCACATCTGCTTCGGAGCAACGGTCGCAGAAGAGCGGGTGACCTGGGGTTTGTGCAGAAACCCGTTTCCCCGTGAGGCCCATCTGCCACCTCTGTCGCCGAGGCCTCTCTTCCCTGCTCACCTTTCTCTCCTTGGTCTCCTTTCTGTCCCTTCATACTGCCCATGTCCACGTGGTCCATAGATCCTGGCATGCCAGGAAGCCCAACATCCCCTTTATCGCCTTTGAAGCCAGGGTCTCCCCTAGGTCCTGAAGAGCCTGGAAGGCCATGGTCCCCTGGGGAGGAAAGAGAGCAAGCACCCGGTGAGATCCAGGCCTAGCTCCTTCCAGCCAGAGCCTGCAAGGTTGGGAAAGAACTAGAAACTGAGTCTGACCCACAGGGGAGACTGCAACTCTGGGCAGAGACAAAGCTACCTTCAGAACTTCATTATCAGCTCGTGACTCCAACACACATCGTCTGGATGAACCCCCTTTCCCTCCTTCTGAAGCGTCTTCTTTCCTGCTTCCTTATCCCGTCACTCCCAAGCGCCCCCCATTATAGACAAACTATACAGTAGAAAGCTTCCGCATCCTGACATCAACTTCCCTTTCATCATGTCTTACATTTACAGTCAGCTTCTTCTTCTCTTTAGAAAAAAATAAAAAATTTTTTTTGATCAATTTCAGAGAACAAGAAATGTAAAGCTGGGCTTGCCCACGAAGTGGGCTCTAGTGACATGGTTCTGGGGCACTCAAGACTTGCATCCTTGTGGGACTGGAAGAGTCCACAGTTCCTTGAGGAGAGAAACTCAGTCATTCCCGTCTTCTGCATATCAGCTAGGCAGGCACAGCCAGCACTGCATGCCCACACTCTCCGCTCAGAGAGGAGTGTCTTCCAGCCCCTTGAGAGACCCTCTGCATTTCTTACATCTACTTCTTAAAACTAAATGTCATCTATCTTAGTACAGGAACTTCCCAGGATTCTCGAGAAATAAAGGCAGAAGGCGGTACGACTCGGCCTGCTTTGCAAGCTGTTGGCCCTCCTACCTTTCTCTCCAGGCAACCCTGGGGTGCCTGCTGGTCCTGGTGAGCCTGGTTGCCCTGGGGTTCCCATGACGCCCATTTCGCCTTTAGAACCTATGGTCGAAAGGAAAAGTTAAGAACGTGTCACTACGCGGCCCACAGATGGTAAAGGCCCAGGAGTCTGGAAAGGAGGAAGTAAGCCACATTCCCTCGCGAGCAATCCAGGCAGAGTTCAGATGCTTACCTGGGAATCCTGGTAATCCAGGAGTCCCCTGCTGTCCAGGGAGGCCAGGGAGCCCTGACTGTCCCGTGAGGCCAGGAAGTCCTTGAGAGCCTTTATCTCCTTTGGGGCCAGGCATATCCAGTCCTGGGAATCCAGGGAAACCCTTCTCTCCTTTGACTCCAGGTGGACCTGAGGTTGGATAAATTGAGCAACTTATTGAATGTTCCAGAACGGGCATTATCGTGGTGAGTACTTCCTGAGGACAGCATGTGAGCATGCCAGCACCAGGGGCCTGAATGATGCCCAGTGCTCAGAGCCAGGACAATGGGAAGTCATCTCGTAAGAGAAAACTCTTCCCTTTCTGCCACTGTAGATCATCGGTACCTCTGTAAAGTCCACTAGCCCCAGCCAACATAGGCTAGTTTTCACTATTTTGCCATTTCCCCAGTACTAGCATAATTCTAGGATTACTGATGTAAGAACGAAGGCCACTAGACAAAGAATTGGTTTAAATTATCAGCAATTTGGTAAAGCTTCTAATGAAGATAACAGGAAGTCGTTATGGTAAATAAAATCTTAAATACTTCTGAATATGTTAACAGATTTCTTTGGCACATTAACCAGACTCCAGGGAAAGAAACGACAGGAATCGGGGCTGGAGAGACAGTTCAGAGGGTAAGAGCATTGCCTGCTCTTCCAAAGGTCCTGAGTTCAATTCCCAGCAACCACATGGTGACTCACAACCATCTGTAATGAGGTCTGGTGCCCTCTTCTGGCCTTCAGGCATACAGACAGACAGAATATTGTATACATAATAAATAAATATTTTTTTTAAAAAAAGAAACAACAGGAATCTCTAATGCTTGAGTTAAACAAATAATCAAAACCATTTTTACAAACTAGAATGAACCCCTCCCCCTTTATTTGCTAACCTCCCTTCTCACCCCCAGTTCATAGGCTCTGAGGAAGGGACAGTCACATCACCTGATGACCCTGGAGGTCCCTGCCCTCCGGGAGGGCCCATGGCTCCGGGTGGTCCTATTCCTGGAACCCCTGGTGGACCTGCAGGGCCTTGAACTCCAGGAGGCCCTGGGTCACCTGTCGGGAAGGAAGGGAACAAGTTGGAGGCTAGAATGTGCTCCACTCCACATGCCACCCATCGGTACAACCAACACAGCCACAAACCCTCACAGTGTCTCCCACCCACCCTGTTGACGTGGACTGAGCACATGATAGACGCTCTGGGGACACAAGGGGACACAGGTACCCTGACACAGGCTAAAGCATTACCTCTGATCCCCTGGAGTCCAGGGGGGCCGATCAATCCTTGCTCTCCAGGGACGCCGGGTCCCCCGATGTTGCCCTTCTCTCCAGGTGTACCAGGAATGCCTGGCAGGCCTGGCTGCCCTTTGAGTCCTGGTAGCCCAATGCCAGGTTCTCCCTGGAAACCCAAGACACCAGAAGCAAGTCGACCATCAGCGTTAGCATTTCTTTCCAGGCTGTCCTGGCTCAGCTGCCTAGATATGAGAGTCTGCTGGAAGCAGGCTCTGGACGACGGGAATACCGTGACCTGTTAACACTTGCTCTCTCCCGAGAGAGTGAGGGCAGAACCTGGCTGACTCCATGGTGGGCAGTGGTTCACCAGAGCCCTGAGCCCTTTCTCTCACTTCGTGCCCTCCAGCAGTTTCCCTGTTTCCTCCAACCACACTAGGAAAGCTATGACCAGCAGTCAGCCAAGGGCCTCTGTCCAGTCTAGGGAGGTGCAGAAGGACACCGGAGGCCTGGGAAACTGCTAAATTACACAGCACAAGGTTGGGCCAGCAGCATATCTGCCCAGGGCACACAGGGCAAAGAGAGGATGTGTTCCCAGTTGTCACTATTGGAGGGAGCTCTGTTGGTGTCAAGCCCGGAACGCCCAGCAGGGTGGCCCACACAGCAGCAGCCTTGAATTCTTGGGATATCCTATGTGTCACCCTCCCAAGTGACTTTTTTCTTCTCTGATAGTGGCTCTCAAACAGCTCTTATATGACAATCACAGCGAGAGACACATTTCACGCTGGGACCCAACACACAGGCAAGAAATGGCCCCAAAGCTGAAACAAATGTTTCCCTTCTGCCTCTTGTAGACTGTGTCATTAAAAAAGAAAAACATCCCACAAGTTTAATAACCCACGTACCATATGCTGATGAACAAGCATGAGGACCAGGCAGCCCAGGAAAGTCAGTACCCACCTTTTGGCCTTGTGGTCCTGGGTTGCCAGGTAAGCCATTAAATCCAGGGCGGCCTGGACTCCCAGGCTGCCCTATGTCTCCAGGCAAGCCGTCAACACCTGTTTGGAAGAGTGATGGAAACCGTTACAGACGTGAGGGCTCTCCCACCACTCTTGACTTGTCTCGGTAACTGTCAAACTGCCTGAGTCGAGATTCACCTGGCAGACAAACCTCTTGGTATGTCTGTAAAGGGGTCTCTGGGCTGTGCTAGGTGAGGTGGGAAGACCCACCATGGATGCAGGGGCATCGCATGAGCTGGGGTCGCTGACTGAATGAAAAGGAGAATAGGAACCGAGAGTCTCGGCATCACCTCTCTCTGCTCCCTGACTACAACGCAATGTGCCAGGCCTTGCCCGCCATGATGCCCCTTCAGCTGCCAGACAAAGTAGACCCCTCCCTCCATAAGCTGCTTCTGTCAAGAGTTCTGTCACAGTCGTGAGGAAAACCCTCTATGTGAGATAATGCCGTGTCCATCAGTCAGTTGCCTGAGGTGGTAAGAACATTGAGTGACCAGAAAATATGGAGGGACCCTGCCATCGCCTTCCCTTCCTCGTAGATCCACATGAAGGGGATACCAAGACCCTTACCACAGGCCCATCACTCAATGACTGGTCCCCATTTGGTATTCTGGACGGAGTCACAGCCCCACGCTAGACCCATCAGAGGTTTACCTTTGGGGCCTGGAGGCCCGGGAAATCCAATCCCTGGCTGGCCCACAGCACCCTTCTCTCCCGGGATGCCTGGCCGTCCTGGGGTTCCTGGGAAGCCTCGGTCACCTGTGGCGAGGAAAGTGGGGTCAGCATGAGAAATGCTTCAGGGAGCCCTGCGGTCCGGGCAAGCTAGACTTCAACAGTACCTTGTGGCCCTGGGAACCCAGGGGATCCTGGAAGGCCTGCAGCTCCAGGGGGGCCAGGGAGTGGGACAACCTTTCCTGCTTCACCCTTTGGACCTGTGGGAATAAAATAGAGTCATGTATGTGAATTGTCATACCTCAGCCTCTCTGAAGACAGCATGGGCGCTGGCATGCAGTACACAGCAAAGGAGCCGCCACTCCCGAGATGAGATCCTGCATCTTCTCAGACATACAGACTGTGGCCACCACTCCCCAAATGAGACCCTGCTCTCAGGACACACAGGCTGTGGCCAACACTCCCCATCCTCCAAGGCACCCAGAACTCCTGCAAAGAAAAGCCCCTAGATTTCTTACTTCTCCCCTGCATGTCTAGAATCTCTCCCAGAGCAACTCAAGATGTGTGTCCCCAAAATGACCGAAATGTTTATTTGACTCTGGATTCCTTAGGAGTTTCACATTCAAGCCACAGAGAGTTGGAAAATCTCCCATAACAAAAAGTAAGGTGGCCCTGGGTCATTTCTTGGTTAGCTTGTTTCAAATAAATAAATAAATAAAAACCCAAGGAATAAAACAAAACAAAACAAAAAAAAAACCCAACACTATTTTCAACCCATCAGACCAAAGAGTTCTCAGCTGCTTTCCATCCGAGCCGGAACGTGCACCTGCTCACTCAAACATGCCGGGCAAGCAAGCGAGTGTGTCTTATCCCACTGGGGCAGTATCACGGTTCCGACTGCCCTGGGGTAACACAGAGATCTCCACTTCCCAGTCAGAGAGCCACGGGAGATCAGGGCACAGCTGTTCAGAAAGAATGAGGGCTCCCCAAAGTGTGCACAGGAACTCCTGAGCACAGCATTCGCGTTCCAGATAAAGGGGACCCTCCGGGAAGGGCCGGCTGGCCTTTCATTACAGGCCGTGAGAACCGACTAACCCCAACACACATCTGCGGTCCCGAACCCCTGGGATCCAGCCATGTGGGATCACCACATAAACACAGTCCTGCAGATCAAAGGTCAACTTTCTGATCTGGAGGCTGACAGGGTCTGGAGGGCAAGAACAAGAACCCAAGGGACAAACTCTCCAGAATGCGGACAGCTGGTCAGTAAAACCAGAAACACCTCCTTTGAGACCCTTCTTCCCTGTGGTGCCTGGATCTACGAGGAACTACACTGCCGATTTCTCAAATATGACTGAACTCCTTCCATGGCTCCTGCAGGTTGAGGAGGCTGCGGGAATTCTCACCTTGTCGATTTTGAATTCAGAACCATGAGGGGAAGTGAGCAAAGTTCCCCTTCCCTGGCTCGCTGGGGTCGTTCTAAGTCGGTGAAGTAAGAGAGACACTCAAGGTCCTCCACTCACAAAGCACGGTTAGTAATGGAGTCACACTGGCTGCACTAATGACAGTGGTGGCAAAGGCTCCTCGGGGCACCACCCTTGGACTTCATCACGGAACAACTGCCTGTATCCCGGGAGAAAACAATGTCCCTAATGAGGACAGGGCTTGATAAAGTCTGGGCTACGGTCACGGCTAGGGAAACCATCACCAAGAGCTGTGAGGACGGACGGAGGCGCCACCGTGCTTGAAGAGCTCCAGCCGGACATTCTGTCCATGGGGCTCCTTAACGCGGTTTGTAATCACCCCAAGTCCTCCATTAGCCTTCAGAACTTACCAGTACACACACTTTCTTCCTCCTTTGTGGCAAGTCACTTCTGGCCTCATCATCCGAGACTGGATTGTCTCAGGAACGAGAGGTTCATTCAGGTCAGTGCGAAATCACATTAAGCAAATAAATTTTCAAATGCCCACGTACAGACGGCAAAGGGGTGCAGCACCCCCCAATTCAACGACCCCCAGTCATTCTGAGTGCTGATTACATAGGGAGCCACATGTTACCATTGCTGTAGATTTTACAGTAGACCCTGCTGGAGGGCACAGCAGGGCAGGGGCTGGGTCTCTTTCCCAATGCTTATCAACACTCCACCTAGGGTTTGGCACATAAACCACTCAAAAGAGAGTGAGCATGTGACCTAAGTCAATGACAATTAAATGGCAATGTGGACACCTGAACATCAATGGAAATTGAAGATTATATATACTGCTTAGAAAACACAGTAGCCAAAAGGATCAGAAAATGGATTTAAAAAAAAAAACAGAACCAAGGCCTCATGTTTTTTAAAGTCACCTGAGAGGCTGACTTTAGCTGATCTGTGGTTTCTGTGCAAGAACTGGCCCATCTGACACAAGGAAAAATGAAGGACGGAACACTGAAGAACTCCTCTAGTCCGGGAAGAAGTGAACCAGTGTGCACCCTGCATCTCTGACCCCTAGACAGTTTCTATGACCTTGAAGCTTCCCCTTCAGGTCCCGAAGTCTCACCTGGAAGGCCTGGGGACCCTGGGTTTCCAGGAAAGCCTGCATTTCCTTTTTCACCAATGGGACCAATGGAACCGATTCCTGGGGGCCCAGGGGGGCCAATGTCACCACGACTACCGGGAAAGCCAACTCCTCCAGGGGGACCTCGTTCTCCTTTCAATCCTACCAAACCCTGAGAAGACAAAAGGCAGGAAAGATTGTCAAAGCACAACCCTGATTTCTGCACCTATTCCTGTGTCATCCACAGCAGGACAGGACAAGAGTCTTGTCAGCTGGCTCTGTTTACTATGACACGCACCACCAGGTCAGCTGGGAGGTAAGAACGACCCCAATACTCTTCTCCCCAAGCTGTCGTCACAGCCAGAGGTCTAGAATCCCATACTTCAAACAACAATAGGCGCACTGTTAGCTTTAGAATTATTTCCCATGGAGGCTACAAGAGAGGAAAACTCTCCTGTTCTCTAGAACATCAAAGAGACGCAGGCATCTGTAACCTATTATACAAGGCTACACCACTAACCCCTACATTCATTGACTTATGTTGGCTCAGGGGCCGAGAAGTCAGTTTACGCCATCTGAGGGAGGCGCCATAGCTATGACTCATCTCTCTGCTCTTCGCGGATCCCCGTTTGTAAAACACGTGCCCCGAGTCTGGAAAGGGACCTACCGGGGAGCCTTTGGGTCCAGGAAGTCCTGGGTGGCCATCTCTTCCAGGGGTCCCCGCTCTTCCTGGCATGCCTGGTTGTCCTGGAAAACCTGGGTCTCCTTTGTCACCTTTGAGTCGCATGTCAAAAAATATCTCTCCAGGCTCTCCCTTAGCTCCAGGCTGGCCCATGAGCCCTGGTGCACCTTGTGGACCCTGTAAAAACAAGCCACCTCGGGTCACCAGGAAGCGACTGTGGGAGGTGTTAGCAGTCAGTCAGACTTGGAGCTGAGGAGCCACCCTCTGGGAACACCACATCTTTAGATGTCCTGTAGAAACTAGTCAGCAGCGCCATGACAAAGCCTCAGCATCCGCAGCTCTCTTAAAATTCCTTACTTTATTAGTCAGTCCACATGGACCAAAAGGGACAGGACAGCAACAACACTGAGCCCAACTTTGAGAAACCCTTGAGTAACTTTCTTTTCCCTAACTACCTTGGCAACTGTTGGAACACTGCGCATGTGTGATTGACTCTTAAAACATGTGTCTGAATGAGGAGGCAAGCACTGCACATGCGTGACTCTTAAGACGTGTGTCTGAATGAGGAGGCAAGCACTGCACATGTGTGACTCCTAAGATGCGTGTCTGAATGAGGAGGGAAGCACTGCGCATGTGTGACTCTTAAGATGCATGTCTGAATGAGGAGGCAAGCACTGCGCATGCGTGACTCCTAAAAAAAAAAAAAACAAAAACGCGGCATCTGAATGAGGAGGTGGTTTAAACAGCTTGAGAGTTTTTGCATTTACACACCCTACAGTCTGTAACAGATAAGGGCTTCCAGGGTACGGGTGACTGGGAAACCCAGGCAAAGGAGCCCAGGACCTGCTCTTTAATCAGGATTTGGGGAAGCTATTTGAATTTTCCCCAAGAGATACACAGAATATTTTTAGCTCCAGGATGTTGAACCTACAAAGACTGTCCACACCCACTACTCCTTCTCCTCTAGTGCAAAGATGACGAAGGCATCACAGTTCCAGTAGCTTGGCCGTGGTCACGAGAAAGGCACATCAGACCCATGGAGGACCTGGTAGAAACTCTCCATAACTCACTTTATTTTAATCTCTTTTCATAGGGCATATCAAAAGACCCTTCGGGTAGGTGTGGTTCACAATCAAACCACTGCATGTACCTACAATGTATACTCCTCCATGGAAGAGATTAGGAGACCAATCCAGAGCAAAATTCATGCAAGAATTATATTTTTTAAAAAAGTAGCAACCACTGGTCACACAGTCAGGTGTGGCAGGACCCTCATGTACCATTTCTGACCTTTATCTCAACTCTGCAAGGCAAACGTGGGACTCTCAGTCTAGCAGAGCGGTGAGCTGTGTATCTAAGACAGCCCAGCCAGGAAGAGTGACAGCTGGGTGGAAACATAAGTATTCCCATCTATGAAGCCTGTCCACAGTCTCCACACCCACACCACCTGCGCACTGCTGAGGGTGGGGTGTTACAGACTGAACCTCCATGCACACACAGGGGTGGGGCTTGCAAAGGCTCTGTGGCCTGCTCAGAGTTCATCTAGTCTGGGGCTGATGCAGAAGGGAGAGACCTCCTGAAAGTCAAAAGCACACAGGCTAAGGGACAGGGAAATTGTTATTCAGCCAACTGTGCCCTGTGCAACCCTGGGGTCCACACAGGAAGCTTAGCGCAAGCTTGCCCAAGGATGGGAGATCTTGCAGCTACTCTTTGCCCCATTCTATGCTATTTAAACATTTAGATTAAACAACTGAAAAACTCAATTCTTCAGCCATGCTAGCCACATTTCAAGGGTTCAGATACCACCACCGACTACTGGATCCTAAGCTGAACAGTTGTGCAAACAAAGAATTCCTCTGATGTGGCAGAGCACACCACTGGTCAGTGACAGATGGTCTCAGCTGGCCCTGAGCTAGAATCTGGAAATGAGGCTGTTTGCAGAAGTCTGAAGAGTGGAGAGTGATTATTTCTGCCAGTCACCTGCTGGAAATGTTAGCAGAAGACCAGGAATTTCAGTGTTTATCGAACGGTGTGACTCTCCTAACTGGTTTTCTAGAGTTAGTATGCACAGATACATACTCATAAATCCTGGAAGACACTAGACAGTCCTACAGAGCCTTTCCTCGGACACGCAGACCTTTCCACCATGTTGCATGGCCGCTATTCCAGAAACCGCTCAGTCTATTTGGGATGATGAGCCCACAGGCGTTGGGATGATGTGCCCACAGGCCTGTTCCTCCTACATCTGAAAAGCTTTTGAAGAACCAAAGCTTCCCATCTGCCTCCTTGGTATCTGTGATAAACAGACACTATAAGGATTTAGACAGAGAAGCTCGTGTTCTCTAAATCTTTTAAGATTTATTTTATATGTATACGTATTCTGCCTACATATATGACCTTACAAGTGCCTGGTACCCATGTAAACCAGAAAAGAGCATTGGATCCCCTGGAGCTGAAGTTACAGAAGGTTGGAGTCAGCCACATGGGTGTTGGGAATTGAACCCAGGTCTTCAGGAAGAACAGTCCGTGTTCTTAACCCCTGAGCCATTGCTCCAGCCCCTTGATTTCTTTAAAAGTGGCACTGATGATGCTAAAATGTCTCGGCAACCTTTTTGGCACACAAAATCCTGATCCGAGATGCTTTTGAAAAAGATGCTTCATCTAAAGTCTGTTTGATCCGTGTTCCCTGTGGGATCCATGGCTTCCTTGAAAGCCTGGCACTGGCTGCTTTAACCAAGGAAGACGGGACAACTGTGCTATCTACTTCTGACACTATTCACACAGCCCCTGGGACAAGTCGGACACAACAGGTTTTGGTGGTGGCTGAGTGATCCCAGTGCCTGTAAGATCTACTGCTCACTCCTAAAATCAAGCACTTGCCTTTCAAAGGCAAAGGCCACAGAACACTAAACAGAAAGAAAACCATGCCTCTGCCTTTGCCCTACTGTTCCCTGTCTTCCAGCCCCCAATCACACTCAAACCATGAGGATCACCTCTGAAGCCGGGATTTAGCTTCAGATAAAGGACAGTGGCCGTCTGCTCAGAAGCTGTGGGCGTGCTCCTCTGTGTCCAGAGGCTTTGCTGCTCATCTTGGGGAAGATGGACCCCTGAAAGCTGGAGGCAAGTGGACTTTTGTTCTTCTTTATCCTGACGACTCCCCAACTGTCCCTCTCCCTCACCTCTTTGTTCTCCTTGCATTTTTGTGATATCTTGGGTCAGGAGGTGAATGTCTGGCTTGGGTTCTAGCCACAGCAGAGGCAGGAAGAGCTGGGCAGACACCGGATGAAAGCAATGGACACGGGTGAAAAGAACCTTCTCTGCCTCCCTCAAAGTTCTCACTTTGATCCCCACCTCGGCTGCTATTTGAACTTCTCCACTTAGAACTGTTTTAAACAATTGTATCTTCTGACTTGGCCCTGTAGGCACCAGTGCCATTCTGGAACACAGCTAAGGCCCTGACTTCAAAAGCAGGGAGACACTGCAGCGTTCGGGCTGTCTCCACCCTGCTTTGACTCAGCTCTGCTCTGGCCTTCTCAAGCAGTATCCAAAAATGGATTTGAAAGGATTTGAAAGAGTTTCATCAGGAAAGGGTAAGGTCAAAGATATAATTTTTGGTTTCTAATGAAGAAGATAGAACTGGAAAGAATTACAGAAACCAGCAAGGCTTACAGAGCAAGGGGAGGGGCGGGGGAAGAAGGGTTTGCAAACAGAGCAAGCATGCATAGTATTAAACGTGAACCCCTTATCTTCTCAGAATGGCTTCTCTCGGAACTAAGCTTAGCTGCTGGAATTCTGTGCAGGTGAAAGTTGTCATATTCCTCCCTGTGAATTTATGTGGATTCAACCACAGACTGGAAAAGCCATCTATAGAACACATGGTGGTGATGTGGATGTCACGTTCTCATCCTCCCTCCATAGAAACTCTTAGGCTGAACCCATCCCCGACAAGGGGATGCCACAGGCAGTGGTCACAAAGAGAGGTGGCTACTGGTGGTACCATCTGAAGGACGCTGGGCCGTCCAGTGGAGCCTGAACGCTAAAAGCAAGCCGGGGGGTGAGAGGGCTGAAAGGACTTGAACTGTGGATTTGTCTCGCTTGTTCTCTGGGTCTCCAGAGCAAGCATGGAGAAAGGGTGTCCCCGCTCCCGTAACATGCTGAGTGAGCACGAACAAGAGCCCACTATTGTGGTTCCTATGGCAATGACTCCAAACACGGGTATGATCCCCCTGCGGGTATGATCCCCCTGCGGTGCACTTACCGGCAATCCTTCAAGACCATCTCTGCCAGGCAGACCGCGGTCACCTTTGGCCCCTGGCTGTCCGGGGAAACCTTAGAGACAGGAACATAGCAGCTGTGAGACAAGTCTTCTGAACCCTTTTGCCCCCGAGACTCAACCACATCAAAATCTTTCTGTGAAGTGGACTGTCATTTGAGGCACGTCCAGGGCAGTAGATAAATAACACCAAAACTGATAGGCTCAGAGGAGTGATCACGAGCCTTGGGCCCAAGTCAGTGAGACAGATAGCTGTAGTGTCTCCCAGCCTGAAACCCCAACCCCCTGTGAGACAAACAAGCTGACCTCCCTTGAGCTAACTGACTGCGGAGCTGCGAGAACCACTAGGCCACTGTGCGGTTACAGGAAGCACATGACACCACTGTGGTCGGGGGGCCTTGACCATGGCCACTGTAGAGGGTGGCCCTGACCATGGCCACTGTGGCGGGTGGCCATGGCTGTCCATGTGCACTCACTCTGGTTACAGAATTTCATCTTCACTGCCATGCCTCTGCATTTGAGGGGGCTGGCATCTGATCCCACAGCTACCTCCAACATGGTTCATTCCACACTCTACCACTTACCAATCTCTCCTGGGGGCCCCTGTGGTCCAGGAGGGCCTCGGAGTCCTTCTGTGTCACAAGCAAGGCAGCCTTCTCCTTTCTGACCTGAAGGAAGAAGCACAGGGTGCTTAATGTATGGCTAACGTATGCTTTACTCTATGACCATTGTAGGATGTGCTGACAGAAGGCTCTGTCGTGCTGGGAGAGCGGACACAGGAGAGTCCTGCAGATGCACCAGCCAGACTCTCCCTTCTCCATCATCACTTTGGTCCATAGCACCACTCACTAGGAGGCGTTCTTATATCCATCCCATAGGGCCCATGTTCTATCTCCAGCATCACACCACACACCACATATCACACCACACATACACAATGCATCTCCTAATATTCAGAAGGCAGACAGACAAGATTTTAGCTTACAGAACCCCAAACATTGAGTCCATCATAAAAACAGAATAGCTAATCTCCATAAGTAGAGAGTGTGTGGTAAGGATAGTTACACGGTTGCCCTAAGAAGCCCTCGGAAGCTCTTTTCCACACAACATTAGACTTCTAAAGGGTCAAAATTCTTTATAGCCCAAGTCAGGAATGGTCAACCGCGGGGCTGGTTTTATGGGGCCCCAGTTTGTTCTGCTCCAAGGTTAACAAGCACATAAATATTGGAATGCCATTGTTTAGTCCGTGCTAAGTCAGTGCTCGCATTGGCCATGCAGCCAGCATCCTCTGTCTCCGGATCCAACTGCCCTGCATTGACATCACAGCAAACACTTGAAAGGTTAGCGATAAAACCGAGAGCTCAGAGGAAAGCTAGTTAATCCATCAACAGCAGAGTTGTCTGACCCAATGGCGCAAACACTCGAAAGGTCGCCAGTATCCCGTGTGTAGATTCCTGATTTTCCTTAAAGGAAGGACATACATCCTTTGAGAAGGAAATTCTCAGGCTTTGAACTGAAAGCCTGTGGTATCAGTTAAGACTTTTACACACGGGAAGACTGGATTCTCGACCCTGGGAGTGAGGAAAGAACAGTTGTCTGGCCTTCGTGGCTGTCTCTTCTTCCCACTCCCCATGCCTTCGTGGCTGTCTCTTCTTCCCACTCCCATGCCTTCGTGGCTGTCTCCTCTTTCTGCTCCTCATCAAAGCTACAGCACCAGCCGTCAGATCAGATGAGCTGCAGAATGCATCTTCTTGGGAGTGGATGTGGAGGACCCCCAAACAAAGCCACAGGGAATATGACCTGCACCCTGCCCTGCTCTGCCAAAGCCTACGCCAGCGCAGGCGATGGGAGAAACCGACTGGCACAAATACAGTTACTATTCAAAAAATAATAAAATAAATAAGCATCGCTTACCTTTCTGTCCAACTTCGCCTACCAAACCGGGCTGTCCTGCTACCCCGGGAGGACCCTGGTCCCCAGGAGGTCCAGGCTGACATTCCACAATGCCATCTGAAAGAAATGTTTACGAACTGTAAGACACAGCGAGACATTCTCCCTCTCTCTCCCCATGTGACCCTCGATTATCAAACCAAAATATTTAAGGCTGATTTGAACGTTTTAGGAATTCAGTTCTCACTTCCACCAACTAAGCCTGTGATTTTTTTTTTAACTTGAAAAACAAAACCAACATGGAGAGCAGGCGGTTCTGGATGGAATGTCTGCAGGATGTTCAGCCCTCACCCTCATTTTCCACATTTCAAGTCACAGTAGGAGAGGAAGTTCCATAAACCTACATATAATCCGCGAGTCTCCCACCAGCAATCCACACCAATCCTTCCTTGGGGAGCCGCCTATCTGGGCTCAGTCAGCCCCTTAGTCCTCCGCTGTCTTCCTTGCCAAGTCTATCCGGGGAACTTCCTTCCCAGACGAGCCTGAGTTCTTGGAATCAACGTCACCAGAGCTCCAAGCTCATAAACCTTCTTTTGTCAACCACACACAGAGGTTCCACCGCAAACCCCCATCTACAGCCCACAATGGTGATTACCCCCAGATCGGGTTCTTACCGCAGATACCCGCTACAGCTCACGCTGGCTCTAGCCCAGAAGTACCCAACACTCTGCTTTGGAAATCTGATATGCTCCCACTGACCTGGCTGAGTTAAATCTTCTGGAACTTTCTTGTAATTATTAAAACGAGATCATGGCATCACAATAAGCCAATCAATAGTTTATACTTCATGTTCAGCTTTTCTTGAAAGCTGATACAGAAAACTCCATGTGAGTCGCCATCTAGTCTGCATTATACCATGACATGTTCCTGTGCAATCTGTCCCCTTGGGGACTCTAAGAAGCGTTATGCAGTCTCTCTACACGAAGCAGAATACGTTCAGCTCTCAATCAAGGTGAAAGCAATCATCCTGCTTACCTTTCTTTAAGACTTAGAGCTGGTTACCATGCTGCTTTCCCACGTATGCCTATTTTATTGTTAGTGTTATTTTTTTGTAGCATAGTTAATTTTGTAAAACTACTCAAGCAAAAAGTCAATAACAAGCCAACGGTGGGAGGCCCAAGCCTTTCCGTGGCATTGCTTCTAGCAGCAAACAGGCCCATGCAGCTCTGCCCTGGGCTCCTGGCATCTGATGGGATATACATGGGCACTTACTTGTGTGGCCTGGCTGTCCAGGGGGCCCAGGAGGACCGGGAGGCCCTGGAGTTCCATCTCTTCCACTGGGTCCTGGTAAAGACACGCCTGGAAATCCCTGGTCGCCTTTTTCTCCTCTTTCGCCTGGGATGCCAGGAGCACCAGTCTGGCCAGGAGTAGGGAAGCCTGAAAGCAGTGTAAGAGTTCACATGACATCACGTGACAGCCTGAAGGCGATGTGACAGCTGTGCAGAAGGTCACACTCTGTCCAAGATAAAATATCTACTAGGATCCTCACCGAGGGGACCCTCTAAGTGAGCCAACCCAGGAAGTCTTGAGGTCAAGCTGGGCCAGGCTCAAAGACAAGGTGAGGTTAGATCTGAAAATATAGGGCCCATGTCTGTCACTCTATGTACTGAGGTGCTAAGGGATCACACAAGGTGGCCTGATACAGCCCAGAAGGCTGATGGTGGGGACCCTGGGCAGTACAGCTCAGGGGATCACACACAGCCAGTCCTGATGTCCTGGGGAAGAAACAGCCACACGTGGATCCCAGTAAGGCCAGGAGGACTCTGGGGTCCTCCTCTCAAGTCCAGAGCAGAAAGGCTGGAGGAAGGCAAAGGGATCCCATCCGCCTCTCCTGGAGAGAACCATAGCCCAACAGCTGCAGGAATTCTGGCAGAGCCAAGACCCACGCAAGGGCTAGATGTGCACCCAGAGGGTCAACCCAGAGGACAAGTCAGTGTCCCCAGGAAGCAAGCGTCTGTTGTCCACACGTCAGCCTACAAATGAGGACTGACATATGAATCTGTGTACGAAACAGAAAGCGAACATACTCCAGGACACACTGGGCTTTGGTAACTAGAGAGATGCTGTATCCTGCCTCATGCACACACCCAGTGTGTGTGTGATAAGCACACGGGGATAGAAACTACACAGAAAGTACAACAGGAAATAGGGATTCTCACCTGGAGGGCCTGGCTGGCCTTGTATTCCAGGGTAACCTTGAAAGGGGAAGAGAGAGTTGAACAAAGTGAGACAAAGTCAATTATGTAGTGGACACTTTGTTTCTCTACCACAGTCTAGCCAGGGCCGCTTGAAAACATCCATCTGGGATGGAAAGACAGAACCAGAGTCCCCAGAATGCTCCCTACAAAGACACCATCCTCAGGAAGTCATAGAGGAAAAGGGCTCCTGAGCACCTCGTGTGACAGGGAGATTGGGAGCTAGAAAGGATAACTTGTCCGTAGGTCAAATTCTTCCAAAAGGAGAAAATGAAGGAGGTGGATGGGAGGGAGGGGACTGAAGGGAAGGAAGAGTGGAGGGAGAGAAGGAAGAGGAACAAGAAAGCAGACAGGCAGCAGCCTACCTTTAGGGCCCGGCTCTCCTCTTAACCCTGGTGTTCCGGGGTAGCCTCGTTCCCCTTTCTCTCCCAGCGGCATGGTGCCTATCACCTGCGTTAAAGCACGGGACAGGTCACAGTTGGTAGGGGTAGCTGATAGCACACTGTGACATATGTTGTACCTCTTGGAAATGAATGCAAAGAGGAGGTGGTGGTGTGTGGAGGGAACCGGGGAAGGGTCTGGAGAGCTACAAAATGAGTGCCAGAGACTGCTTTGTGTTGAATGGCCAGGCAGCTCTGCGTGGTTTGCAGTTTCCTCGGCAGTATCCGCTATGGCTAGTCTAAAATGCGCAACTGCATCCGCGCCATGAAATGCATGGGGCGCTTCACGGTACAGCAGAGGCTTGCCCGTCCGTGTCTTTCTGGTGGACAGGGCGGGAGCACACACTAACTGTTTGTCCTTTTATTGGAGAATATTTAATGCTTTTTCTTTCTTTAAAGACCAAAGAGGGCACTTCCTGAATATCGCAGGCACAGGCCATCGCAGGCACAAGCCAGGAAGAAGGCAAGGCCAACCTCACCGAGAAAAGGAAACCTGGCGCACCATGACCCTGGGTCCCCGCAGAGCAAGGAAAACTGCAGAGTCAAGCAGGGACACCATCGTTACAGTATCCCTCTGTATCAACTAAACGGAGGGAGTGTGCAGATAACCTGCTTGAAGTGCCAGTCCCTCTGCTTCACCCAAGTGAGGGAATATTCTTTAAGGTGCCATTAAGTAGCTCTAATTCAGTCTTTCTACAGCAGGCACATATATGGAAAATCACTGTACATTCCAAGTACATATAAACTTTCCTTGTCCATTAAAAAATAGATAATGTAGACACCTCTAAAACTAACTAAACAAGATGTGTTGGTGGAACTGGGGTGAGATGAGGACCCGAGCACCCTGGGGTGAGTCACAGGTGAGGGGAGAGCCGCAGGTACACTGGGCTGGCTCATCAAGGCGTGCAGAGGGCAGTAGCCCTGTCACTGTAATGTGGCCTCAGGAAAGATTACTCTGACCCCCACGCTCTCACCCACACGGCGAGTGGCACAGTCCTACACCTGCGTCACCCGCAGTGAACAGGACAGGGGTGCCCACTGTTTCAACAATGATTTGGAGCAGAATAGCCAACAAGATAGAGGGTCTGAGTGGGCATGAGCAAGGTGTGAACACTACTTAGAAAACAAAAGTTGCTTTGCTAGAACAGTGGACTGATAGTTGATCTGCCCCTCCTACTAAATTTTCCTTGATGGACTATTTAATATATATTTTAATATATACATTATATATATATATATATGTAAAACAGGTTTCAAAATGGGTTGCTAGGTTACCCATGTGCAAAGTTTTTCATTTCCAGAGGTAAAAATAATAAAGTGTGATTGTCAAAATCAGAACAAATTATGGCGGGCATCCACTTCAAATAAAAGCATCACATCACACAAGGGGACGTTGCAGGGTATCTTATGCCACCTAGGACCCACCTCAAACACACTTATTACTTACAGATCCAGGAGGGCCTGGAAGTCCAGCTTCACCCTTCTCTCCCTGCAAGGAACGTGCACAGTTATTCACAGCCATACCATAGAGATGACCATGCAGAAAGCTGGCCAGGAGATTTCTGGTAAAATAGAAGTTGGTTCTACACAGCGCCCAGTCATTGTCCTCTCCTGCCCTCTCGTGCTGGGACTGGCTCAGTTACTCTGTGTAGAAACACCGCTCATCTGTGTCACATAAAGGTGACATGGAAATAAAGATGCCTGCCTAAGTGGAAGATTGAAGAGCCAATGTTCACCCTCCTGTGTGGCAGCCTCCCTGAAGGACCATGAGAGTCCTTTAGAACTAGAAGGCTCTTCTCTAAATTGCTACAAAGCACAGTTTGCTTCTAACTCAAACTTTTTAGGGTGGTTATATGGGATTTTTATGGGATTTACACTTAAAGTCCCCACACAAACTCCAGTGTTGACTTCAGACAAGTTTAAAATGAACTAGAACCCAGTCAGTAGAAGGCACAGATGTTAAAAAAAATGTCTACATATAACTAATTTATAGATGTCCACATAGATTAGAACCTCCTTATTTTATTAACAAAACATTATCAATTCTAAAAAGCAAGTGTGGGTCAACGAGATGGTTTAGTAGGTAAAAGCGCTTGACAACCCAGGACCCACATGATGGAAGGAGCTATCCTCCAGCCTCCACATGGGACATACGTGTGCCTACACACACTTGACCAATCAATCAATCGATGTTACTTTTTTAAAACTTAAGAAGAAGAAGGACAAGAGGTGGCCTTAAAACCCATGTTGTGGAGAGGACATGCATGTGTTCACAGAGGGGACATGCGTGTGTTCACAGAGGAACAGCAGAAGGCAGAACCTGGCCCAGGCTTTCTTTTCCTTCTACTTCTGCATTTCTCCTCCTTTATAACCAGGAAAAAAATTAATCTCTACAAAAAAAGACAGAAGCTCAACCAAGTGTGTCCGTGACAGTCTTCTTGTACATAATTCATCAGCCCCAGGAAAGTCAACAAACTGTGTTGCATTCTTATAGAGTAGAAATATTTTCTCCCTTTGAGTTCAGAGTTCTCTATTCTAGAAAACAAACGAGGAAGCTTCTAGGAGGAATGACCCAGTAACGGTAAAAACTCAGAACAATGCCACCACGCACCTGAGGGCCCGGCCGACCTGGGAGTCCTGGGTACCCGGAATCACCAGGAAAGCCCTAGAAGGAAGGGAGGTAAAGAATGCTCATCAAGGAGAACGGCGGCCCCCATCTACCCAGAAACTGCAGAGGAAGGGGACTTACCGGACTCCCCTTTTCTCCTTTCTCGCCATCTTTTCCAGGCTTTCCCTGTATAACAAAGAGGCAGACGTGAGCCTTTCACAGACAACTATGGCCACACCACACCACAGCTCTGTTCATTTCCTTGTGAGGTACAAGGCAGGCAGAGAAGAGGGCCACATGAGCTGAAGGGTCACCGCTAAAGAAGATCGCTCAGTTTCTGAAGAGTGGAGTGTACCCGGCTACAAAAACCAATGTCTTAGGCACCAAGGGGTTATTGTGCACTGGCCGTGAGCACAGGGGCTGATACTTAGACTGCTTCTTTCCACACATCCCGCCGGGACAAATCAGACGTTACCGGAAACCAGCAGCTAAGCAGATAGTCTGCTGCTGTGCCCAGACAGGGAGAAGCACATGAGACCATCAGGGTCCCAGCCACACACAAGCCTGGCATGGAAGGGGGTGGGGATTCGGATCTAGTGCCAGGAAGATCAGCAAAAAATACCTAAGCACCCGTTCTGACCTCGCAAGACGGGGAGGTGTCCCCAGGGGACAGCATGGGTGGTCCTTCCATAGCCAACTCAGTGGGGTTTGAGGAAGAAATTAGCAAACCCTACAGATGTATCCATCTTTCCGTTTCATTTCTATGAGTCTGGGCATTAGAGGGGAGTATTGTTCGCTGTGAGGAGCAGACAGAGCTGGGAAGCACTTACCCGTGGCCCTGGCTTGCCTGGTTCACCTTTCTCTCCATACCCTGGGGCTCCCTTAAGAGACAAGAAGAGACGGAGTTAGACTCTCTGATATATGCAAATACACTATGAAGCCAGACACACCAACGCCATAATGCAACATCCTTCACACAAAAGCAGTAATGGCAAGGAGGACCAGAGGACTCACCTGGAATCCGGGTTCACCTTTCTGACCCTAGAGAAATTGAGGGGTTGGGAAGAAATAGATCAGTATCATCTAACAGCTACAGCACCCACCTAACGGCTAAATCACCCACTGAACAGCCAGATCACCCACCTAGCCGCCATATCACACTCTTGTTGCTTCCCCCTCCCCTTTTCTTTCCTTCCTTTCTTTTCCTTGAGATAGGGCCTTTTTATCAATCTCTGATTAGCCTAGAACTTGTGGCAACCCTCCTGCTTCAGCATTCTTGGTATTAGGATTACAGGAGTGCACTACCATGCCTGGTTCAGTGTTTCAGATGCTACATTGAACTCACTAAGAAAAAAAACTCCAGACTGCAGAGGTGGCTCAGTCACTGAGAGCACCTACGGCTCTGGCAAAAGGCCTGAGCTTGGTTCTAGCCCTGCACTGGGCTGCTCACAACCACCTGTAACTCAGGCTCCAGGGAGATGCAATGCTTCTGGCCACTGCTGCATATGCATAAATTTATATAAATTTACATATGCACCTGTACACACAATCATGAACTTACACAGGGAGACACACACACCTGTACACACATGCATAAATTCACACAGAGACACAGGCATATCAACTGCCAAAAAAAAATAATCTTTTTTTTATTAACAAAAGATGCATACTGGCCTCCAGTGGTACCTGCCTAGCATGGTTTGGGCTACAGTCTGACACCCTGGTGAGAGGCTGGACCATGGTCTCCTCCTACCCCTCAGCTGGACCCCTCGCACCCACACAGACTCTCGCCAGTGCTAGGCTTATTTAAGAAACCCTTTGTTAGGTGGATGGACACAAAATAGTCCCAAGAGAACCCAAGACAGCTATTTCTGTTCTCAGAGCTACTCAATTACATGGGACAGGACATCTAGAAACCCTCTTCCCAGGACAAGATCGGTTATGGCTGGAGAATCTGCATTTCAATCTTTCCCCCTCAGAATTTGTCCAATAGAAAGCAGATATCCACTGAACAGAACTCAGACATACCTTTTCTCCTGTTGGGGCAAAGTCTCCTTTTTCCTTAACTTGTGCCTGTCCAGGTACTCCAGGGGGACCGCTGACCCCCTGCTCACCCTGTTCATGTAAGAAGTGAAGGTTAATTAGATAGGAGCTGCGATAGGGCAGTAAAAGCCTGAAGCCAAACACTAGCACACTCTCCTCCACCAGTGGGAGCCCTGACTTCTGCAGGAAGCAGACCACTGGTGTCTACAGTGAAGAGTGTCTCCCAGGTTAGGAGTCTGAATCAGGGCATGCACCGGCTCACACCATATCAGGGGGTTCACTGTTTGCCCTTCTTGCCAAGAAAAAGATGTCTGTCCAGTTTTCACCACCACCACCACCCCGCTTCCAAAGCACACATCCTTGGTAAGCATCTGATCCCCGAGAAAAAACCAGTTCCCACCACATCATAGCCTCCTGTCCTCACAATGGCCTCTCCCATGGTTGGGTTTCATAGATGCTATTAGGAGGCAAGTTAAATTTTACTCTTTGGACACGAATTTGAGCGCTGTATGTGTTGACCGGGCCCTGTTCCAATAAGTCACTGGGCGCCGCAATCGGCCTCATTTCATTTCTTGGCAAGGCGGAACAAATTCTGCAATCCTGGAAGCTGTCCCATGTCCCCTCCAAACTCAGGACCATGCAGAGGAACCACACTGGGCACTCACTCACCTTGTCACCTTTTGGTCCTTGGAAGCTGGAGCCCATCTGCCCCTGTTGGTTACAAATGACACTTTATTATTAAGGCTGTCTGTCACCTTGGCCAGACATCCTCAAAGTGCCACACTGGTGGGACAGGAGTTAGGCTTCAAGCAATACTTTTGTCCTGCAAACACCATACGCTTTGCCAGAAAAGCCACACTGATGCAATAACCATGCAAGGATTTTTACAAACACGACACTAAAGAATTCGTTCGTGTAAGGGTTTTGAACTCTGGGCTCAGAAAAGTAAGGGAATGATCAATGAATCTAAGGGATTGCTAAGGGTGAGTAGATGTAATTGGAGGGTCTCAAAGGTGAGGAGGGGGAGGGGGAGGATCGTAGGTGATTTGGATAACAAGGAAATGACTGATCGATGATAATCAACAGAGAGAGACGAACAGACAGCTCTAATACTAACAGGGAGTACTACCTATGGGTGAGAAGAGGCGGCTCTTCAAAGCTCTTTACAGAAATTTACAGAGGGGACCATGGCAACTCAACATAAGCCTTTATGAAGGCCGAGAATAATAGAAGAAAAAACACCTTTACCTTTTCTCCAGGGGGGCCAGGAGGGCCGGGGGGACCCTGAAAGAGAGAGCATTTTAGTTAAATAATCTTCAAAATCAACTAAGATCTGAAAGATGACGTATCCTTCTGTACCACACAAAAAGGGGGGCATGGTCCCCAGCTGGTGGCACTATCTCAGAGGTGATGGCACCACAGGGGTGCATCACCACTGATGTGTCCATAATGGAAGGGACTTGCTGGGGTGGGGGATCATGGATGGAGAATGTGAGTCCCTAGAGTTGTTCCTCTGAAGGAGGCATCTTGTCCCCACACTTTCCCTGTGTGTTCCTCCGTCATGTCTCAACTACACCTCATGTTCCCCATCGCAGTGCTGTCTCCCCACAAGCTCAGAATCACAGAGCCTAGGACTGCGGGAATCAAAACCCCTGAGACCATGAGCCAAGATAAATCCATCCTCCCTGTAGACAGTTTTCTTTGGGTATTTTCTCCAGCAAAGGAGAAGTGGACATGCACAGTCTTTGTACTGGCATTATCCTAAGACTCTGCTGTAGGAGAAGGATGTGACTACACAGTCATATCAAGCCTTAAAGATAGCCAGCAATGGGTCAGGACAATGATGAAGGAGGCAGAAGTCCATCAAGGGCTAAGGACTGCCCCTTGGGTGCTGAAGGCCTGCAGGCACCAGCCTGTGCTCCGAGCTGGAGCAGCCCACATGGGCACAGCACCTTCCTACCTCAGATGTAGGGTTCACCTCAAAAAGCCAATTCTGGGGAGTAGAGGGTAGTGATGTCAAAAAATGGTTCCATATCTTCAAGAAAATTTCAGAATGCTCCCTTAAATCATTTTAGGAAGAAAGAAAGAAAGAAAGAAAGAAAGAAAGAAAGAAAGAAAGAAAGAAAGAAAGAAAGAAAGAAAGAGAGAGAGAGAGAGAGAGAGAGAGAAGAAAGAAAGAAAGAGAGAGAAGAAAGGAAGAAAGAGAAAAGCTGGCCACTCTGTAATATAAAAAGATGTCATTGACCCATAGGAAGGTGAATGGGTTCTATCTACACATGTGGACAAAGCAATATAAAAAGAAAAGAAAGAGATTAAATATAAATATAAGCCTGAGGTTCTCTGAGACGATGAGCAGTCGGGTGTTACAGGCCACAGACTCAATCACCTCTGCCCGTTCCTTGCACACTTGGTTCTTAGTAAATAAATGTTTTCACGCTAACTTTTCTGTGCTGCGGAAGTGTGGGAATGAGGAAAAGTCTTCCTCCTCCTGCAAAGAACATCAGCCAGGGGTGGAACGGCCTCCCCAGTGTTCCAGGTGCTAAGTTCACCTCGGGGTCCCCTCCAGGTCTGTGCCCCGCTCCTAACTGACCCTTAAACTCTAATAAGCCCCTGCCTCTGCAACCCATCTCCCCGGCACCAAGGGGAGAGCCCACCCCAGTGACCTTCAGTATGGCTTCCAGGCCATCTGTTCCAGAATGTCTGAACATGTATATAAAGCATCCATTTCCCACAGATCTGGGAATTGGAGGTCGGAGGTGTCGGTCACACTTTCTCCTAACAAAGAAGCTGAGCTAAGAAAGAGCCACAGGACAAGATTCTTGGTCAGTTCCGCATAGCGCCACACCTCTTCTCCAAGTGACTATCCTCAAAACTTACCGGTGGCCCAGTAAATCCTGGAGGACCAACAGGTCCCTGGAGTCCTGGCACTCCTGGTGGGCCCTACGGTTAGATGAGACAAGAAAGGATTACAATACTGCAGTTCACCCAGGGGGAGACTCAACGCAGGCAGCAAAGACTTACCGGCATACCGGGGGCGCCGGGGAACCCTCTTTCCCCTTTCAAAGGTATTCCAGGGGTGTGGCCGATGATTTCACCAGGGTCTCCCTAGAAGAGGGAAGAAGAAGAAAAAGATGCAAATGTTGAAAGACATGTAAAGAAAATTAGAATCCACTCAATACTGGGGTGGGACTGGCCCCAGGCTGGGACTTAGGCCTGGGGAGTTGGGGGGATACAGGACAATTCTGGAGGTTATTTCTTAGGCACCATCTGGCTTGGTTTTTGTTTGTTTGGAGAATTTTTGGTTTGCTTGGTTTTTTCTTTTTTCTTCCACTGGCCTAGAGCTCACCATGTAGACCAGGCTGGCTGGCCAATGAACCATAGTGGCCTGCGCCAGAACCACTTCCTGAATTCTTCCCAAGGCTCACAGCATGCCCACGGCTTGGCAAAGCCTGGTGCCTAACTCTCTGTGTGATTTATATATCACTTTCATATAACAGAGTTTAGGGCATTTGTTTAGAGTGTTTTCGATTGAGGAACCCAGGGAAATGAAACTGAATTAAATTAAACATACCTTCATTCCTTGTGGCCCTTGTGGTCCCTAGAAAAGAAAGAAATTTAGCTATAAGTTTTGTTTCTCCAAAAATATGAGTAGTAATAAGATATGAGCACCAAAGCAATAATTAGAAAAAGAAAATCTATTCGAGTAATCAGATACTCACGGGACTCCCGGTGAATCCAGGCAAGCCGGGAGGACCGAGTGGACCTCTCTCTCCCTAAGAGAGATGGGAAATGTCACACACAGATGTACCCCCCAACACGGATGCACACCCCAACACTTCACATCAGACATCACTGTCCCACTCTTCAGAACAGCTGCCTCGGTGGCAGCATGCACAATCTGATACAAGTAAGACACCAGGTGTCACTTCATGGAGAGAACCCTGAACTTCCCAGCAAGAGCAACAGAAATAAAAGACTCGGGAAAGCAGACCTGGGGTAGATTCCAGATAAAATCTTTAAAAGAACAATTTTAGGCTAAAGCATAGAAGTAGAAAGAAACCGTTGTCTTTTCCGTACATCAAATGTGAGGAAGCTGAATTTTTCTCAGGTGAGAAAGCAAACTTCAAGGTAGAGACTGCACTGTAGTGTGAAGCTACGCGTGGATGCACAAGACAGGGTCTCGGGTCTAAGCTTACCTTTGTACCGTTGCATCCTGGGATACCTGGAGGACCTGGAGGACCATCTTGGCCAGGAATACCCTGCAATCAATCAAATGAAGAAATCAACAAAATAGGAACTCACCAGGTGGTAGGATAGTTCATGAAATCGATTTGTATGTTCTGTATACGTACAGGAAGCCCGGGGTTCCCAGGGTAGCCAGCTATTCCAGGGGGGTCCCTGTAAAGACAGAACAAAAGCCTTTCAGCCAATCACAGGGAACCTTACTACTCCTTCACACCTTCCCAGTCAAAGAGTTTAGAACATGAGCACCGAGTAGAGAGCATTCTGGGAAGGAAGCACTGAGACTCAGCAAAAGGTGCAGACCTGAAGAAATGTGTGTGTGTGTGTGTGTGTGTGTGTGTGTGTGTGTCTGTGTCTGTGTGTCTGTGTGTCTGTGTGTCTGTGTGTGTCTGTGTGTGTGTGTCTGTGTGTGTGTGTCTGTGTGTGTGTGTGTGTGAAAGCGCACTCTTTCCTGTCTCTAAAATCAAGGTTGTGAATACACAGAATAACATTGTCCTCACTGGATCTCTTGTGTTATCTGAGTTCAAATGAACGTTCAATCCACATTAAAATCATAAGCACTTTATGAAGAACTGCTTGTGGGATAAACTCAAATCTATTTGTTGTGATAGCCCTTGTCCTCTAATTCCTAAGCAGTCAAGTGCGGCTCGCTGTATCCATGAGAATGCCAAGGAGCGTCAGACACCACCATCCCACCTCCCTCTTCACTATGTAACCACAGCCAAACATTGCCAGACACTGTCCTAGGCTTCTCTCTGCCCAGAAAGCATCATCTTTGTACTCTCCGGAAATGACACAGTAGAGAAAGTAAAGAGTTCAGCTCTGAAAACCTCGCTCCACATTCAATGAAGTTTTCTCCCTCTAATGACTTTGGACAGATAATTAATGACCCCCTCTTCCAAATTAAAATGTCTATAAGGGACCCTTGAAGAAGAATGAGCAGGAGCGAGCAAGCTCATCTAGCAAGGAAATTCTGCTTACATACAGTAGCAGTAAGAAGGGTGTTGGCCCATGACAGTGAGGAGAGGAAGAAGGGAGGGAGGGAGGGAGGGAGGGAAGAAGGGAGGGAGGGAGGGAAGAAAGAAAAGAGGGAGGGAGGGAGGGAGGGAGGGAGGGAGGGAGGGAAGAAAAGAAGGAGGAAGAGAGGGAGAGAGGGAGGAAAAGAAGGAGGAAGAGAGGGAGGGAGGGAGGGAGAGAGGGAGGGAGAAAGGGAGAAAGGGAGAAAGGGAGGAAAGGAGAAAGGGAGGAGGAAAGGAGGAAAGAAGGAAGGCAGGCAGGCAGGCTGGCTGCCCCTGGGGCAAAGGTTCCACTGAGCTCTGGACACCTCAGTCCTCAGGGTCACCAGTCATCGTACTTACTCTTGTCCCTTTTGTGCCAGGAAGTCCAGGTTCTCCAGTATCACCCTACAACAAAACAGAGACACCATGAGGATGGCTCAGGCCACTGTCACAAGACTGGAGACATTTGCAGCCCAGCCCTCCTCCACATCCGTCAAGCTCACCTTTTGTCCTGGGGGTCCATGTGGCCCCTCGGGTCCTTGCATCCCAGGAAACCCGATGACACCTTGTAGCCCTGGAAAGCCTCTTTCTCCCTGCAGAAAAGCACAGAGGTCAGACGGAGGGCAAGGGAGAAGATCAGTCAACTGTGATGGGTGTTGGGGGTGTTAACCTGGCTATGCCTGCAAGGCCTTGCTCTAAGGACAGCATCTAAATGGGAAAGCAGAAGGAGGGAAGATTGTCTCTAAGTGGTGAAGGCTGGAACAACAGCCAGCAGAGTCCTTAACAGTCAGAGCAGAGGGCAATTCTGGTGCCTTCTGGGTTGACACCAACCTTCTTCTGTCCTTGACATCACCAGTTCAGGTCCTCAGTCTTCAGACTCACAGACTATGCCAGCAGTCCCCAGGTTCTCGGGCTTGCAGCCTTGGATGGAGCTACACCACTGGCTTCCTTAAGTCACCCACTCTCAGGTGACACAGGGTACAACTCAGTCTCCCAATCATAGCAGACAATTTTAACAACAAACCTCTTCTCACCTACCTACAAACCCATCCCTTCATCCATCATCCATCCATCTGTCCATCCACCCATCTATCCACTCACTCACCCATCCTTCCATCTATACATTCACCTGTCCAACCATCCACCCACTCACCCATCCATCCACCCAACACATCCATCCATCCATCTACCCATCCATCTACCATCTATCCATCCACTCACCCACCCATCTACCCACCCATCCATCCACCCATCCATCCATTCACCCATCCACCCACCTATCTACTCACACATCTATCTTCCCCTCCATTTGCCCTTCCATATACATCCTCCTATATAACTGCCAACCTATCCACTCACATAACATCTGCTCATCATCCATCTTAACATATACCCAATGTGCCATCCATCTTCCAATCCATGTACTCATTTATCCACTTATCTATCCATCCATCTACCCACCAATCAATCTGCTCATCCTATGGTTGTTGTGCCAAAGGAAATAGACTGAAGTCCAAGTCTTTCTAAGTACCACTCAGCATTGCAAGAGTCCACAATGAGAGTCTGAGAATGGATGATGAAGCCCTTTTCAGTGCTTCATGTTGAGTTCTTAATATTCAACACCTGACACAATGTTTTGCACATATTAAGAGCTATATAATATGTAAAGTCTTTAAACTAAAACTAATCGTTTTTTTCAGTGAGTTGATTATAATCTCAGCGAGTTACGAGCACTTTTTGTTGTCCAGAGATGACACGTTGTGATGACATGGTCAGTCATGTCTCTCTCTTTAGATCTCTCAGAAATGGTGACAATCAGAGTCAAAGTTCTAATCTCAGCACCCAAATAATCAATAGTTCGATAGTGGTCTTGGGTCAAGCTCTTTTTCAAAAGTAAATTTTTCAAAGAAAAGATGAAAGTTTACTGGTCGTCTCTGCCCCAACCCAGAAATGAAATAAGAAATGTGATGTTTAAAATAAGGAATATCACTCGCAGTATAAATGTTTGACAAGGGTTGAAATACAATGGGAAAGAACAAAGAACGGTGAGAAAAACTGTGAGACTCTGGACCTTAGGCTGACCTTCCAAAGATGAATGCAAAATAAGTACAAGGAGAGACAAAAGAACTCAGAATACGAGGAAATATGGACTGGAGAAAGGCTGAGGGGGCTGGGGTGGGATGTCGGACCACGTGGTTGAGACCAAACAGAAAAGAAACAGTGGTGAGGTGAAAACACACAGGAAGGTGGGACCCACCTTTGAATCAAGAGACAGTGTGCATTGTGCAGCAAAAGGGAGCAAGTGATCTTTTAGGAAGATTGGCAGATTTTGATTATCAACTTAAAAAAAAACCCATAAGTTCAATTTCTCTGTACAGCAAATAACCTGTTATAGCTGACTTCAAAGCAGAAGGCGCTTCGGAGCAGCCAGCAGGATTGCTTAAGACTCAGTGCTCTCTCGAGGCTTCATCAGTGCAAAGTAAAAGGGACCTGGCCTGGTGTGCATTACACACGGTAACCATTTACCTCCTCATAGCATTTCACACACCATGAGTTACTGAAAAGATGTCCACCATCACGCCATCCAAACAAGACCAGGCAGCCCCTCCAAAGCCACACTTTCCTCCAAACTGTTAACTGGTCCTGGCAGGGTGCCTCGCCAATCCCTTGGGTCTTTATAAATACAGAGTGTGCCAGTGACCCCTGGCTTTCGTGGGGTTGCATGTGAATAAATAGGGAGCAATATTTTTACATTTCAAAGAAGAGAGGATGTAGTAAATTCCTATACTTTGGAAGCACCCTAGGGCCAGTACCAATAGAATCTACTAGAAGTCAATTCAAGCACACTGTGTGCCCTCAAATGTAGTTTGACATGGATGCTGGATCCTTCTCCCAATGTCTGGTGAATGCTGAGGAAGGAGACCTCCAAGTCTTTTACAAATCCTGAGGGAAGCAGATACATTCACCCTCAGACTGTCATGATGGTGACACCATGCAACCACGGGAACCGCTGACTGCAAAGGCGCTGTCATATGGGCCACCCAGTCCTCGTGTGTAGAAAAGCTGTGCTCAAAATAGGACACAGCCGAACTGCGAACAGCTGGCCCCCAAAATAATAAAAAATAGTAACAAAATAAAAATTGAATCGTGTATCCTCAAATAACCCAACATGAGCTGGGGAGGTAACGAGGAGGGCACGTCACTGGAGAACTTTCTAGTATGTCTGTGGGGTATTTTTAGTACTTAATTGATATTGGCAGCATCACCAGAAGACCAACGGAGATAAGATTTTTTTTTATTATTATTTCTCATTTTAATCATGGAATGAGCACAGTGCGGATGGGAGCCAGATGAACTGATTCCTCCCAGATTTTCACTGAGTCAGCGCTGAACCAAAATTAGAAATGAAGTCAGCCCACCCCAAGTCCCTTCCTTATCTAGGTCACTAGAGCAAGCTGGTTCCCAGTAGCATATTAAAGGAACCCACAGCATGACGTCAGCCAGTGAAACAGACCCTCTTGCATTCCTGCTGTAGGGAAAGTTCAACACCCATCCTGAACTGACTGGTCACATGTCACTGGTGACCCTGCACACTCCTGGGAACAGAGAAGAAAAATCTGAATTCCCAGACTGGCCTTCACACAAGGACACATTCTTCCCAAAATGCCACTAGGGTGCTTAAGCAACTGCATCTCTCAAGGGTTTTGAAATCAGCTAAAAAGGAAGTGACTCTCTCCCTCACAAGATTTTTGCTATTCCCCATTTTTAAAAAATTTCCTGTTTTTTTTCCAGTAAAAACTGCACATTCATATTTAGATGCCCCGAGTCCTCTCTAAGTTAAGGAACCAGCACTCAAGCAACTATACAATGAGTTGGCACACGGCGCATGCTGCACTGGAGCCAAATGGCTTCATCCTGCCTCTAGCAGAGATTTCCACTGGGGAAGAAGGAAGAGAAGGGAGCCGGACACGCCGTGCAAAGGCCATCGGTGCCAGGGGTTTCCGAGCCAGACTCTGCAGCTGCAGTGGGCAATACTCCAGCTGTGACCACCCTGAAGCTCAGGGCCAAGTGCAGAGTGGAGAAGGAAGAGCTCCCCTGTCATCCAGTTCCCACAGGGAGCTACAGGCCAAGTCAAAGGACAGGGTGGCCACTCGGTTGGTCCTAGGCACAACTGACCACCACAGCCATGGTTTACCACCACAGTGGTGAGCAACACTGAAGAGAAGGAGCTGGGGGTTTTAGCTTAGCAACAGATCATTTACCTTGCATGTGCATCCCTGGGTTCTAGTCCCAGCAATGGAGGAGAAGCTTGTAAAACATTACACAAAAGCTTCAATGTGACCAAGCTTTGTGAGTTCACTGTTATGAGGAACCCTGTCAGTCAAAGAGAGACTATACAGATTTTCAGCACTAATACAGGAGATGCCTGAAGATGCTGAGACGCCGGCCACCCTGATCTAACCGGACTGACAAAGACCAAATGCAGCCATCAAATGACCCCACTGTGCCTAATAAATGTGCACCAAGAGTATACATCAATAAAAAAAAAACTTATCCTCTCTAGCCCCCAAAGCTATTTAACTATATATGGAATTTTAAATCCAATCTGTCTCTGTGTAAAGACTGTATCCATCAGGGAAAGTCGTTACAGCTATGTTCTCCAGGGAAACTCGGAACCTGAAGAGGCGAAGCAAAGTGCCGTTGTTTATGAAGATGAAAGCAGCCTGCAGCATCATCTCAGGGCTGACGTTAGCCGTTCCAAACTAGGCTTGAAACAGATTCATGCCGAAGAAACTCGTAACGTCTGCTGACCGTATCATCTACGGCAAGCACATAAAGATCACGTAAAACGTAGACAGAAAAGGTGCCTTTGTAAACCTGCTCTCACAACACCCTACAAAGAGCTTAAGGTTCAACTAGTGTCTCGGCCAGAAAGTCAAACACAAAGCACCCAGAACTCGTGACGTTGATATAGTAGGGAATTTCTAAAACCAAGGGATAATTACCAATCACAACGTCTAGAATGAACACAAACTGTATCTAAAATAAATGGCCATCAAAAATCCCATTATCAAGAGCAAACATGATGGCTGGGGTGGCGACTCTAATCCTAGTACTTGGGACACTGAGGATTGATGCAAGTTTGAGGCTAGTCTGATCTACATAATGAGTTCATCCTCAATGATAAATTGAAAATCTGTCTCTATAATATTTTTCTAAGGGACTGGAGAGATGGCTCTGTGAGCTCACAACCGTCTGTAATTCCAGTTTCAGGAGGGTTAGATGCCCTCTCTTCTGACTTCCGTGGGCACTGGGCACACGTGTATACATGCAGGCAAAACACTCCTATCCATAAAATAAAACTAAACAAATATTTTTAATTTAGCCTACATAAAATAAATTTTTAAACAGATGAATTGTGGCTGTTTCGAGGGCCAACACAGAACCCCCATTTCAATCATACTTTTACTGATTTTTCACGTTCTGAGCAATAGGATCATAGATCTCCATGGGAACCATAGCACAGGCAAAGATGCTTGCTAATACCTGGAGGGCAGGAGGATCTCCATGGGTTTGCATAGAAAACACAAGGAATCAAATGATCAGCACTGTTTGAAGAATGCAATCCACCCTCTACCTCATCTTTACTCGGTTGGTGTTCGGCATGCAGGAGGCAGGCTTGCGAGATAACCAATAGCGTGATGCACTTCATGCAAGGGGCAAGCACGTGAACATGTCCTACCAGCTTTACATGTTGGAAAATCCTGGGCAGGAAAGAGCCTGGGATTCCTGGCACAGGCTTAGCCCTTGAGGCCCCATTAGTGCCTAGCTGATGCCTCTGCTCCCAGCTAAACAGCAGCAGGAAAATTTCTGTCCTGGACACGGTCCCGAGGCAGTTGTGCCCTTCTGTCATCTGGTACCCTGAGACGTTACTTTCCACGCAAGGCTGAGCATAGCTGAGAGAGAAAAACCTGTGCATTTTCTGTCCATAACTCCTGGTGCACATGGCTACTGGGAAGCTATTTGGGGTGCTGGGCCATGGTCAACGGGGGATCACAGTCAACGGGGGACCCTGGCAGTCCGCCAAAATTCCACATGTTCAATCCCTTGAGCCTAGCCAAACAGGCATCTGCAGGACCATTTCCGGAATGCGACACTGCTGGGAAAGCTGTAGGCAGACTGTAATCTGTGTCAGCGGGTCATGGAAAAGCTCCTGTGACGGGGGCCCTCTGGGAGCTCCCCGCATGCCTTGTGTCGGACACTGTGCTGCTGTAGGGAGCCGGGACAGCGCCCATAGAGCTGAGACAAGGGAGGGCTTCTTTCCTCGGGGCAGCACTGCGGTCTGCTTCCCCTCTGCTCCACAAATTTCTCAAAGAATCAAAGGTAGCACAGGAGACAGGGTCACTAAACTGCAGGACGTGTCCGGTCTACCACGGTCCAACACAAACCTCAACCCTGCCAGCAAGTTCACCGTGGGCCTCGGTTGTCAACACGGCTAGCAAGTTCACGGTGGGGCTCACCGCAGCCAAGGCAGTGAGGAGACACAGTGAATCATTCACTCAACGCAAGAATAACCAAGAGCTGCAAATACCCTCCTACCACAGACAAGTCAAAACTTTCCCATGGAGCCAGTCCTCCAAGAGCAAACAGGCCAAGATGGAGGTCACTGAGGGAGGAGAAGCGGCAGCAGAATGGCGTGCTGGCAAACCGCTAGCGCGAAGATACAGACATCTCGTACATGGAGTTCTCTGTCGTATCCTTCAGGGGGTCCTGCCCTAAGTCACTCCCTGAAACATGCAGGTTCCCACGCTGGCCTCCTTCCTCTGTGCTGGCCGGGTGCTGCGGGCTCTTCCCCACCTGTCTTTGACCTTCAGCCAGCAGCTCAAGAAAACCAAAGGAGGTCCCACACCTGCAGAGTATCTATTTGCTCAGTCTTGGGAGCTGAGCTACACCCTCCTTGGAAGGGCCTCCTCCCCCACGGCTTTCATTAGATGCCAGAGACCTTTCACCTCAGCCCTCTCTCTGGTCCCCTAACTCGGTGTAGCTCCAGGAAGCTCTACCTGCAGGGCAGTGACCTCTAACCCTAGGACACACAAAGGGATCCTAGCTAGATCCCTCCTTAGAGAAGTGTAGACACAGGAGACTTCAGGAAACTTTAGTCTCTATTGGGCAGCCAGTCCTCTGTGGCTCTCAGTCTGGCCACCAGAGGGAGCGCTGGGTCCATGTGTCTTTAGTAGATCCAGGCTGCTAATAGCTGGAGTGCATCAAAAGTTGGTTGGGGTGGCAGGACCTGAAATCCTTGTACTCGGGAGGCAGGAGGCAGAGGTAAGAGGGTGAGCTCAAGTCAGCCTACAAGAGACCCTGTCTCACCTCTGCACCAATACATGCATGCATATGTGTATGCACGCACATTCAAGGGCGCAACAGAGAGACGTGAGCTTGACAAAGGCCTAAGAAGTAGAATTGTCCAGGAAAGAACTTTAATTAAGTTTGAAACAAAAGCCTATATGCTGGGACTATGGAGCAACAAGGCGCTGTGGCTGCAGGAACAAGGAACTACGGATTCTCCTGGTTTAATTGGTGAATATCAATTGTACTGAATAAGGAGATCCACTCTTCCTAGTTCCCACTCTCACCTCCCCTTCCTCCTGCTGGTCCCTTCCACTCTGCATCATGAGTGTTTTTCAGGTTAACTTTTGCACCTACTTTGTAAACCAAGAAGATCCGGCTGGTTAAGTGACGGCATGGGAATAGCACAGGGCACAGAAAGCGACTGAGCCCTACAAACAGGTACACAGAGGACAGGGGCAGCACACCACCCTGCCAGCAAAACATATTCAAGGTTCACCTTTGGCTCCCTTCCTCACTGTAGTGTGTGAGACTCGAGGGAAGAAGGGAAAGAGATACATACAAGTCAGGCGTGGAGGTTCACACCCAGCAACAGAACTGGCCACAAGTTCAAAGCCAGCCTGTGCTGCACAAGGAGCTGCAGGCCAACCGAAGCTACAGAGTGTTACAAAGAAAAAGAAAGCAAAGAGTGAAAGAATGCATGAGTGAATTAATGGTTGATCAAATAAATAAATAAATAAATATTCATTTAAAGCAGAAGGCCTCCACGAAACTGAATGGCAGGCTGGGAACTGTGCCAGCTGTGTCCCTAGATGATTGTGTACTCTGGGCACAGCAGCAAGTGGGGCCTGAATCGGGTCACCAGGGCCAACAAAGTTAGAGGGAAGAGGCTAATGGGCACAGAACTGGACACAACCCAGGGTGGCAAAGCACCTCCACAGCGAGTAGAGGCTTTGCTCTACTTGCCTTGTCTGTCCTTATTTGTAGGAGATATCCCACACTCTTGCCCTGGCACCAAGTTCCCTAGGGGGTCTTTTGGGTCGGCAGGTACACTAGGTTCACCCCACACAGGAGGTCAGTCTGGGGATGCCAGGCCACACAGCAAGGAGGCAACCTTTGTGTAGACAATAAAGCAATGTTGCCACAGCTCAGACACCCAGATGAATGTCCCCTTAGGTCAGGGGACACTTAAATACCCCATCTCTGTGACCTGACCTGTTGCAGGGTTTTCGCTCCTAACCCCACCAGGATACTTTCCCTTTGATGAAGGCTGTCCTCAGAGAACACAGTAGACTTTAGAGGAATGCTGGATGGCTCCTAATCTGGGCACCGTGAGCTGAGATCCTCAAGGGCTGCGCAGAACTGCCATGATGTCACATTCTGCTGGCAGCGCGCCTGCCCCTATTTTTCCAGATGCCATGAAAATGGTCAAATAATTCTCTGCTCTGGCTCAACAGGGCATTTGTTTAGGGAAGGGCTGAGACTTCGAGAACATAGATAATTAATAACAAGGCTTCACAGGGGGGGTGGCTCTTTCCTGAGTTCAGACAAAAAAAGAATAAATCTTTTGCCCATAAAGATAAGTTTGCTTGTCTCTGTTATCTCTGAACCAACAGTTTAAAGAGTGTGTTTTGCGTTAACGGGAAATTTGAAAAATACCCTCTGTTCCTAAGTAGCCCTTGGAGGGTGAAGACGTTAACTTGAGAGCGTGTGTGGGTGTGACGGGGTCTTGAAACAAAACTAGGACATATAAATGTCAGGAAATGCCACAGTCTGGCCATGAACATTTTTTTTTTGTCTGTGGTAACAGAAAACATGAACAATACCAATGAAATAAATATCCTGACAAACCAGGCTTGGTCCACACATCCCGAAAACCCCAGCACTCATTTGGGAGAAATCTGGAGTTCAAGGTTACAAGAAACTGCCTCAAAAAGAAAAGGATAAGGGAGGGGGATGGGAGGAGATCTAACCCTGAGAGCAGCATCTATAACTAATAGTATAAAAGTATACGACAGTCTTTGGATTTAAACATGAGGAAACTTGTCAGAGAGCCTCAAAAGTAAATTAGGACATATAAAACGTTTACTAGAAAAAACAAGAAAATAAAATAATCCAAAAGATGGAGGCTAGGAACCTGGTGTTTCAACCTCAACTGAAAAGGATAGGCGTCTAGGCTCCGGGAGTGAGCAGACCCGGGAGGAATCTGACTCTGTCTCCCCTCCATTACTTGCACTGATGGGGAAAGAACTTCAGCCAGGCACGAGAAGATTATGGCCTTGGCTCCAATGCCCACCATTTGGATTCTGTAAAAATCAGTTTTCCCATGGGTCAATAGAGATGCCCACCCCTGCCTGGCTGGCCCGGCAGCAGTATTTATTTCAGAGGTCAAATTTGATCACGTATTGGGTTGCTTCCTGTTTGCAAGGCCACTGCACTCCAACGCATCCTCTAATGAGGTCCCAGGACTCATGTTGCAGCCCACACATATCCGATGGCATACACGCTTGGTGTCCATTGTTAACTCCCCTCCCTCGACAAGTTATCAGGTAATTATCAGCACTGGGCCCGTTTTCCCCTGGGATCCACTGTGGTTCCAAACTTCACTGACCATAGCCAGAAGCTGAAAGATGAAGGGCTTCTCCAAGTGGGTAAAAACGGGAGCAATCAAGTCTCCCTGCAACATAGGACAGCTTTGGCCGGGCTTGGGGACTCACAGAGCCCAACGTCGTGAGCCTGGAAGTCACTGCCACACAGAAAGGGGTTTTAGTCTGTTTTCAGGAAACATCACAGTTCCTTCAAAACACACTCACTCACAGAAACAAAGCAAGAAGCTGGGCTTCTGTATCATTTTGGTTGGGATCAAAAGCATCTTGATTTAAATGTCAGTGAAGAAGGCGGGAGACATAACAGTGAAGAATGGTACATGAGGAAAGGGCCTTAATACTTGAAAACGGCTTCCCTGGGCCGCTCATTACACTGCATCTCAAAACTGATATCCAAGCCTGCAGAAGCTGCATTGAGGCCATGCCTGAAGCCAGGCTACGGTCTGATTATTTTAAAGCTAACAATAATTTAAATTTAAACTCTTTGTGCCATTTTTCCTAGGCCTATCTCATAGAGGTTCGTAAAGTCATACTAAATTTATAGCCTCATTTCCTGCTTTCATGCTCTTAATTACTTAATACCGGTAGATTAAATGTTAAGTTCTTTGGCCAGTAATCAAGATATGGAAATGAATTCCATTGCAGCTTGTTAATTAGGAGGCAGTAGCCTTCCCATAAAATAGATCATAGATGGTACAGTATAAAAACATGAATTTTCCCATTTAATTTGCTACCTAAAGAAAAGAAAAAGATTAGAGGGCAGATGACCAAGGGCAGCTATGTTAGAGAGACAGGGAGGGAAGCTGGCACCAAGCACTGAGGCAGGGCGAGCTTGCCAGCACAGTGTCTCACCCCAAAGGTCCAAGGTCTAAAAGAGATGCCACAGCTGAGGACACTCACCAGCCAAGATCCCAAAGGACACCCTCTGGTCTCCCAGGTACCCAGCTGAGGAGACTCACCAGCCAAGATCCCAAAGGACACCCTCTGGTCTCCCAGGTACCCAGCTGCCCACTTTGTGGAAATCCTGAGCTCAGTCATGGAATTCCAAACCAACAGAGCTACGCAGGGCCTGTCCATCCCCCAGAGCCCTTAGAGATGCCACAGCACAGCAGGGCATATGAGAAATGACAAGCTCACCCCCTTGAACATCTACTTTATAAAATGTGTGATTAAGTGCCTTGCTTCAGGGACAACATGCTGGACAGAGTGCAAAGTGTCCCGTGCCTGTGTCCATCTGTCACTGTGTGCAATCATCACCTTTAGAAAGCCAAATTTAACTTGCAGTGGGTGCTCATGCTGACTGTAGCAACACAGGCTATGCATAATAAGGTCTGATACATAAGCTGTCTAGAAGTCTAGACCCTGTCTTGTCAGCACTGACTATTTGTCTATCTATTATTCTATCTATCTATCTATCTATCTATCTATCTATCTATCTATCTATCTATCTATCTTTCTACCTACCTACCTAGCTAGCTAGCTAGCTCTATCCACCCTCTTTCTTTATCTGGGACACTGCGGAGAAATGTGTCCTAAAGAATGCATGTTCTAGAGAATGTCCCAGGCTGGGATAAACAAATGAAAGATACACACTGTGAGCTGAAGCAGCCATGAATCCACAGGTGACACAGAGAGCAACATGGCTGTGCCCACTCCCACGCTCATGAGCTACAACCCACCCCCTTCTCTTTAGTTTCCGGTCCTTATCTTAACAGCCAAATCAAAGAAACAGCTGACAAGCTGCCTCTGGATGAGGGAGAACAATTAGCGAAGCTGCTGAAGGAAGTCAGGCTAGATTTAAATAGTTCCTTTGACTCCTAACAGCCACTTCCCATCTCTAAAGAAAAATAATTGGAAGATAAGACATGGAACCCTGAGCAGATTAGGAGGCAGAAAGCAGGACAGGCATCATAAACCCACCCAGACCCACCCAGACGTCAGCGGCTTGAGACATTTCAGAACTCGCGAGAAAAATGAATGATGAAGGGACCCTGCTAAATACTGCTGAATCACAGGGCCCTTTTCCCAGAACACATCACTGGAAAGGCATCTGACCCCGAGGAAACGTCTACTTATAAAGTCACCATCGTGGCTGACCTCCCTCAGTCCCACATCAGCTGAGACGCCTGCAAGCCACCACATCCCAGACCTCGCTGATAAAACACTAGACAGGCCAGGCTAATGTCTTCTGTGACCGTGCTGGAAGACCCAAGTCAGACAGGAGGGAACTGAGGGGGTCTGTGAGAGTCACCGGGGAGGAATGGAGGAGACACAGGTCCACACCTGGCTGCGAGGCCGCACAAGCAGCTGTCCGGCACTGGCCGCCTCAGGCTGCAGGTGCGCTGAGGACAAGCAGACACATCCTCTCCCCTAGGTAGACCCTGCATCCGAATGCAGGACTTATGTGTTGACCTCTAGTCCCCAGGTGTGGTGTGGACACGGGGACAGCCTTTGGAAGGTGGTGAGGTCAATGAATAACCGAAACTCTCAGGACCCAGGGAGCTCCTGGCCTCGCCCACCCTGAGGACACCAAGGGAACACCTGCCTGTGAGGAAGCAGGCTGTCACCAGACAAGGAATCCTGACCTCAGACTTCCTGCCTCCAGAACTATGTTTACAAGTCATTTAGCCTGGGGTCTTTTGTTACAACATCCTGACAGACCAGGACAAAGAAAATGATCCTGGTACTACTTAAGATGTCAGGGTCCCTGATTCCCTTTTCTGATATTCACCCCCACAGAACTGACTTGCACCTCTGGTCACAGCACTGGGGCTCCCTACCCAGTTGGTGTTCACCTGCAAATAGACCACCCCTATTCTTCGGCCCTCAGCCCTAGGTCAGGAGCAAGAAGGAATTCTGGGATATTGGGAACTAGATCAGGTGAGCCTATGCTATGAGCGTGCAAAGGAGGAAGAGAAGACTGGGAAAGAACCAGCAGCTCATGGAGGAACAGGAGAGAATGTCATAAAGATAGGTAACGAGATGGTCTGGGGCCCGGGAAGCAAACCTGTAAAATTCCCCTCGCATCAGCATCAGCTGAGGCCTCAGCTGATATCATCAGGCCTTGGAATCACCAGGGTCCCAGACTATGTTGCTCCTCAATAGAGACAAGCAACTGAAAAACCCATGAGAAAGAAAAACATCACTTTAACCTCCGTCAGACGCGAGAATGTTATGATTAGCTCGGCTGGAAGTCCCCTCAACTGTATATTGCTTTTACCCTGGCAAACAAGATACTCAATTAACTACCCTCATTGTCTCTGGAAGAAGAAAGAGTAAGTGTCCCCAGTCTAAGCAGGATGATGAGCCCAGGAGGAGGGCGCCCTCCTGAACTAGGCTATGGGATGCTGTCTGCACCAGTCTGTTCCCAGGGCTGTGTGTGGTCCAGGAATGGGCAGTGTGGACCTCTCTCTGCAACGAGGACCTCTGAGCAAGACACCACTCCCCTGGGGCTTCTAATCCTTATCAGCAGGAGACACAGTGGAGAGTACTGCCCGCATCACCCATGGGGATGAATCATGATTATTGTTTACAAAATGCCTCAAACCAGCAGAAATGGTTCTGGAGAAAACATCCCAACATTCTGAATAAGAGCACAGTCTAGGGAGAAGAGTCTTCAGGCCCCATAAAATGAAGGTCTGATTAGATCAGCGTGACTCAGTACGGTGAAGCAAGGCAGTCCTGCTTTAAAACAAGCTCCCATATTGAAGGTGTATTCTTCCCCAACAAGGGTGAACTTGGTGAGCAGTGGGGAAGCAACGTGAGGCCGCTCGAGTGTCATGCCTGAGCAGGCTGCTGTGTTTCAGGCATGTGTTAGCACACAGCTGAATTGACTCCATATCAACTTTACACTGTTAGCTCTCCAGCTGTTCTGCTCTGAGCCAAGCACCGTGCCCAGCTTGGAGCATCTCTGTATCGTTACCAGAGCACTGCTCCTTCACTACGGCTCTCGGATAAGGGCTGCCTGTCTTAGTAACCAGTGCCCCCGGGAGCACAGAGAGCCCTCAGAGGGAAGAGGGAGAGAGGGCTGGAGTGCTCGGGAACGTTCTGGATCAGTGGGTTAATCTTCCAGAGGAAGCCATGTCCAAATCAATCCTGGAGCCCCGTAATTTAGACCCTGGAGTTCACGCCACCTCAAGAGTCATGAACCTCTCACCCAAAGCCACGAGCTGACCTCTAGATGTGACATGCTTCAGCAGGACACTGGACAAGCCTTCGTGGTCCCAGGAAAGACGGGAGAAAGTCCTAGCCAGCAGCCACTCCTGAAAGTATCCTTCCTCTGCTAGCAGATGAGGCTATCAGCAGGACTAACGGGGAGATAATACTACTGAGGTACTTGCTGCCGGGGAAAGCCTCGGTGCAATGCTTTGGACATTGGCCCCCAAACACCACCAGAACTTCTTGGGAAGAAACCGAGTCGATTAAATGTGGCGTCAGATAAGCATTATACTATTACAAAAATCACATAGTTAACCAGGAGGTACACTAAGCCATATGTAGACATGGAGTTAAGGTGTACCTTTGACATCATAATGGGTTTGCCAAACAGGAAACAGAACAAGAGGGACCACTTCCTCAAAGTCATCTGGCATGTTCATTAGCCCTGACTAATTCTCCCTTTGTTTATTTGCCCACTGTGCCCCAACCACTTTACAAGGACCCGGGGCTCTGTTAATGTCATTTCAAGGGTGTAGCTTCCAACATCCATGCTCCATCTTCATCATCAGCCTGACGGCTGCCTGGAAGCAAGCTACATACCCACCACAGCAACCAACGCACAAGAGGGAAAGCCAGTGGCGTTTTCATTTGTTGGGACTTATGGTGGGTCTTTGATCTTTAATCAAAACATAAAAACCTCGGTTTGTCCCTTTCAAAGACTCCTTTCCCATCAGCCAGTGTTGTGCTGGGCTCACATATACAAAAAGAAAACATTGTAACTTGGCCATGTACGGCTAAGACAAAAGCCGCAAAACGCCTGGCCCATGCACAGTGCGGCCTCACGTGAAATGCCAGGATGCTGAAGCCACGGGGTACGAGGCTGCTGAGGACTGGCTCTCAGATGGAATCCCATGGACAATCTCCCAGGAAAGCCCACTTCCAATCAGGCATGAAATTGAACATTTCAGATCTAGGACTATATATCACGTTCAGGGCCATGGGCGTCTTAGCCAGAATCTCCAGCCAACCCCTGGACCTAATTTCAAGGCATTAAATTCCCTGCTGCTGTTTCCGAACATGGGAACCAAATGCACTTACTATGTTCCAAGCTGTGCTGGAGGGGGTACATTCCAAACAGCTGCAAGTGGAGAGCTGTGGAGAGTTAACCCAGAGCCTAAGGGCCTCAGAAGCACACGGCCAAGGGGCACATGGAGCTAAGGTTGAGAGCTAGGCAGATGAATGTGAGCGGTGGCAGGGGCAGCTCCAGGTCCCTTAAGGGGTACTGATATAACAGGACATAGTGGGCAGGATGAGACACACCCACACGGGCATGGATCCCTTTTAGCGTCTTCCCTGTGGCAAACTGTGACTATGTGTCCTGGGATTCCAGCACTTTTTATAAAAATCCTTTTAAAAGTCACCTCCCCCCCCAAAAAAAAAGGACAAAAGTAGGTGACTGTGGGAATCCTCGCTGATTCTCACGATCAGGGAGCCAGAGGATGATTCATGAGCAGTGTGAGGAAATAGGAAATCGGGACATCTGGAAAAAATCTTGGCATGACAAGACACCAGACACACATGGAAAAGGAAGAGTGTATGCTGGCCCATATCACCCACCAAACGGGAAGAGAACATCCCCAGAGCCTATAGACAAACATGCATGGCCCAGAGTCCTGGGGCCAGACACGATGGAGCCCCAGAGCCCCGCATTCTCAGAACGCAGTGACATTTCACACAGCACCCCCTGTCATGATACCTAGTGCTGGCAAGGGAGCGGAGCCTGGGCGGCACTCGGATGGAGATGCTCGGCAGGAAGAGGGCTTAGCAACAGAAGAACACTGAGTGTTCAGGGAAGCTGGGACATCGGATACGGGAACCAGCTTCTCCTGGAAGCCACAGAATAACCATTCTGGAAATGACTGCCAAAATCATAGATAAACTAGAAGTGAATGACCGAAGCTTCCAGAAAGGCCTCCCAAGCATGCCCAGGCTCACACTTCCTCCAGGATTGACAAGCAGTCTGATGTCTCTCAGCCTGGGTCCTGGGAGCTGGTGGCTTGGTCTCCATCTTTGTCTAAATGGAGGAGCTTAGCTGGGTGTGTGGCTGGTCTGTAGTCTGTGAACCTGCCATGAGTTGAACCAGCAAGTGAATGTTCCTCACACTTATCCCGAATCTAAAAATACTGGCACTGCCGCCATGTCACGTGGGCACACTCCTCTGGGGCGGGAATCATGCTAGCTCTGGTTACATGTTGGTCTGAGCAACCTGATAAAAGCCACGCCTTGTGAGATGGAGGAACCCACAGCAGAGTTCTGAGCCACCTGCGTCAAAAATGTGGGTTTTGCTCATTTCCCAAACTGTCCTTGGAACCTTTCTGAACCAAAGGACATGGAATGACATCCTACAGGTAGTGTAAAGACCACATCTGGGGAAACTCTACACAGGATGCATTGCCTCCAGACTGTTCTGAACACTGATAAACAAAAAGATGTCCTGTCAGGCTCAAAAACGCTAGGGACAATCTTAGAGACACTCAGGGCACTTACTAGCCTTGGACCTAGTAAGAAAGTCTTTGAATATTTTACAGTGAGTAGCATTTCTTTCGTGCAGCTTGACTTTATATATTTCGTGCAATGAAAATTTTTAAAAAATGAAAAAAACAAAACTAGATTATTTTTGAAACAAACTAGATTCTACTAATAGAAATTCAATGAAGCATCTTTTCAAAGAAAGTATTTAGTCAATTTACTTACTCTTATAAATGACCTGTTGCTTATTCAAATCAGTTAACTGGCTCAGAGTTTCGAAGAGTCTTCACAAAAATCTTTCATCAGCTACACAAAAGAATGTATTGCCTGGGAAGCAATGGGCTTCTTCTAACGTTTAAACAATATACTTGGTGTAGCTTAATTTATGGGAAATAAATTTACAAATCTCTATTACCCATAAAAAGGTAATCTTGTTCTGTCACCCTTAAGGGTCTCGGTTTATTCAGTTATGCACAGACACAAAGAATAACAAGGAATATAAAGAGAGCCACTAACCCGTATGTAAAGCAAAATACATAAAAATATTATGTTTTTACATTTAGATTTCACAACAAAATCATGGCTGAAAGGTTTTCTTTTTTAAAAAAAAAATCAACAAAAATGAATACGTTTATAAGTGGAAGATTACTGAATTCTCCAAAAATACCGATAAAGTGTAATGCTTGCCTCAGAAAAGAATGTCACCTCCGAACTAACGATGACTCAGAGCGCAGCCTGTGTTTGTGATGCAGCAAAGGAAGAGTCCTGGATCTTAACAGTGATGTTATGGCCTGAGGGATTTTTTTCTGATCATCACAGCATAGCCCAAAAATGACTAGAATGCAAGCCACGGCGCTCTTGGAGTCAGAGAATTTCCGGTTCTGAGACAGGAGGCATGGCAACCTCTGGCCCTGAAGGGACGGGAGACAGGCAATGCAAAACAGCACTTAGATTTGAAAGGATGGAAAATTCCACCTCTCTTCTTAGGGTCGGCTGAGAATAGAGTGAGCGCTCCTTGTGGAGAGGTCTTCGCTCCTATGTTGCATGGCTTTAGACACTATTCTCTGAGCAACCAGAAGAGACACAACCAAACACAAACTGACCAGTATCACACTCCCCTAGACAGGCAGAGGCAAGCCCACCTGAACTCTAAGGAGCCTGCAGAACAGGGACAGCGCGTCTTCCCCGGGAGTTGGAAGAAGGTCGTGGCCATGGTCTTACACTTGGGTCCTGCCTGCATATATGATAAGGCCACATTTGTTGCCAGGGGAAGCAGAGGAGGCGGCATGCCCAATGGGTAATGAGGGGTCACTCACTGGTTTTTAACCAGAGCCATGAATTCCCTTCCAGATCACCTGTGTGCCGGTGTTTTTTATGGGAATTCTCACTGAGAAAGGGGTGCATCTCTGCACCTCTAGGCCCACCCTAAACTGATTGCCTTGGTGTAAGGAACAAACTTTTCCAAGATCAACTGAATGCTATCGCTCTGGGCAGGACCCCCACAACCGGGCTCTCAGGGGAGAAACTGAACCACAGACACAGGGCCTACCTGGCCAGCTCCCTGTCACAGCATGACCCCCTGTGGTCTGTTTGCCAAACAGGACCTGAAAGGGCTGCCTACAACCTAGGGGAGCAAGCTGACTTCTCAGCTATCGTCCAGACACTCTTCCCACCATTATCAGCTCAGAGGGCAGCATAGATCTTGAAGATGCCCTGACATTGCAAAAGAAACCCCCCAGGGCTCCGACTAGCAGCTGTCAAGACTGGGTTAACCCAGTAGGTCTTGATCCCCCTTCCTAAGACATACTTAGATATATCCAGGGGCATCTCTCTTTGTCACAGATGGAGCAGTGTGCTCCCCACACTAAGTGTGTAAAGACCAAGGAAGCTGCAAGACATCCCTAAACACACACGGACCTACACAGGCACACACAATTGTCACACTCAAAATGTAGTGACCAAGTCAAGAATCCACAGTAGCTGTTTTCTTCCACGACAAGTGTCATGGTAACACATGAAAAACTGTTCAGCATCATGCATGAGCTGGTGTGGATGTGGAAACCCAGCCTCTCCTCTTTTCTACTCTGACACACCTAAGCCTAGCTCTACTGCCTGTGAGCAACAGTTCTTATCTGTGTGAAGATATCTGTTAAGTCAAACAGAGGACCTGAGCAACTGAATCAGACATCCACAGGGGCTCAGTGGCTAGTCAAGCCACAAGACATCTGCCCACTAAGGAAAAAGCTGTCCTGTGCAAGCTCGCCTCAAACACTACACCAAATGCTTCCCAGATTTCCAAGGTAGAAGTAGAAAAATTGCTCCCAGGCCGGCCCATTCGGTCCGGATACCGCATGTACGTTGGACAGAGAGACAGCAGAGAGAGGGAGCATTCTCCATGATGACACTAGCTCCGCAGCACAGACTAAGCATGTGGAGAGGGGTCATGAATCAGAGGCAGCGTAATGAGTAGCGACAGGGTAATGTGTTTCCTCCCACAGCTTTGGCAAGGGTCTGGGTAACCGCTGGGTTAAAGTCGTCTGTGAAGATACGGGATACCGGCATAACTTAATCAAGACTCTCTGTGCACCCAGGATTGCAGGAAGGCCCCTTGCATGAATCCCTAGGCAGAAAGACAAAAGCGTTTCTATGGTAGTGTTCACCCACTGGGCACAGGCAGTTTCCGGTGAGTAATGAAAATAAATTAACAAGTCTTTCCACCTGTGTGTGACAACGGAGACTAACTGATATGCAAACAGGCCAGGTGGCCCTAATACTGCTTCACCAGGGAAGCTGTTCCATTTTGCTCCTGACCACAAGGTACTCCCTTGTCAGGACAGTGATGTATATTCTCCACCGCTTCTAGAATCTGGCCTCTTGCTTGGGAATTTTTGTAGAGGAGCAGCCTCTTACCTGCTAGTTTAACACAGGCTCCTTCTCTGGACATTATAGGGTGAGAAACAGAGGTAGCTCTCTCTATATAAATGAGGACTGCATTGGTCGAGGGACTAGAAAGGCTTCTTAAGCAAGCCCTGTTCCAGCAATGCATGCACGCTTAACGTGCAGGCCTGAAGCAGATGCCAGACCCTGGGGTGCCTCTACCACCCCAAGGGCTAGGAGAGGGATACCTTATCAAGCAAGAATATCCAGGCCCTATCAGTTTAAGATAGCATTCCCAACAAGGCCAGCCCTGAGGACACAAAGCCACTGTACGCAGGCCAAATCAGTTACCTAACTTGAGTAAAGAGAGATCATCCAGGCAGCTGAGAAAATAAACCATTCAGGCCGACTCTGAAAGTCAGTGAGAGCCAAATGGCAGGTTGTCTGGCATTGTACTGACTGCATGATGACAGTGGTCAGATCTACCTCAGGAATGGAAGACAAAGTCTGCTAATCCCGTCTCCAGGGAGAGTCTGACACAGCACAAAGCAATGTGACCATTGGCCCCAAGTAGTCCAGTTACCACAGAAGGGACTATCTGAATGTTCCTCGGGGGACACCAGAAAGCACGTCCATCTCAGAAACTAACCGCAACCTTTCTCAGGCTTGGACATTCTCTCCCACTATTGCTCTCTCTCTCTCTCTCTTTCTCGCTCTCTCTCTCTCTCTCGTGTGTGTGTTCTGTGTTGCTCCCATCCTATTTCTAAGAACAACAAACCAAAATGAATTTAATGTGTGTATACTTTAGACTATCAAAGGGATGCCCTTGGGAACTGAAGACGTTTGTGTGTCATTTAGGACCCATGACCACAGGCACCAGACTTCTACTGTGCAGTCTGAGGGGTGATGGAAAAAGAAAATTTGGAGTGAATATCAGCAAGCTACATTATATACATGTATGAAATTGTCAAATAATAAATGGAGTCATATTTAAAAAGTAAAAGGAGAGTTTGGTCCACCAAAAGAAAAAAAAATACCTTTTTCTAGATCCATGATTCTTAAGTAAGAGGGTAGAGGGCTTGTTCGGATAAAATGTTCGGCGTTTTACATTTGAGAAACAACAAGTAATAAATCTAGACAAGTATATAAACAGTGATAAATTTGTTTTAAAAATATTAATTTGAATAGAAAGCCTTCAAAGCATATAGAAATTTTACTTTTCCAGAAAAAAAGGGGGGGGGGGCTAAATTTAACCCTTATCCATCAATTCCAAGGAGGACCACTGAGTACAAAGATACCGTGCCGGCATCCTGGCTCCTCTACAGCCAGCACGGGGTGGCTATCTGGACTCTCCGCGCTCACTGCCACCGATTACGATGATGCCCAGAGAGCACCTGCTATGAGGACAACATTGCTCAGAACATTGTTAAACACTTTGCTTCCCTTGTGCTGCTCGGAGAGACAGAGAAAGCAGGAAGGAGGTTGGCCCTGGGCTGCCGATCATCGCATTAGTCTCATGATTTGGGGGAAGGGACAGCATTCAGAAAAAGATCGTGACATGTGTCCACTCACCTTTTGTCCCTTGACGCCATGACAGTCACATTTCCCACAGCCAGAGCCGCCACAGCCGTAGTCACCCTGAAAGAAAGACAGCAAGTTTAAACAGGAGGTCAAAGTACGGTGGGCCAGAGGACAAAGGCACTCGTCACCAAGCCCAACTGCTGGGGTCCAAGCCCCCAGGACCCACACAGTGGAAGGACAGCACCCACTTTGACAAGTTGTCCTGATTGCCACATGAGCGCCCCGGCACATGCACACAACTCCACCCATCGTAAATAAATAAATGTCACTTTTAAAAAGATCTGAATTATGGCAGGCACCAGCATCTTCACCCAGTTGTGAGGCAAGTCCCAGCGATCACCATTCGTGAGACCCAGCAGCTCGAGAGCCTGAAGGTGATTAGGGATGAATCACGCTCCATAGAGAAACCCTGAGAGCCTTGGACTCAATGACGCATGTCACTAGACTGCTTGTCTTTTGTCTGTTAGAAATGGGCTCACCTGGGGATTATGTGAACAGTATTGCAAGGCAAAGAAATTAGGAGTTTCACACCTAAGAGCAAGGGCTCCATAAAATGGGTTCTGCTTGGCCCTTGTGTTTGCAGGGACTTAGAGGTGTGCAAGAGACTAGAGAAAGAATCGTCAGTGAGTGAGCTGGTCTTCAAGCCCGGGTGTTCAAATTCAATGAAAGCCTGGATATTAAAGAACACTCTATTGCAAAACACATTTTGTTGCTGTCTGCTAATACACATCAAGAAGAGCTGGAGAGAGGCACGCGTTCAGATGCCCAGTGAGAAGTCGGTAATCATCACATCTCAAAAGCACCTCCATCCCACAGGTACGGAGACGAAAGGAAGCGGTTCAATGTTAGCAGGCTAAGATGAGATCGAAATCAGAACCCAGCCCAGCATCCAGGGCATGAATTGGCCAACAGAAGAAAAGACATACACGCCACACTTTACAACGCCCCTGGCACAATCCAAGTTTTAAACCATTATAGACAGCAGCCTGGGGCTAAAGGGGGTGGAGAGGCTACAGAGTGTACCATTCAGCAAGCTTTATTAAAGACACTGTGTCAGTTCAGAAATAAAATTTAGACCCATAGTCTGCTTCAGGTGGCAACCGATCCCTCAAAATAAAAGTATGCTATTAATAGTTCCTGGCTCACGAGAAGCCTATATTTTTAACGGCATCCTTGAGGCTGCATCACCATGGAGATCCTCTGCCCAAAACAACCCCATCTGGAGACACTTATTTTATGAGTTAAAGCTGAACAAGTGCCTCCAAGACAGGGAGCTGTTCTTAATTTTATATTTTGGAGATGGGGACACTTGACAGCCATCCAAGTAAAGCCCAGCGGTCAAGATCTGTTCCTCAAGCTGACTCACAGCCCGGCTATTTCAGCGTGTACTCTCATGGCCCTCCTGACATTTCAGATGGCTCCCTGTGCTCTGTCTGCTTCTGAATGTGGATTTCCGTTGCCACCAGGGCTAAGTCTTCAGCCTGAACTGAAGAAAGACCGTTCAGAGCATACAGAGAAAACACCAAGGGACTCCACAGACAGGCTACCTTAATTGTCCCTGCCTCTGACCACCTGAGTCCCATGACATGCTGATTTACTCTGGGACACCCTGAACCTTTAGCTACAGCCTGAGCATAGTGTGGAGCTGTTTTATCCAAAACTTACTTGGGTAACAAAGCCTGCAGGAATAGAGGATGTTACTAATTAATGAACCGGTGGCACGTCACCCTTTGTTGAGTCTATCTCAGCTCCAGCATCATGGACACCAGGAGGCAGGCAACTCCAAGTCCCAACGGTGGCAGGCCATCCTCCTCCCTGAGATCCCTGAGATCTGCCATTCCTCACACCTTGTGGCTTTGAAGCAAGGGCAGTTCACCCCACTCATTAAATTCTGCTTAGTCTCATCCTGTCCCCATTGATTTCACCCAGAGAAATTAACCAGGCAGGAGACTGCAGGGTTCATGTGAGACTTGGCTCCCAGTCACCCACACTTAACAGAGGGTCAACAACAGCTTGAGGTTACCAGAATTTCTATGTGAAACACAATGGTAGTTCCTATGAAACACCACATTCGAAGACAAGCCAAAGACGCTGATGTGATGAGGCTGGGGTCTTCCTGTCTGAAATGCTGCTGCCATCTGGGAAGCTCAGCTCCTTTCACTCTGAAAGGAGTTCATCAAATCAAATCTCCCAGAGTTGTTCCTACAGCTAGCGCACAGGGGACACCCCAACCCTCACCCTGGGCAGAGATGGTGAAAGTCAAGTGGGTAACTGATAGGCATCTTGTCTGGAACCTACATCAGGTCTTAAGAACTCTTGACAGAATCAAAAAACTAAACCAAAGAAGTAGAGGGCCCTTTCCTCACAGCCTAGACTCTACATTACACAAAAATATCTCATCCCAGATCTAACACATGTATCTCTCTATTCACATAGAAAATTTTTATATTTTTTGGAGACACAGGAAATCTCATTACCAAATTCTGGTCCCTAAAAAGCAATTCAGGAGAACTGACCATGCTAATAGCATCTAAATTACTCTATGTTTTTCAGGGGAAAAAAAAGAATAAGGAGGGGTAAGAGAAGGAGGAGGCTTGGAGGTGAGAAGTTAAGGTTGAGACATGGTCTCTCTCTGTATAATCAGGCTAGCCTGGAGCTCTAAATACTCTACCTCAACCTTCTTGGTGCTGGGATTGCAGGTAAACACCACCAAACCCACAAAGAGACCAGTTAGAGACCACACTGTGCTGTATTCTGGGTGGCCTTGCATCTTATGTAATTGACTTGATTGAAAACAACCATCAAGTTTTAGAAAAAACAGCCACCCATCATGTGATGCTTGTTTGGTTTGTTAAACAAGATTTTTAGTCTGAAATGTCACTATTCTGGTCCTTAATGATTTCCGTTTTTATGAAGCGGCCTAGCTGGCTTTCACCGGACACAGGGGGCTGGCTATTCTGCTGCAATTCCAGGGCATAGACTTAAAGCCAATACACATTGTACCCCGAGGTTCCCTTTCAGTCAGTGTTGGCATTTATTTCTGAAATAACTAATTGAAGCAAAAGCCTTGTTCACACAGTCTTATCCATGCATGGCAACATGTCAGGCTTGCAAGGGGCCCATGACTCTGTGGCTTTCATAGATTCAAGGTTATCAGGAACGTCTCGTGTTAAGGGTGGTGTCACAAACTTCATGACTTCCTGAGGCCCCTCAGCACAACGAAAAGATGTATGTGGCTTGTGAGCCCAACAGTGCCCCCTTGGCTCCGGATCTGAGGGACCTTATGAGGTCCTGCTCATTCTTCTCCGTGTCTGGAGCACATTGGGCCACATGCACCAGCTCCCAAGCCCATCTGTTTCAGATTCTAGAACGGGAGGAACTGGAACATTCTGTGAATTGCACAGTCCCTTCCCCTCCAAGGGTCAATTAGACTTAATCCTGCTCTGTCTTCCCATGAGATGCCGGCAGGAGGAAGTTGGTCAGGAACGCTGCCCACTTGAAGCCCTGGAATGTGGCTGAATAATGTCAAAGGATAACCCATGTGAGACTTGGCCTCTCTCTCACAGAAGTTGGCCATCCACAAACAAGATAACCCAGGTACCCAGGGACAAGCATCACAGAGGGGTCTCAACTAAAAACAGCTGTGCTTTACTGAGAGAGACCGCGTCTCAACCTCAACTTCTCACCTCCAAACCTCCTCCTCTCCCTCCTCTTTCTTTCTGAAAAGTATATTGTGATTTAGATGTTATTAGAACAGTCGATTCTTCTTCGGTGATTTCTGGGGATCAGAATTTGGTAATAAGATTTCCTGTGTGTCTAAAAAAGGATAAAGATTTTCTAGGCAAATAAAGATACATGTGTTGGGTCTGGGAACAGACATGCTCAAAACGGGAGGGAACCGAACAAAAACCGCATCCCTCCTGAAAGCCCTGTCTGTCACCTCCCGCCAGACACGTCCTGCAGCCCAGAACAAGAATGTGAAAAACTGTCCACGTGGAAGCTGGAGAGCAAAACCTGTTTCCAGTGCTCTGGGTTGTGGTCTGAAGATCTCCCTTGTTCTCAGGTATGGGAATACTTGGTCCCTGGTTGGTGGCGCTGTTTCCGTAGGGCATGGGGTCCTTGGAAGGCAGGTCCTTCATGAGGGAAGTGGATTGCTAGGAGTGGACCTGGAGGTTTCACAGCTCCGTTCTGCTTCTGTCTGTCTATTTCTCGATCCACCAGAATGTGAAGAGTCCCACCTCTATGCTCCTGTCTCTGTGGAGCCATCAGCTGCCATGCTGTCTCCAGAATGGACTGTCTCTTGGAACTGTGCACGAAAATAAGCCCTTGCTCTCTGTAAGTTGGTTCCTGTTGGGTATTTGGTCACAGTAACAAAAGCGTAGCCAGTCCCCATTTGTCACCCTTCAGATGTGGGCATACACAAACTTCAACAGCAGAGACAGCGTTAAACAGAAGCAGAAGGCACAATAGTCAAGGAATGCAGAAGGCCTACGAAGTAATCCCCAGATAAATACCTTTCATATTCCTTGGGTAGCCCTGCAAACCTCTCGGGACAGGTGAAAACCATTTGCATTAGTAAAACTTTCTCTCGCATTCCCATTAAGGTTTCCAGAAAGTAGACCCAGCAACCTTAATGGTGTCAAATACGCAAGGCTGAAAGCACACAGTGACTTCACAGCGCACACTGTCCCTGCCAAAGAAGAAGATGCCAAAGAACTTCAGGGGAATGAAGGCTCTTCTAGGTTGTCCCCAAGCTGAAGACACCAAGAAACCCTTCTTAACATCACAGACACTCCACATGGCAGACAAGTGGCAACATGTTTGCTGTATCAACACACATGCCAGCTGTGCAGAGGGATGGATGGTCTGCCCCACAGACCCGCTAACTGTAACCTGTGTGCCATCTGCGCAAGGCTTGGAAGGAGCACACAGGATGAGCTGGCCCTTTGCTTCTGATGGCAGTGGACATTCAACATCCCCGCTTGAACAATTTTTATGTGTTCCGCATCCCACCAAATAGGGCCATGTGGAGCTCTGCCAAGCCCAAACAGCTTATCTTTCAGATTCCTTCCCACATTCCCTGTCCTGCGCAAAATGTCAAAGTATTCATGGGGGGGGGGGCAGGGGCAGCTAGCCTACTGCACTTCCTGTCACGGCACTTCCTCAGGGGTCTAAGAAATATATAAAGGAGGGAATGTATTTCAGAACTACTGGAGCAGAATTAAAAGTAAATGAAGGGAACCTAGCAGAAAGCAGGGCCTTCGTATGCTGTGGGTGGGAGGGTCGGGGGTACAATCTTACACAAAACTGGAAATGGCCATGGATTTTATCCTCAACTGTGCACAGGATTAGAAAATGAATATCTAAATAGATATCACAATATAAGTCAGCTACCACAGCATTCATAATAATCACTTAAGAGATTAGATTTGAGCCAGATCTGATGACACAAGCTTCTGGTCCCGTCTAATCGGGAGGCCGGGGAAGAAGGATCCCAAGTTCAGAGTATGCCTGGGCTACAACAGTGAAACTCAAAATCAAACTGGACAATTTAGGGAGACTCTGTCCCAAAATAAAAAGCCAAAAGAGGGTCAGGAGTATAAGTCATTGGCATAGTGTGTGCTTAGCTTAGGAAGCTCAAAGTTCTCTCCTGCCACCCCAAAGCACAAACCAATGAAAGAGCTGACATTTGCACAGCATTTTTGAACTTCCAAAAATACACCTGGTAGATTGAAAGGTAAAAGGTTGTCCCTTGCAGCCCAATAAAATTGTGTCCACCTCCGCTTCCCCTTACTGCAGTATTCTGTCATTTAGTTTTGCTTATTTAAGACAGAAACCACCCTCCAGAGATATGAAAAACATTCTTTATTTCTTCATTCAATTAAAGGATAATTTAGTAAAATATCATTTTACTAAACTCAGCAAAATGTTAGAGTGCAGTAAAACACTACTCTGTCTCCTTTAATAACGGAAGGCCAGCACAGAGCAGCCGACACTGCCCTGAGAACTTACAAACAACTCGGCTCTAGTTTGACAACAACTACAAGCGTTGATACATTCTTGGCAAAAATAAAATTAAAAACTAGCAAGCCGACTGAGTTTCTAATGCTCAGCGCCTTCTCCCCCCCCCCCCAATAATATGACTAAGGCTTCGCCTGTGCGATCCCTGCTCCATCTGGTTCTCATTTGAAACCGAGTTGCAGAACCCATGTGGGTTCCCACCGCCACCGCACTGTGGAAACGAGGGTGTAGGCTTGGCTTCGAGGACGGCCAGCATGTGACTAGCATGTGACTACACTTCTTGTCCCATTTTCCTCAGTGCAACTCCGTTGACTCATTTTTCCCTGAGTTTCCTCTCTCCCTCCCACTGGATGGGGGCGGACATCCAATGTTCTTCCTGGGGAAGAGGACGCCCCAGAGGGAATGAATAATGATGGCCAAGAGTTCCATCTCCAGCTGCAGACAGATGTGACTATAATCAGTTGTCATGTGATGCTGGCCATCACACGGCTCCACGTATGATGAGCTGGTGGGCTCCGAACATCTGCTGGGACCCGTGGTGGACATGACCTAGAGTGATTCATCCAGTGATGGTTGAGTCTCTGACCAGTGACAGGGAACTGGGCTGGGTCAGTCCCCACCTTCAGACAGAGCTCTTCCTTCAGCATGCTCACACAAGCCCACCTTCCACATCCCCCACACGCTGTTCTCACTGCCCCATGAGGTCAGACTCTCTCTCTCTTCCTCACCTGATCCCATAGCCATTGGCCTCTCAAAGACCATCAACACAAGCCTGGCCACACAGATATTCCGGCTGTCCTTTAAGAAAGAGCTGGTTCTACACAGGCAGGCAGGAAGAGATGGCGGACGTCTCTCTCCTCCATCTTTGGGAAACTCACTCCCTCCGTGAGGTGGCAATCTGTACACCCAAGCTTGTTCCCATCCTTCTTTCCTCCTTCCTCTCCACAGTTCTCCCTCATCTCTCTCTTCTTTGCTCCCCCCAGAACTCTAGCTTCCTCCCCAGCCTCACCCCCCTGAATTCAGACATCTCTCTTACATCTGACCCCCAGGTCAAATCCCACCACATGGTACCTTCAGAGAAGTCCCTAACTGGATCCCATGTGGAATCTGGGGAATCTGGGGGCTCTTGGGGAATTCCTGGTGTCTTTCCCTCCGTGACCCAAAGTGTATGCTGTGCATTCTTACATTACAGGAACCATTCCAAGCCCAAGGCCTGGTTTGACGCGACACTCTATAGCTCCGTACAGAATAAAGATTACCCATCAGCAGGGCCATCTTTCGACACCTGAGGGTCCCACAGGTAACAGCAGCAGAGCCAAAGGGCTTGCTTCACACACAGTGGGAGTGAGCAGAGGTAGTGGTTTATTTATCCTTCCGCATTCCATTGGCTGAGCCTTTAAGGAGCCTTGGGTTTGTAGCAAACTGGAAGGGGGAAAGGAGAAAGCCTGCCTCAGGAGGATATTTCAGGAATCTGAAACCCTCAAAAGGAGGGTTTCGTGAAGCCAGTGGCTGGAGGACCGCACTGTCTTTCACTGGACAACCAAACATTTTAAACCACTGCCGATATCACACCATCTTCTACTCTGGGGTGTAGAGGGGGGAGGGGAAGAGAGGGAGAAACCAACAAGCCCGTGGCGCATTTTATTTCGCAACAGATGATAAAGGGTTTCATTTTCTTCTGTGGAAATTCTACTGTCAATTAATGATTCCACTGTCATCAAATTCATGGATAATTTTTCATCCTGCTTGCCATACAGCATAGCTTACACTCTCCTCATAATTAAGACTTATTTAATTCATGGTTATATTTATTTATGCGAGGAAAAAATATATACTTTTATGCATGGAGTCATACTGGTTCAGTGTCTAATTCTAAAGCTTCATAGCCGTCCATCCTGCCAACCTGAACTCCAACAAATGAAGATAGATAGAGGAGAGTCACAGATTGTTGCCTGATCTGCAACACACTCGCTCACCCTCTCTCTGAGGGAGAGCCTGTGAACAGGAGTCCTGCCCCTCCTGTCAAGAGGGAGGAGAAGAATGTCTGTGAAACTAACACCTCAGGGGCCAACCACACACGATCTTTGAAAAGGAAGGCAGAAGTGAACGGCCTTTGTGGATGACAATGCTTGTGACCCACAGGGCACCTGTATATTATTCATGGAGATAACAGGATCAGAGAACTCCAAGCCGAGGCTGGCAAGCCAACAGGAAGAAGTAATATGAACTAAATACGGTGATAAGAAAGCCCATTTTATGAGAGGCAGAACCCAACAAAGGACCGATCAGGAGGGCCTAGCAGTGATGGTCTGGCCATGTGGGTAGTGTCATTGCCGTTCTGACGTGAGTGTCCCCATCCAGGACAGGAAATCCAGAGGACAGCAAAGGGTTGCTCCTTTTTGTGGAGCAAAATCTCACCCTGTACAAGTAGACGATCTTGTTGGTTCAAGACCTGCCACTTTCCAATCCCAGAGATCCTGCAAAATGTCCTTATCTATAGCCATCAAAGCTGTTCACCTTGCTTGTCTGGGATGTGGCATATGGTAGAAAATGGCGTGGTTAGACTAATCCCACACAACCAGGAACCAATTCCAATGTAACAGCACTCTTGTCCAGGCTTCCTTGTAGAGTAGTTTTGCAAAGAAACAGGAGAGTTTCACTCTTTACATGTGACAGCTGCTAAAAATGCAATGCTAAAACACAAAGCCAGAGGCGTCACCTTGGAAACATCACTGGCTGAGGATAACATCATCTGATTTGTGTCCTTAAAACTGTGCTTGAAAGCCCAGACAAAAACGCAAACAGAGAGTGCGTGTAACGAGCGCCACCGAGTCCCAAACACCTGCAAAGATGGTGCGCATGGGCGCAGCACTTGACAAGTAGTGGAGACCCATCTGGAAGATATCTGGGTGACATGCTTCTCGGGCACATGTCAATGTGAGCAACTTGGGACTAAGACCTTCTTAAGTATATGGATGGTAATGGTTGGTGCACCCCAACTGCTACTGTGTAGACCATAAATGGCACTTTGGAAAGACCTACCTAAACCATTGCACATTTATGGTCAGACAAGAAAAATGAGGGAAGAAACCACAGCAGAGAAGCAACCGCCCTCGGTCAGAGCTGTGGTTTCCACAGTGTGCCGCTAGGATATTAGTGCTGGGGTTGATGGTGTCATGTGGTACCTGTGGGGCTTCCTCAGTCAGCTGAACAGGGGCATGGAGAGGTCCTTGGGAACCCCAGGACAGAGGAATTCTCCCGAGACATAAGAAACCCACACGGACTCTCAGCAGCTCCCTCGAGGACAAACAGGCGGATTCATCGGCAAAATGACGCTATGTAACTATAGAATCATGTTGTGGCATCGAAAAGCCTGCCATTTCCAAGAGAAGTTAAGAAAAATATTTACCAGAGCTAAATCATTCATAATTTATTATGAAAGTAAATATGGACTAGAATAGCTCTTCAGTCAACGGCTCTGACTCCCACATTAGAGCTTACTAGGGAACAGAGCTATGCCCCGTTCCCTGGTTCTTAACTCCAGTGATTAAAAAAAAAATATATACAACTGTTTTTACCCCTCATTTACATTCTTAAACACTTAAATCCCAGGTTCTACTGAGGTCCATTTTAGCAGATCAATAGATAAAAAGTCAAGGTCGAAAATAAAAACACAATGTCAAATGTAAAGCATTTATACAGAACATACTAACATCTTGAAGATCTTAGTGAACGGTGGTTAGCAAATCTGAATCAAATGAATGCAACCCGCAAATCAAGTTGAGATGGGTGGTTCTTTAAAAAATAAGTTTAGATCACAAAATAAACTTTGAATATTAAAAAGAAAAATCAGTCTGCTTGTCCGTACCGTGTTTAATAGCCTGGGGTCTCTGTTCTAGCTCTCGGAATCAGCCACAGTTTTCAGTGACTGAAACCTGAACAAAGTCCCTTCACCCTGGGCAGGGTTGCCTGGTGGCTAGCATGCTGCCCACAACCTGTCGCTCCCCCAAAGACTCTGGAGTCAGGGACACTTCCCCAGTACCCACACTCTATCTGCCTTCATCACCGTAACTAGTTCACTAAGGGCAGACCCAGAACTGATCACTGAAGACCTCTTGTCCTAGATATGCAGAGCTCCGGGGACAGGTGGTTGTGAGGGCCGGGACACAGTGTGAATGTGCCTAAAACCAGTGAGCTGGACACTTCAAAACGACTCAAATAGTAAAGGTTTTGTTGTGTGTATTTCACTCCAATCACTAAGAAAAGGCAGAAGATATTTTTTTTCTCAAATTCCCAGAACTCTCCTTTAGACCTCAGTGTTCTGCCAGCAATGCTTACAGCTGGGGATTAGAAAAGTCAGTCTCCTCCCATCCCCACACAGATCCACGAACGCCCACAAACACACACACACACATGCAGGCACAGACACATATACATACACATGCACAAACACACACATACACACACACATACATACACACACACACACACACACACACACACATACACACAGGGTTGCTGCCTCCAGGCCCCTCCTACCCATCACATCCTGCTAGGGATGGGTGCCTCAGGCAGCTAGTGCAGCCAAATGCACGACTGTTGCATAATTCTGAATTCCCTAAAGAAAACCTTGGTTTTGCTCCCCTTCTGCCCCCAGACTCCAGGGCTTGTCATTCTGTCTTCTATCACGTTCTTCCTAGTCTTCAGGTGTCCCCAACCCATAAATAAGTGTCCTTCTACTTCCTCACAGATCACACAGGACCTCATGGTCACGGGATGAAAGATCTAAGATGCCCTGTTTAAGTCACTTTGAAAACGGAAGCATGCCACAAGGATGCTGGCAAAAATTTTTAAAAAAAAGAAAAAAAAAGTAGGATGTCTTGAGTGCTCTCACTACACAGCAGGGACAAGAATCTGAGCAGAGGGTCCTGGCATCCAAAGAGCATTTCTGAGAACCACTTCCTGTGAGGTTTCTGGGAGAGGCCCCACCACGGCTGGCGGCTGGAATGAAGGAAGCTAGCACAGAGGCATCTGGGTCCTTGCCCGGACCTTAGCCCCTAACAATACTGGATATTCCTCCTGCTTCTTCCCCAGCGACTGTGCCTGTCCTGTAGCAGAAAGGCACAGCTATTTAAATAAAACCTCTGGGGCTTCCATGGAGGATGGTCACTGGCTCTGCACAGGGCAGATGGGCCTCCCTCTGTAGTCCAGCTGTGCAAAGGTTGGAGCCAGGAAACGGAATTCTGTTTAAAGGAATCCGAAATGCACAGAGGGGCACAAGCCCTGTCCTGCATTCAAGCGACTGGATCCAACATTCTGAGGACACACGGGAGAAAGGAAAGGAACCACGCTTTCCCCAGCACCTGGTCTGGACAGGAGGTAATTTAGACACAGGCTGCCATTGGACTGTCACCAACAAAAACATGTGTGATTGACATGGTGTAGCCCAAGACACTGAGGTCTGGGGATGACTCCACACAGTCCAGGGAGCGGGGCATTGCGTGTACCACCAAATGCCATCTTTGCAAAAAGCACTCCTAACCCTTCACAGTACTAGGAACTGCCCCCAAAAACCTCAAAGCCCTTAAAAGAATGAGGCCATTAGACAAGCCCAAGTGAAACAAAATGAAATCCTACAAACCCCTTATCCACATGTCTGTTAAATACGGAGTGTCCGCGGTCTTCCTTGGGCTTCCTTCCTTCCCCTGCTCTTTGTGGTGCAAGTTTGCTTTTGCTTTTGCTTTTTGTTTGTTTGCCTGTTTTTTGAGATATGGCCTCATTCTGTAGCCCAGGCTGGCCAGGAAGTCACTATGCAACCTTGAACTGATGGCCATCCTCCAGCCTCAGCCTCCAGAGTGCTGAGATTACAGATGTGCCCTACCACGCCCAGTCCCTTCCTCTGCTCTTAACTCTTTATTTAGGCAAAAATCACAAAGATATCAACAACCTTGGGGGTGCCCTGCCTCCCACGGGCCTGCTACTGTATGGGAGGAAAATGCAAGGAAAAACCCTCTGGAGCCCGGGAGCCCCAGTGCACGCTGAGGAAGGAAAGTCCAGACAATGTGGCGGGGAAGCACACGCCTGCCGGCCTGCTGTGCTCACGCTGCGATCATTATACCCCAGCCTGGAAGCTCCAGGTCAAGGTCTATGGTTCCCGCTGCCCTGATCCACTGCCCTCTCCAGATTCCCCTTTGTGATACTCTTCCTGCTGAGGTGGAGCGACCATCACCTCGCACGTCGACCCTAAGGCGGGATCCTGGCACAGACCCTGCCGGACCTGGAGAGCTAGTAGGATGCTGGGAGTTGGACATTCCAAACCTGAACTTTGGTCAAATAAACCGAACTGCCCCCAGCAGGCAACCCTGGCTACTGGACCCAGCACATGGATGGAGCATTTCTGGAATCCTTCCACATAGCAGAGAGCGTGAAGATTAAACCAAGACCATGTCTGCTCTCTCCTCAACCCCCACAGAGGGTGAGACATCCAGACAGCAAAAGGTCTTTTGTGAACTGAAGGTGGCGTTGACCTCCAGAGACAATGTCATACCCTCAACCTAATACTGTAAGATCAGAAAAATGAATTCGGAAGAGGAAACTGCATACGTCCAGGAGACTGGCAGGCACCGGGGGAGGACCCTGGTTCCTTATCAATCCAGGGCATGGAGGTCTTGAGGAAACCACATCACCGTGTTCCATCAAAGACACGCCTGAGCGTGAGCGAGCCCTGCATCCTGTCACAGCGGCGCTGGAACCCTGGCAGAGGCAGGTATGAGTGTGAGCAAGCCCTTCCTTTCTCATCACCAAAATGGAGTGGACGCATTTTCTATCTAGTGGAGTGAACGAAAACTTATTTAACTTTTTGTGTGGCGTGACATGGTCAGTTGTGTCTCATTACGATAGTGTGCATTAACAGAAAGCTAAACTTCATATCTGAAATGGTGTGCTAGCTTACTGAACATTCCTTGGAAAGGCCCTATTAGGGTTATTTTATAAACTAGAGAAGGAAGGTCGGGTCACCTATATTATGGCCAAAGATAACCAAATTTCTAATCACGGAATTTAAAAAAAAAAACACTGAAATTAAACAGTTAAATGCTTACTATTAAAAAAATAGAAAAGAAAAGAAAAAGTAGGCCAGAAATTCTTTTCAGAGCCAATGCATCTGCAGTTCAGAACACTCTACCCCCATCTCTCTTTGGCGGGCTCAGTGGCTCAACAGCTGTATTCCCAGTTGTTCATAAGGAGACCAGGGCTCTACAAAGTGCTGAGGTTGGGACCTCCCCCAGCCCTGGCCAGGCCTCCCACCCAGTCTACTGACGGGAGTGTGGGTTCGTTGGTTCTAAAGTCAAAGTCTACTGGCGCTGGCCCTTCTCCAAACAGACAGATCGGTAACAGGCTTTGTCCGTGTTCATCCTGGTCTCTGAGGAATGGGCTCATGCTTCCATTCCTATAGTGACCTAGCAATCCCTCTACATGACTTAAACAGATGCCACTCAAGGTTTTAATCAGCTGGAATCACACACGATTCTTCCAGCCCGCCCATGTTAATCAAAGTTCCTTCCCTGCCCCTTTCCGCTTCTTCCTTCCCTTCCTTCCCCTAGCTCTCAGAGGCTGACAGATCATCATTCTGGCCTCATGAGGCAACAAAGTTAAAGCCTCTGCATCCCCTGAGCCCTATGAGGTCAGGGAGCAAGAAGTCTTGGCCTCTGCCGTGTCTTGCTACACTTTTTCCATCGCACAGTTGTGTCTTAATACTTGTCTTCCCTTCTTCCTCTGTTGCTAGGTAACGAATGTGTACTCTAATGCTGGTCTGGCTAAGCATGCCTCAGAGCTCAAGAAGGTTCTGGGCTTCGAGGCATGGTTTCCCTGATAGTGGCTGTGACCAGTCAGGAAGGTGCTGGGCTTCAGGGTCTGATAGTGACTGTGACTGTTCAGAGGTCTTATTTCTCTCTTAGATCTCACCTGTGTCCCTGATGCTTGAAGTTCCAATGGTAGCATCTGGAAAGGGGTGAAATGCTACCTCACATCCACACAGTGAGGAGAGGCACAGAGTGGGAAGGTGGAAGAATGGTAAAAGAAGGAAGCCAAGTGCAACTAAAAGTTGATTTATTATCCAGGTTTAGATGCCATAATTCTCCCCCAAATGCAGACAAAGTCAGAGAAAGGCTGGGAGTCTATGCTCAACAATTAAGAGTGTCAGAGAAATGACACACCCTAAATTTCCCTAATGGAAATCGCATGCAGTTCTAGCTCCGACTTCCGGAACGTTTAATGCTCAGAACCTCCAGTGCAGCAAACCGCCCCCCCACCCCGCTCCACACAGAGGTACCACCCTAAGTAAGGTGAGAAACGAGACACCACTGTGAGGCAGGGGAGCCTCTTTCATAACAAGGACAACACCTTCACATAAGTGACTACAGCCCTGTGTCTCTGACTTTCAGGAAGGAAACCTCTTCTGTGCAAGTCCCAGGTCCACCCAGGGAAGGTGAGAACTCAAGCAGACTGTAGGCATTCCTGAAGCTCTTTGTGAGTTGAAATCTGGGGTTCAGGAACTGCTAACGGGAGACAACAAAGTCCTGAGGACCACAAGACAAACTTTCATCCCCACCTCGGCAAAAGCACACTTTTATTCTCAGAGGAGATGTGGAAGGAGCACGGGGTTCCATTAGACACTGGCAGGCCCATGTGGCCACCTCAGGGAGACCAATATCCACAGGGATGGCTTCCAGGAGCGAATGCTTCCAACAAGGTTATAGATCCCAGCATCCAGAAGGCTATGCAAAACCCAGAGAGTGAAGTCATGCGCCAGGGGAAATTCTCCACACAGCAAGATTGCTACGGTGATAAAGAGCTGAAAGCTATTTCCCACCTCAGCAATTTCGGCGGCACAGCCCCGGAATGAGCTGACAACCCTAGAGCATCCACCGAGCCCAGCAAGGCCAGGACGCCTACCAAGCCGACTATCGCTGCACTGTGACAAGAACAGACATGTCACCACAGGCCAGGAGATGCTTGTGCCAAACAAGACAAGGTGTCCAGCTCTGGGTAGTCCAGACTGCTTGGGTGAGAAAATTTGGGTCAGCCAAAGAGTGGTGGTCAAAGGACAAGCACAGATAGGCAGCAGAGCCCCAGGCTGGCCTCTGGCCGATGGGGACAAACCGCCGCACAGGACTGTCCTAGGCCAGCTGACAAAAGTAAGAAGCTGACTGTATAACAGCTGTGGCATTGTTAAAATGTCTAAAGTTCCCAAACTCACGACACTTCCAGTAGAATGCTGACCAGCTCAGGGGCCCACGGGGACAACTTTGTAAACCTGCTCTCTCGGGGTTCAGCAGTCACAAATGCAGCAAAATGTGAATGAATAAAAAAACAAAGTGGGAGGATTTACTTTCCTAATTCCCGAAACCTTTCAGCAAAACTGATTTTTATTTAAAAGCTCTTTTTAACGGAAGGCGAAGGCTTGTTCACAGTGGTGGCTGATGCATAAAATCCCAACACTCAGGAGGCAGAGGCAGGGGAAACCACCGTAAGATTGAGGCCAGCATTGGCTACAGAGTGACTTTTCAGAACCCTGTCTCAGAAAACAAACAATGAAAAAAATAAAAATTAAAAATTAAAAAAGCAAGCAAACAAACATGAATCAGCCAGATAGGTCTCATAAATATTAATCAGTTAGTTTAAAAAAAATAATAAAAGAACTGAAAATTGGAAAGGGAGGTAGGGATATGAGAAGGGCACCAGCCAGTGTAGTTATAGCCTGCCAGGCTTCAACAGCTGGGGAGCAGGGGTGAGGCAGCCTTTCTGAGCAGATAGAATTAGCTACAAAGGCCGCTCCACTCTCGGTCCGCACAGGGGTGCTGAGCAGAGCACAAACAACACAATGTGCTGCTATAGACAGGGTTTCCGGTCACCCAGTGTGCTTTGTGCTTCCCCACTGCCTGCCCGGGCCATGGCAGTTCCATCTGAGTGCAGAGAGCCCATGGAGAGAGGCAGGAGGCTGGCTGGGAGTGGGGCCATTGCCCACAGAGCCTGAGGGAAGGCAGATGGAGAACTTGGTTAGGAAGGCTTCCGTGGGGGGCTGAGGATCCCCAGGCAGAGATCACAGGGAGAAGTGTATTGCGTCTCTTCTTTCTAACATTCAGTAATTAGAGCACCCTGTTCATCAGGGTTAGGACAGAGGAAAAGCAGGGGAACGTTCTGCAGCTAAGATATGGAGAAGGCAGAGAAACCTTTAAAGACATTTTCTGCCCCCCAATCTACTGCTGTTTGCTGTCTCTCTATAGTTGTTCCTACTCATCCCTAAGTCCCCAAGCCCCCCAGAACAATCTGGGCCACACCTCCAGGTTGAGAAGCATTCAAAGAGAACATGGTTTCCAATGGGATACATCCCCAGCAGTTTTACCACATGCCTGTGGACTGGGGTCACTCAGGGGTTTGGGGGATTGGACACACACAGACACAGATACAAACACACAGACACCCAACGCGCGCGCGCGCACACACACACACACACACACACACACCACATTCATCACCTGATGTTATATGGTGGTATATGCAGTGTCTCAAAAACAAAAAGAAAGGAAAGGAAAGGAAAGGAAGGAAGGAAGGAAGGAAGGAAGGAAGGAAGGAAGGAAGGAAGGAAGGAAGGAAGGAAGAAAGAAGACAGAAAGAGAGAGAGAAAGAAAGAAAGGAAGGAAGAAAGAAAGAAAGCAAAAGGGCTTGAGCTGTAAACCATCTGAGGAAAGAAAACAGACAAGAGACTGTCGCTTCCTTTCCTCCCCACAAGAACAAGACTAAGGATAGGAAGAGGATGCGAAGTCAGCCAGGCCCCACCCTCTAGTTCTGAGGTCAGAATGACCGACTGTTTGACATGACCCCCACGTCCATCAGTCCTGCACAGATGTGGGTCTTCACTCTAATGGAGATTCCAGGAAGTGACCTGGGTCGGGGTTCCAGAAACGCATCCAACGAGAGAACACAATCATCAGACAGACAAGATGCTGGGACTGGGGCTTAGAACACCAGACGCCATCTCTCTCCATTTTTCAACAGGCTGAAGCCATCTGTGAGTTTGAAGACACAGGGCCCATAAGTCTGGGATTGAGGCAGCTCAATATTTGTATTTAAAGTGGTCTTTTACAAAGGTATTGATCGCCTATTCTCTTAGCTTTTCAATAAACACAAAGGACATCAGAGGACGACGGGCTCTTGAGCTCAGTGCTTCGGTGGAAACTGCACCCACCGGTCCTGCTGACAAGGACAGTGACAAAACGGCAGCCACGCCTCCACATAACCAGCTGTTACACCGATACAAACACATTATGGAGGGAAAGTTGGGGTCTTCTCTAATACATGTAACTCAGATTTAAATCACTGAAAATGTAGGGGGCGTTGGAAGTACATCTCAACCTCCACGCAGTGATGCTGCCTTGAGGGTACCGTGACACTTGGCTCACTGAAGCAGCAATGGGCCTGGGCTAGGAGAACTGACTGCATTCCATTGTTGTGAGAGGGTCACTGGCTCTCAGTCCCTTCCCAGTTAAATGGAGACAATGTCATCCCACAGGCTGGGCTGCTGAGCTACTTTGCGAGTGCAGAAGCCTGTGGCAGAGGTGACCCTCCACTTCACTCTCTCCAAGAGTATCACCATGGTTACACTGAAGGACAGCAAGAAGAACAAAAGACAAAGATACTCAGTAGCCCAAAGGTCATGCAGTGTTGAGGTGGATGAGCTCTTGGGCGTCCACAAGTTCAACCTCCCCAACTGATCAGCAATTGAAAGAAATGGCCACAAAGCAGCCACCATGCCAAGGTCAAAAGCAGGCAGAGGTGAGAGGCAAGGGTGGATTAGCAAACAATTGCGACAGGCAGTGTTAGCATCTATGGCTTCCTTTCTAAAATGGGGAAGGAGATATAAACACCTCTATAAAATCCAGTGCATCCACGTGTATGTACATCTGAGTGTGGGGTATGAATAAAAACAATCAAGAAAAATGGCATGCACTACCGAGCTCTACACATCTTCAAAAAGATGTGGAAGCTTTTTCTTTCTTGGTGACCTGGAACATCTCATTTACTCCAGTTATTTCCATTTTTGTGCTAGAGTTTTCATAAGAAGCTCTCAGCAGATGGCATGCTTATCTGGGTTAAAAAAAAAAAAAAAACAAAAAGGAAAAAGGAAAAAACAAACTCCTAAAACTAAGAATGGATTACAGCCAGGTGATGGGATACAAAGTTAAAACGCAAAACCCCATCCCTTTCCAAAACACCAGCAGTGAAAAGTGGAGTTTGAAACTCAAAGCCAAACATAGTGTCATTTACATCTGCAACACCAAAAGTGAGATTTTAGTTAGAGTCTAATGTACTATGTGTCTAATAAACTATCCGTGTGAGGAAAGACGGCAAACTCTGAATAGGAATCAGGTACTGAGTTTTAATGAAGACTCAAAATCTCCACAATGAAATAGAAATGGATTTTTAGAAGAACTAGATGCTCACATGCAAAAAATAATAATAATAAAACAACAACAACAAATTTATATGTCAGCCACGGTTATGCAACCCTGCACTTAATACTTGAGTGTCTGAGTCGGGAAGATTTCTAGTCTAAGGCCAGCCTGGGTTATGCAGCAAGACCCTGTCTCAAAAGACAAATGCATTTAAAAACCTAGACACGAACTTAGTTTCTTTTATAAAAATCATCTCAAAAGAAGTCATAGAACAAAATGCAAAATGCAAAATTACAGAGTTCCTGGAGGAAAACATGGACAGTGTGGAGCTTGGCGACAGTCTTATAGGACACCAGACCCATGCGAGATGAAAGCAAGTATGGCTCTGACGATGTCACCCCAACTGAGACCTCCGCCCAACAAACCACACTGCAAGGAGAGAAGCCACAGGCTGGGAAAAAAACACCTGTAAACAATAAGATACATGATGGGGGCTGTCAATTACCTATTTAAAAAGCATAACCCAATTAAAAGAATAGGCCAAAGACCTTGGTGGGCAGGATGCACCAAGGGCAATGGTTAAAGTCAAGAACACAGACATGATCAAATGTTGGCTACGGCGTGGAGCCACAGGAATGCACATGGGTGTATTTTATAGCAGCTTAATTCGCATTTGGGCTCAATTAAAATGCCCTTCAACGGGAGGCTGTAGTTCATCCTGAAAATGGAATATAATTATTCAGCATTAAAAATAATTGGTCTCTCAATCCATTAAAAACAAACAAAAAAAACTGAAGGAATTTAATGTAGACAATGAAGAAAAAGGTCGCCCTGTGAAGCCTGCACGGATGTGTGCTTCTGACTACATAACACTGTGGGTCACATGATGGACATTGCTAGAGATGAGTCAGGGGGATGGAAAGGCAGAGCCCAGAGAGTCTTGAGGGCTGAGAACCTGTTTGGGGGCATCCTGTGACGGTGCATGCATGTCCATATTCACTCAAAGCTCTGAGAGAGAGCCCCCAAAACATACTCGGCAGCTAGCTTCCCAGTGTCAATCATCAGGACCTACCAATGCATCCTGGTAAGGGTGTGAATGTCGCAAATACATGCGGAAAAATATCTGAAATTATCTGATCATGCACTGGCATTCCACCCTAACCAATCAGAGCAGACGAGAGCCATGAAGACCCAGCTGTCATTCCACTGTTACCTGTCCTGATTCTGTGACCCTGCGTGAAGCCCACACAGGTCACTAAGAACCCTGCAGGTTTGGGATGAAGACCGTGAGCTGGTGGCCTTTGGGGGGAATTCTGATATGCTGTTTGTCATGCACCACATTCTAAAGCTTTTTGTTTTTTTCTTAAGATTTTACTAATTGAAACCTCAAGCTTCTAATTTCCTTTCAGACTGTCGAAAGCAGGACACGACAGGCTCCCTTTACCGGAACATGAGTCCTCTCGCGAAGTTCATGGTACTCGTTGCGCTGCAATATTTACCAGGCCACTAAGTATCTGGGGCTGCAGCTCAGCTTTACTTACTGGAATTTGCATTCCAATAAATTCAACATAGAGGGGAATGTTCTTCCAGAGACAGCCCTGGCTACTGAAGCGCTCCCCTGAGTATCTATGTCCGAACTCTACACTGTGTCAACCCTTCCCCTTTCCCTGGCCCTTCCCATAAAACAGCACAGAACCAAACATCACATAAGGAAAACCACCTAGTGACATCAGCCTTTCCACACTCCCCACCGTCTTGTCCGATCTGTCTTCCCCGAAATCTCTGCCGGCCCTATCTCATCTCTGCGGAGTGTCTTTTGGCTCTCTCTAGGGGGAGCACAACTAACATGGCAGGCCGGGTAACAGTCAGGCTCCTCGGAAGCTCACCCAGAGGCCTGGCGCCTGAGCTCAGCTCGGGCCCCTGCAGCAGCCAGTTCCTTTCAGCTGCGGGTGGATCCAGATTTTCCTGTACAGCTGACCCTGAGCAGATATCGGCTTTCCCTCCCACTCGCCTTCCTTGACCCAAGTCTTGCACGCTGAGTGAGTTAAAGTTCACCCCCCTCAGTCCAGCAATTTCATTTCCCTCAGATTTCTCAATATCCACTTGGCTATGTTTCCTTCTTAATTCCCATGTCGTCTTCTACAATTATTGGGTAACCTCCCCTAGCATTATGGTAGCTAATGGAAACTTTCTGATTCTCTCCTATTTTGCCTGCTGATTTTTCCCCCTTGTAAAATTAACACAAATGGAACTCGAAATTTCTCGTTTTCAGCCTCCTTCGCTAAGAAAGATATATGTCAAAAGATTTAAAAATATTATCCCCATGAGTTGGAAGGATTGCTCAGTGGTTAAGAATACTGGCTGTCTTCCAGAGGACCTGGGTTCAATTCCCAGCACCCACATGGTGGCTCACAACTGTCTATAACTCCAGTTCAAGGGAATCCAACCTACAGACATACATGCAGGCAAAACACCAATGCCCATAAAATAAAAATTTAAAAGCATCAATTAAAAAATATATGCTATCCCCAGCATTCCAGATTTTGAAAGAAATACTTATGAGCCATAGTGGAGGATATGAAGTTTGGCACAGTGAAAATTAAGCTTCTATTATGATAAAAAAAAAAAAGCTGTCTACAAAGACCGGGCCATCAGCCATACTGAAAAAACTCCCTAGGTTCTCCCCTTCCTTCTGATCCAATTTCTCACTTAGTGTTTTCTAGCTGAGATCTTAATCCCTATTTCATTCTTGGTCCCCTTCCCTTCTCTTGTCATTTTTGCTTTGATTTATTTATTTTGTGGCCTAAATTCTAAAAATATCTGAATATCCACAATTTGAAAGTCTTAGACTTTATAGAATAAGTAAGTTCTTAAAGATTCTCACTATCTTTGTTCTTGTTATTATGATGATGATGATGATGATAATGATGAGGAAGAAGATGATGATGAAGATGATGATGGTGGTGATGATTGTGATGATGATGATGAAGATGATGATGGTGGTGAGGATTGTGATGATGATGATGAAGATGATGATGGTGGTGAGGATTGTGATGATGATGATGATGATGATGATGAAGATGATGGTAATAAAGATGATGGTGAGAAAAGGTCCCACTGCACAGCCCTGGATGGAACTCACTGTGTAACTAGGTAGGTATGTAGACCCGGCTGGCTCCTACCCTTCTCAAACCAGTGGCTTCAAAGTCACATTCTACTACTTCTGCAGCAATGGCCAAGACTCTATTCACTAATAAGCCACAGTCATTGTCCCAAGTCTTCTGGATACAGGGTAGTCAAGGGAATGAAGCATCCAACATTTTGTGTACAAGGCAGGGAATCTGTCCTTCTGCCAAACTACAGTTATACTCTCTATCTCTCCAGTGGTTTATTCGGGCTCCAAACTGTTTCTCTTTGTTTCCCTTTTATGCCCTCTCAGAGAGCATTTCCACCTCCCCGGTTTTTACCTGCTTTCTTCTGTTACCGTCTTTGGAAATGACTTCTCGATGTCCTCCTTCTGAGGTTCTCTGTCTACACTCACTGCATCTTGGCCTGGGTCTCCTCCTCTTTGTCTCATTTTACAAACACCTTCACAATAATCTGTGGCACCATGATGGGTGGATGGGTCAGCTTTTGCTTCTTGCTCCTCTGCGTGTTGCTCCTAAAAGCTCCATTGTGTGGTGTCCAGTAAGGGGTTCAGGCCACCAACATCATTTCAATCCCATATAAAGTGCTCAGATTCAGGCTATCCCTGCCTCAGCATTCTGTCTGGGAAGCCATCAGATACTTTGTATGCACTTTTTTGTCATTTACCTGAACCACCTTTGCTATTGTCCACCACAAACCTCTGACTTCAAAGAGCTGCGACTTCACTGAGCCTGACAGGCTTCTGGGCTACAGCCACTGCTCCTCACAGGAAGCAGGTTCTACTGCTCCTCACAGGAAGCAGGTTCTACTGCTCCTCACAGGAAGCAGGTTCTACTGCTCCTCACAGGAAGCAGGTTCTACTGCTCCTCACAGGAAGCAGGTTCTACTGGCACTTCACACCCTCCTCCCTCGGTGATGGACCTGGCATTCCCACTTCTCACATGTGGCCTCAGTTTTTGAATTCCCATCATGCCAGACAAGGCATGGAGACATCACAGAAACACGTGTTTCTGTGCAGATCTCCAGTCCCTCGAAAGCAGCAACGTGCCCTGGGCCTCCGCTCCGTATTGCATGTCCTCCACTGCACACATTCTTCTTGAGTGTGAGGCCCACACACACCTACAGGTTAAGGAGGAACCCAAAATATGCAAAATGCCTTCCTCTGCATGCCTTTTCTTGCAGGGTAAACCTCCCCAGAATCAAAGAGTTGGCCACCCAGAAGTGCTTAGAGTAAGCCCCATCCAACAGTTTTTCCAAGCCCAGAATTAATTATTTTTTATTTTAGTATGATCATCCAACGTCCTAGTCAGTTCCGTATCACATTATTCTCTTTTATTCCCAACATGCATTGCACTACTGCTCAGTGACCCTCCTTTTCAGTGGCCTTGTCTGTTTTCCAGGGCCAGCTGCTCTGTGGAGCCACCCTGCCTGTAGGGTCCCAAAAGAGAGGTCTCCAACCCCAGCACCACTAACTTTCTTTCCAAAACCTTGCAGCGTTTGCAGATGACTTGAGTCTCTTTTCCTAGTTTCCCTTTCTTGACTCCTTTTCATCAGTGATATTCATTATTGGCAAGGTTTCCGCTTTGGTGGCCCTAGCTTTTATTTCTAAATCCAATACCAAATGCAGGAATGCATGAGGTATAGAGAACACAATGGTGTTTACAGTTCGTTTTTAAAAGACTAGAAACACCATGTGTTAATTTGTCCAATGCACCAGCAGGGCGTATCTAGCCACTTCACGTGTGACATTTCTATCCCGTCCCATGGCATCCAGAACATCGAGATCTTAGACACAACAAAAATTCTCCTCTGATGCCTACTGCATGGCATTGGCCAACTACAGATTTCAAATAAAGGTCAAAAGTAAAATGCCACTAGGAGTTCCCTCAAAAATCTTAAAATAAAAGTCACATTCCAAAGCCCATAATTCTCATGAATCCACCACAAAGCCCCCATTATGCTGCTGAGAATGAAAACAATTATACGCTTGTATTGCAAGGGAAAGCATCCTGAAAATGAGCTACATAGAACCTTCAGGTTCTTGTTCACAGCATGAGTTAGCTTTGGCTTGGCTCTGTTTCATGGCACGGACTTCACGCATCGCGCCTCGGTGGGCAGACCCACTCCAGCCTCTGCAGAACTTTCTGGAAAGAAAGCTGCCCCCTGAGCCTTGCTGTTCTCCCAGAAAGCTACTCTCATCTCAGTGATGGCAATGACAGAACCCACACAAGACACTTCTGTCAACTCTTCCCCCTTTGCCGGGACCCACAATCTTTTCTGTGTTCTTTTTACATAAATTCACTCAGTATTTCCAAATCTGGGCTCTCGCTGTCCTTATTCCTCCCTGTGCTAAGGGTCTACATCAATTATCTATTTCTGTCGCCCTATTAGGTGTTTGTCAAGAGGGAACTCAATACTCTTGAATGGATAAAACAGAGATGGAGGGGCTCTTCTTTCCACCCCAAACAGTGTTGGGGAGTATGGTGTGTGTGTGTGGCATATATGTATGTGTATGTGTGTCTGTGTGTAGTATGTGTATGCGTGTGTAGTATGTATATGTTTCTGATGTTTGTGTATGGTATGTGTTGTGAGTGTTGCGTGTGCATGCTCACATGTGTGCCTGCATATATGCCTGCCTACATGCATGTGTAGAGGACAGGAGTAGCCTTCAGGCATTGTTCCCTAGGAGCCATCACCTTATTCTTTGAGACAGGGTCTCTCACTGGGACTGGAACACACCACTTAGGCTAGACTAACTGGCCAGCAAACGCCAGAGATCGCCCTGTCCTGGCCTCCCCAGCACTGGGAGATAGGTGTGCACTACCACACCCAGCTCTTGAATGTGAGGGCTGAGCATCGAACTCAGGACCCACTTAACTGTGTCCCTAGTCCCATCCCATTCCTTGCAGTACTGAGAATTCAACCCAAGCTGTATTCCCCTCCCACACGTACCAATTTTCTTAAACACTTGGACAACTGTGTCCCTAGTCCCATCCCATTCCTTGCAGTACTGAGAATTCGACCCAAGTTGTATTCCCCTCCCACACGTACCAATTTTCTTAAACACTTGGACATTAAGAACAATCCTCTGAACTTTTCCCGTGAAAAGCTTTCCCTTCCGCCAACATCAGCAGCATCTCGGACACGACAGCTGGCCTGTGCAGCCCGTGCAGCCACCAAATACGTGAGATGCTCTCTGTAAAAGCCTTCTCTGGGGAGAACAGCTGTAAGAAGCAACATTGTTGTGTGATGAGAAGACTTCAGCAAGGGTGGCCCCACCCCCCACAGCGGAGACTCTGACTTCCCAAAACGGAAATGTGAGAAACAGGGACACTGACTGGGTGAGCCTTCCTCAACATCCCCAAAAGCAAGTTCAGGGATGGGTTTCAGGAACTGAGTACCAAGAGTTGGTCCTCTACCTCTCCGAATGACTGTGGGAAACCCATGTCTATGGAGACACAACCAGCTCCATCTCCAGAATCCTAGGTGAAGGCTGAGAGTGAGCGCTAAGGAGACGCTCAACCATTGGTTACCCAGAAAAGGACCCTGGAAAATCCGAGAATTCTGCCATCAGAATTCACGTAAGAACTCGATTTTGTAACCCCAGTTCTTGGAAGGTTTAGGCAAACAGATCAGGAGGTCAAGGTGATCCTCAGCTACCTAGCAAGTTCAGAACTAGTGTAGGCTATGGGAGACTCTATCTCAAAACGAAGGAAAACCCTATAAACTAGAAAGCCTGGGGTGCCTGGGGACCTGGAGGATGGCTCGACAGGTAAGGCTTTTGCCACCAGGCTCCATGACCTGAGTGCAGTTCCTACATAATAAAGAGACAGGACCAACTCCTACTAGGAGCATATGGACCCCCATGTGCACCCTGTGATGTTCATAAACACACACACAAATAAACAAATAAGTAAATAAATAAAATGTTCAATAAAAGGATTTAAAGATTTGGGTTCCTTGACTTATTTGGGCATATTGCTGTTCTTGATTAAAAGGAAGCCTCCATCTTCTGGAATGAATAGTATCTCACATAACCACGGAACTCTTGTACAAAGTCGGAGACTCTTCCTCAGGCTACACGGTCTGCCAGCCTGTCAGGATGTCACTCCCCCTCACAAGCCATCAAACACCTGCAGCCAGTTGCTCTGCCCTTCACCTTCTCAAAAAAAATAAATAAACAAATAAACTAAACTTCCAAGGTCTCTGCTATCATCTACGCTTCCCTTTCACTCCCCAAGGCACCTGCTCCATTCTGACCCCAATCCACGTGCACCTGAAGGACACCAATTTTCCTTTTAACAATTTTCCAAGCTGCAGCCCTTGCCTGGCTATGCAGCTCTTGGGTGAGTGTCCTGCTGTCTTACTCAAGGATGGACCTCACCATCACAAATCACCATGACACGGTTTCCAGTTCAAACAGCTGGACGTTGTGACCCCTCCCCTTCCTGGCATCATTTCCTCCATTCCAAAGAAATGGAGTAATGTAGGCCAGCAGGTTTCAACTTCAACAGCTGCCTTTATAGCCTACATTCGAGGGCTTTTTTCTTCTTTCACAGCAACGACTATGCAACCCAAAGTAAAACGCAAATGCCAGTAATGTAAGGAGATGAGAAGGTGTGCATCCAAGCCATGATGTCACCTTAGTCAGAACTAGCAAAGAGAGATGATGCATGAGGAAGGCCACACACATCTGGGCACTGCACAGGTACACACACACACACACACACAGAGAGAGAGAGAGAGAGAGAGAGAGAGAGAGAGAGTCCAATCAAAGGTTGCCTGCACCTATGAGCGGTGTCTGGAGGATTCCCACCACACTGAGCCTCCTCGCTCATTCGACAGCAGCACTAGGTAGTTTTGCATAGTTGTCTTTCATGACCCTTGTAGAGATGTTTCATTTGTATTTTAATAAATAAAGCTTGCCTGAAGATCAGAGAGTAAAACAGTCCCACTGGTCAGCCTTACAGGCAGTGGCGGCAACACACACCATTAATCCCAGTAGCCACACTAGTTGCCATAGAAACTGGGCTATAGTGGTGCACACCTTTAATCTCAGCCCTAGAGAGGAATATAAGATGGGAGGAGACAGCTCTCACACACACTCTCATTCTGAGATTCCTGGACGCAGGATTGCCACTTCAGACTGTGGTAGAGGTAAGAGACAGTGGCTGGCCATTTTGCTTTTCTGACTTTTAGGTTGAACCCCAATATCTGTCTCTCAGTTTTTATTAATCATGCTAGAGATCCTAAGGCTCTAAGCAAATGCAGAAAGGCTACGACAGGGGACGGGAGATTCTTGTTGTCTAGGTTAGAGTGCCCTGCATATTGCATGAACGGTTGCTGGCTGACAGCGTTCACTGGGCTGGCAGGGAAGTGGGAGCTGCAGCTGGGGAGCCTCCAGCCCACGGGGCCTTCCCAATCTAGTAGGGTTGTGAGTTCTCCCCATTCCTACAACGTCCTTTGAGGGCAGAGCATAGTTCTGAACATTACATCCACTCCTACTTCCCTTTTCACTTGACCCCCCCCCAGTCTTCCTTGGGCCTTCTCCAGCCAAGGAAGAAGCATGCAGAAGAAAGGTCAAAGGTTGTAGCCTCCCAGGCTCCCAGGTCTCCAGAGTTGTCCATAACTGTCCTCAGGCTGCTGCAACCTGGTCGACACACCAGACTCTTTGCTCTGATTGTAGATGCAATGTCTCTACCTGCTAGTGACATCCAAAGAGAGGGCACTTACTTCTCCATTTAGTCCCCTTGGAGGTCGGTTTTTCAGAGTCACTCTGAATTAAGTACCAATCATGCAAGAAAGCAAAAGGGGAAGCAAAGACAATAAGCTGGAAGTCAGAGCCTACAGCCCACAGCAAACCTGAAGGTCTATAAGCAGCATCCCGTAGCTTCCAAATTATGCCTGCTGACGTCAGCACTGGTGTAGAAACCCCAGAGGAACAGCATCTTCGGGAGGCCGCAAGGGTGTTTGTCTTGAGACATCAGCACGGTACGCCAACGGCAGTCTCCATCACCAACAGAATAGAAATCTACTCGAGACCCACCAACCATCTTCACCAGCTTTGTTTAAGAAATATGGTGGCAGGGGGCGTTATCAATGAGCATAATTTCCCAGCACAGACGGAACTGGATTCTTCCATCAAGTTCATCACTATGGCCCGCAGTCCTCCGCTCAGCAGAGAGGCTGATTTTAAGATTTCCACATTGAGATTACACGCACCAAATAGCTATCTTGAGGACAGAACGAAAGGCTAAATGAACAATAAAGTTTTGTACACATGAAATGAAATATCATATTTGTACCCAGAGGTCCCATGGTGTGACATTTTCCACTTACGGTCTCAAGCTGGCCCTCACTAAGTTTCAAGTTTTAAAGTATTTTAGATCTCAGATTTTTGTATCGGACATATTCAACCTGTAGTAATATACAGCAGGTGCCGAGTTAAGCCATCATGCAGCCAGTTATATGAACCAGTTTGGCTGGGCCATGGGGTACCCAGTGATTCTGCTGTGTATGAGCCAGCAGGAAGCATACCCCTTCCCCACTCGCTGGCTTTATCTAAACACTCGAGGATCTATACAGGACAGAAAGGTAAAGAAATTTGTAGTTATACCTTTCTCCATGACCCTGGGCTTGAGTCCTTCAGGTATAGGCTGGACTGTACCCCACTAGCAACCCATAGGGTTCAATGAAACCCATACAGTGTGAGCCAACTTCTGGAGACCCTTCCTCTCCTACTGGTGCTCCATGGTAATCAGTCACCCACCAGGTCTTTTCCTAAGCCGATGCCAGACCCTCTGGGAACAGAACTCAACTTGACTCTTCCTGGGGTGGGGTGGCGGCTACCATCTAACTCCAATGTGAATAAGGGAAGAGCCTGGGCAAGTGTGGAAGGAAACAGCAGCCTGGTCGTGAGGAAGCACCATGGCTCAGGAGGATGGAAGAGCTAAGTGGGAGGACGGCTCTGAATTAGAGGGGACAAATCCACAGCAGGGAAAGATTGGTGTGACCTGAAACCAGAGCATAGCGGGACTTAGGGACTGGGAAGCCTCCCTCTGATTTATTCTCACTAGGACACATGGCTGCCTAAAGCTCTCGGGCAGGGGCTGCCTGGAGGCCAGGAAATGAGCTGGAGATGAGACACGCGGGCTCCACCTGGAAGGGCTAGTCAGCAGTCAGAGCCTCGGCTAAGCCAAGGTGTAAAAGTCAGGGAAGGTCAGGGTGGAGGCACCTGGGATGGGAGAGAGGGAGAGCTGAGTCATCCCAGGACGGCCATCCAGGAGGAGAGGCAAGACGGGGGTTAGGGGAGCTAGACTGGAGGAAGGCAGAAAGGCAGAAAAACAAGCCAGAAAGTCAACCAGCATGGGAAGGCACAGGGACAGGAGACCCCCAGGTATGCTACACAGAATGCTACACAGGCCTGGCTCCCTGGGGACACCGAGGGTGCCTGTTTAGGTGCAGATGGCGCTCTGAAGTCCTATCGCCTCCGGGTTCTGCAGGGGAGCGGAGCATTCAGTGAGACAGCATGCAAGCACGGCCCCTAAGCACAGGCAGGACACGGGGCAGATAGTGTGTGTCTGCTGCCACGTCCCAGGCTGCAGACCTGTGCACTCCATGGCAGTTGGGCAGACCCTGCCTCTCTTGTCCAATACGGGTTCTGCGGACTCCTAAAGAAGTCTGGAAACAGCACAAAACTCTAGAAAATTCAGGAGTGGCAGATGGAAAAATGAAGGCCGAGGGTGGAGAGAAAGGAGCCGAGACTCGCCTGGTGTCTTTCTCTCTCAGAGGCCACCCACCTCGGGAAGAGCCAGGAAGAGCCAGCATATGGGCAGAGGATTGGATCTTCTCTGAGACTGGAAAATAGATGCCCTCACTGGATTCTGTGGGGACTTCCAGTAACAACAGCATTATTCCCATAAAAGCCTGTGAGACCTCAGCATTTCAAAAGCCCGGCAGCGGGAGGTCTCTGCCCCTGGACTCAAGGTCCCCACCCAGAGCCCAAGGCCAATCTAGTGCACCAGTAACCTCATAACTGCAGCCCAGTTACATATCTAAAGATTCCCCACCCCCTCGTCTGCTGTACTTCCAGGACTATTAATACCTTATCTCTCAAGTTCCCGGTTTCCTCCAGGAGAAAGCCAGGCCCAGGCCAGAACCAGAGCCTAGCTTTCCACCTGGGGTTTCCACCCAAGCAAGGCACCGGTGACAACACAAGCTGGGGCTAACTTGTGAAGTAGTACGCCCCATCCCTGAGGGCTCTGTGCCAGAGTAGCCTTTCCCAGGAAAGGCTGGTCAGAGCTCAAGGACGTGAGGGGGCAACAAGGCTTCCTTCCGAGCTATTTATGCATAGGAAGTACATATGGAAGGAAACAGCCTTTCTGGGAGCAACACTTCCTTTAAGGGACTAACCAGGAGCTGCAGCCCCCCAAACCACAGGAAGTCCAAAGTTTCCACGTAGGAGAGGGAGCGAGGGCTGGAGAAGCCTGCCCACAGCCAAGCTCACTCGCAACCCACTGGAAAGGCAAAAAAAAAAATCTAAGAGACCGTGCCGTGATCACCTTGAGAAATAAAGAAGATCTCGAGAGATACTAAAATGCTCATCTCTGGCAACCAAAAGTTAAGCATTCCCAGACAGGGGTAGAGCTGCCACCGACTCTGGACTTTTTATACCAAGTGTGTTTTCCTTGGACAAATGAAAATGAAAATCGCAAGAACGTAGAAGTCAACCCAGACACAGTGGTAGATGCCTGCTATCCCAGCATTTAGGAGGTGGAAGCTGAAGGATCAGGAGTTCGAGGTTATCCTGGGCCAACCTGGGATACGGGAGACCCTGTCTCAAAAGAAACAGACTAACTACAGGGAATGTGTTAGAAAGGAAGCAAAGCTCTTACAGAAATGTCCAAACTTGGCTTCTCTCTCTCTCTCTCTCTCTCTCTCTCTCTCTCTCTCTCTCTCTCTCTTTCTCTCTCTCCCCACTCCTGTCTAAAGCCCTGGGAAGGTCTCCTTGCTGGACCAGTCCTGGATCCCTGAGTTGTACTGTACTAGGGAGGAGGTTCTGGTCTTAAAGAACCAGTGTCTGAATGGCACCATCTTGTCCCATCAGTAAAGGACTAGAGTCATTAGTAAGAGTCAGGAAGGTGCCAGAGGCTGCCCAGAGGAGGCCTAATAGGTGAGAGGCTCAGGGCCACTGTCTCCTGTTCTCCATGGCCTGGGCTCCAATCACCTCACAGTACCTTTCCCCTAAGAAGACAAAGCCTTGAAAATCCACCTACTGCTGGCCACGTCCACTTTCAGGAAGCACCTATGGGCCTTGCATCCACCAATTTCTTGGTTTCTCATCAAAGACTGACTAGCTAGCTCCCCCCAAACATTAATCACTCGTGGACTGTGGGCACTTCCTGTCTGCTCAGCTGCTGAGTTGCTGCACATCTGGGTTCCAGACCCAAGACATAATCACAGCCATCCTCAGGAACCAACAAGATCTGTCAGCTGAAAACCTAGAGCAGTCCAGAGATACCAGATACTCATGATGCTCCTTTAGGGGCCCCTGCCAGTCACTACCGTTTTCCCCCCATCTTCCATAGAAAACGCTCTCCCTGAACCCCACATGGCAAGATGCCAGAATGGTGACTGCTTACAGGCTCTCTGCATCAAGTAAGACAAACAGGTTGTTTCAAGGCCCCCCAGGAAAGGGATCATAGAGTTCCTACCTTGAAAAGAGAGAATGACATGAAGGGGCTGGCCTGGCAGCAATCCTGGCTGGGAACAAAGCTATTCTCCAAGCTCCCTCAGCTCCCACCTCCCCCTTCCCCCTGAACTCTAGCTAGCTCCACTCCAAGCATTTGGTTCCCTTCGAAAGCGATTTGATGTTTCTCTAAACAGGGCGGTCCTATTTCACACTCAATAATTTTTACACGCTGTTGCATAGATTTTGCGATTTTCCTCCCTTTTATAGCCTGGTTAAAGGCCTTTAAAAGTTTACTTTCTTCGCTCATGCAACGTGTGGATGCATTTATCCCCACATGAACAGGGACCACACGGCAAGCCTGGGGACCGCACTGTGAGCCTCGACCCTCCATGGGATGGCCGTCAGGATTTGATTCCCATGTTTCCCCTGGGGACACGCTCTGTGCAGCTTCAGTATTATCATTAAAATGTCGCTGCTCTGTTTAAAGTTTATGTCCAAGACATAATTTCTTTTATGATTTACCCTCTTAATCAGCACATCTAATGACCAACAACATGTTTACATTACCCCAGAGTTTCCCTTAAAAGGCAGGCCTAGCCGGGAGCATTCTTTCTCAGTCTCCAGAGCTCACTGTCCCCTCTTCCCTCCGGACTCCAGCTCCCCTCCCAAAGTACACCATGAATATTTCCAGAAGCATGTGGGACTGCTGGGGTCACTGAAGTGGGGGCAATACCTGTCCAAGGTCCACTTCTGGGTCACCCCAGTTCATGAGGTGTGCACCTCTCAAACCCTTCACCTCCCCTCTCCCGCCCACTAGATCCAGCGCTTGCTGTGACGAGCGTGGGGTTTGGTTGTTTCCTTTGGTTTTGCATCCATTTCACACTTGTCCTGAGTGTGGTCAGTGAGCCACGGAACACATCATTGGGTGGCACAGACGCCGAGTACTGAGGCTGCCCAGGAACGGGTCTCC